>NC_142352.1:29754203-30067120 GCF_059441175.1 Urocampus carinirostris
GAGTAAATATTTGCTCCTCTCGCTATCACCGCTTGTAATCGACAGACTTCCAAGATGGCGGCACGAAGCCGTGTTACTATTTTTAGCACAAAGCGCGGAGCCCTCTATTGGTTATCCAATGAAATTCCCAACATAATTTTACAAGCTGTATTCAGTCCAAGGAAGCAGGAGGAGAGAAAGACCGAAAAAGAACAGGGCTGACAACATAAAATAATGGACTGGTGCTCACTTTGCCATGACCAAGGAAAACAGGCCAGGGACTGTCAACAGTGGGGAAAGCTATCCTGAGCTATCCTCATTGGTGCCCCGACGACCCATGCGGTTAATGAATCCGTGAACCGTGATTGAAATCAGAGCTGAAAATAAAGGAGCTCAAATACAACCTGGGATCCATTTATACGCATGATTACGCGCAAGTGTGCACAACCAGGGATTGACTTCTTAAAAAATAAGTCAAACATTTACAACTCTTTCACAATGTTTTGAAAAATGGCAAAAGTAAAAAAATATGAATGTGTAACACCCCTGTAAAATGGACGAGGGGTAGAGAAAGAACAACGAGATGCTGTTTCTCTTCATGAACACAACGTTATTGGCTCACTGGGCCAGGTCAAAGTAATTGATCCTCAACCATAGTTACAGACTTAGCAGTCGATAGTGGAACTCCCGATCTATCTAATGCTGTAATGTAAAATTACACAGTAACAGTTGGAAATAAACCCACAACATCTTACAAAAAATAAAGAACTCCTAAAACTAAAATAGCTAAATAAAGGCGTGGTTAAACTGCAAATAGACAAAATAGAAATCTCTTTTAGAGTAGATCAAAAAAAAAAAAATCAGTCTACTACAAAAGTTTTAAGGGCTGTGAACTATTCGTCTCCAAATGGCCACTTTTGGAAACGCCTATACCTAGTATTGGAAAAAATGTGTAAAATACAATGCTTGTTTTTTTTTTTTTACATTGTAAGATGACCATGCCACACTCATTTGCAGGCATGTGATTGCAAAAATAATAATTCAAGCGAGAATAAAAACCTATTTCTGTGTGTTCTAACTCAGATTACTCAATGTTCGTAGCGCTTGGAGAGTTTATTTCAGTTTGGGACAAAACCAAAAGATTGTTGTCTTTCAAAAGAGACTAAAAGCGTCTATATTCTATAACGCAGGGGTATCAAACTCATTTTAACTCGAGGGACACATGAACAAACATTCTGTCGGGGGCCGGACTAGTGGATTAAAGAGAAAGAAAAGGAGAAATAAAGAAATAAAAGAAAGAGGGAGGAAAAAGGAGTGAGGGTGGGACAAAGAAAGAAAAAGAGAGAGAGGGAGAGAGCGTGAGAAACAAAAGATAAAAAGTCGTGAGTGAGGGGGAAAAGAAAGGGAGAGGAAGAAAGAAAATCCAAAGAGAAATAGAAAGACAGAAGGAGAGAAAAGAGAAAAGAAAGCGCGAAGGGTATGAAGAGAGAAAGAGAAAAGAGAGAAAAGGAAAAAGAAGTTAGAGCAACAGAGGTTAAAAGACACAGAGAGAAAGAGACAAAGAGCAACAAAGGAAGAGAAAAAGAGAGACACAGAAAGTGAAAGAGACAGAGACAGAGTGGGAGAAAAGGGGTGGAAAAGAAAGAGAGAGAGAGAGAGAGATAAATAAAAGTGCAGTGTCTTTGTTCGAGGCACCTTTCTTTGGCAACATCAAGTTGACATATTTCAACCTGCAGCTTGTTTTTCTCTTGCGCTTCTCTGAGTGTTGTCTCGCGGGCCGGATTCAATCCCTTAGCGGGCCTGATTTGGCCCGCGTGCCGCTAGTTTGACACTTGTGCTCTAACGGTTCAAGAACAGCCTTTAATTTAGTTTGGGTACGTCTTGGATTTGTATTTTAGGCATTTTACAGGAACGGTAAGGTGTTGAAGGTTTATCTCAAAGGTTACAACATGTATTTTAGCAGATATATTACAGCTTTGCTTGATTTAATTTTACGTTAGTGTAATGGAACCTAAGTGACCGAAAGACAAGTCTCGCTTCGGAAAGCTCTGTGTAGCATGTGTGTTGCTCTCTGTTTCAGTTGTATATCAAGGTACAAACATGACAGTTTGCTACCCTAGCGTGGGGCAGGACGGAATCCAAAATGAGGGAAACGCTGTGGCTATCATCGGAGCTGCGATCATGTACTGCTGTGTACTTTTTGCATGGTAAGGACACAAGTTTCAGCGTTGTCACGCCAGACTGCATTTCTCTTCCAATCGTGTCATGGAATGTTTTGTCTTTTCTCAGCAACGAAGCGTCCTACCTTGCTGAGGTATTCGGTCCGTTTTGGATGATTAAAGTTTACCGGTACGAGTTCCAAAAAGCCACCTGCTGTTTCTGTTGCCCTGAGGAAGAGGAAGGTTTGTACTCCGACGTGATTACGGTTTATCATATGCCAACCTTATTATCATTACAACTTGAATTGGGCGAGTCCTTTTGAGAGTTGTGCAAATCACAGGAAATGGAAGTAATTATTCATTTAACAGGTATGGAAATCTCGTAAGTTGGGGAGCGTCTGAAGTCTGCTCGTGTGGGTGTATTTTTTTAGTTTGTGGTTTTTGTTTTATTTCACTGATCCTTCAAAAATAACCAAATTTTCTCTTTTTGACGAGTCAACAGATACATGGGAATTGGACCTATACATACCCCATTCAAAGACTTCATTAATACAATCCCTGCAAGTTTTTGCGTTTTTTTTTTTTTTTTTTAGAATTTCAAACAGCTTTAATATACATATTCATCAAAGCTCTAATGTCTATTTGACAAACATTATTATAGCAACAAAACACATTGCCTGACAGCAATACGTTCATGACATGAATGGTTTAAAAATTGAGCGTTGCAATCATAGAGTCAGCAGTTTAATAAAATTGTAATATAGCCCAAAATTTGGATGCAGGATAGTCAAAATAATGCAACATATCAAAAAGAAAGTCCATGAAAATGCTTTAACACACATTCATGTTTTACACAGTTGAGAGTAGTAAGTGTATCTCTAGGGATAATCTTAGCCTGGTTATTAAACCTAGTACAGGAAAGGCATGCTGTTAGGCAGGGGTCGGGAACTCTTTTGGCTCAAAGAGCCATTATAGCAAAACAATTGGATGTTTTTTCTTTTTGAGAGAGAGCCATACCAAACTGCCAAACCCACTTTCCATACAAAATCCAGCACATTTTATTTCACTGTGTTAGATGATTGGATACAATTTATAAAATAAGAATAATGCTAGAGCCTATGTCCCATATCAACAAAAATACCGCTTTAAACTTATTTCTCTCTCGCAGTTACTTAAGATTGTTGAGGTTCATTTTTAATTTCCTTTTTTTCATTAATAATGTTTTCAAAACAAGGTGTAAACAGAGTTATTTTTGAAAATGTCACAAAATACTTCAAACAAGGACACTGACATATTTACCTTCGGTGCAGATGGGGCTAGGCAGAGAGAATTGCGCTGTGTGCATGGCTTCGTCCACCCCTACAGCTCCCCCAATCAAATTGTTCCGTGTACTTGGCTGGTGTTTTGGGAGTTTGAATTTACTGTTTGTTTTGTGGGTTTCATCATAAAGTGTGTTAACAGTTAACATACATTTTTTAATGAGCCTCCATATAAAGGATTCCTTAGCCATGTACAGCCAAAACGAGGTCTGTTGACTGCATACTGTAGGGAAAATTGCGCCCTTTCTATAGTGGACCGGACTGATTTCATTAGCAGCGCTATTATGGCTTTGCACGAGTCTATCTCTGTTATGGGCTAATCAGAATTGAAACAACACAGATGAAATTCTCTTGCACAAACTTTAATCTCTGGGCCATATGTAGCCTACTCACGAAAAGAGCTATAGGTTCCCGACCCCTTTTGTAGAGAATAAATTATTGTAGCAATTAAGCCAAGTAAAATTTTACCTGCTTTCATGCAACCAACATGATGCTAAATTCATCCAAAATAACAAACATATCCAGGCTTAATCCCTTATTTTGGATTTATGCAATACGCCCAAGGTGTATGTGTCTGAGGTGCCCTCTGCATATCACAGTGTGGGGATGACATTGCTCAATATTTTGTTGGGTTGTACAGTGTACCAGAACATATCTCCTCCACACCCTTCTTTCCTTTTTAATCCCTGACCCATTTTCATGCCTGATATTATGGCAGGCACTGCTGTAACAGTAAGCTTCCTAAATTCGGATCAAACTCTTCTATTGTGCTTTGTGACTTTAACATCATTCTCCTTTTCATAATTGTTTAGTGGAGGAAGAGTTCGTGATTGATGAGGACAATAAAGGCTGTCAGAAGGTTATCCATAACGAGACCCAGCGAGTGGCCTACAGCTACTTTTTCTTTCATTTTGTCTTCTTCTTGGCTTCGCTTTATGTCATGATGACCCTCACCAACTGGTTCAGGTCAGTCACTGTTTTTCTGTTAAAATGATGATGTTTGAATGCCATTGTATCACCCATGTTATTAGGCCAAGGAAAGAAAAGCTTCTGGAATAGTTCTTGGTTTAATGAGTAGCAACATTAATAGAGAGTCAAACTTGATTGGAGCCAAAGCAGGCAGTACTATAAACAATGGACAAGACCATAAACAACATTTAACATAAATTATAATAAAATAACCGTTTTATTTTATTTCCGTTTGATGACCACTCATCTACTCTAACTTCCGTTTGCAAGCTATTTTCGGCGCAAAATTTACATTTATACCGATAACCTAAATCTGTTTTGTGTCAGAATTGTAAGTCACACAATAATACAAACATTTCAACAACCATTCAAATGAATGACAAGAAGGTTCATCAAGCAAAGGGGAGATGCCAATGGTTTCTCAGTTCATGATTCTACGTTTAAGATCAAAGACATAATCCAATTCCTACCGCCATCTTAATGCAGTGCTCTATGATGAATCCAATCCCGACTGGATCATTGGTCCGGAGTAGATTGCCACATAAAAGAGGGGATTTGGTTTACCAATTCCTAGCCATATCCTTTTAACAATTGCTCATAATCATTGCTTACAGTATGTCAAAAAAAGTGAGTAGACCTCTCACATTTCTGCAGATTTCATCAATATGTTTAATTGAACTTTTCTTTGACACAATGAAAGGTAGTCTGTGTAAATCTTACTCTATATATATATATATATATATATATATATATATATATATATATATATATATAGCAGTGTACATATATTTCTTTCCTCAAAAAAACTCAAAATATAGCCATTAGTAGATAAGCCCCTGTTAACAAAAGGGAGTATACTTTAAAGTCGAAGTTCAATATTTTGTGTGGCCAATATGATTTTGCAGAACCACATTAATTTTCCTGACCATGGATTTTACCAGAGCCTCACAAATTGCCACTGGAATGCTCTTCCACTTCTTCATGTCAGAGCTGGGGGATATTTGAGATCTAGTACTTCTCCACCTTCTGCTTAAGGATGCCCCAAAGATGTTCTATTGGGTTTAGATCAGGTGACACGCTTTGCCAGTCCATCCCTTTGACCTGTTGCCCCTTTAGAAAAGCCTTGGTCGTTTTAGAGGTGTATTTGGGGTCATTGTCAGGTTGGGAATTTTGCCCTGCGACCTAGTTTCTGGAGTGAAAGGTTCATTCCATGTTCCAGTATTCCACAGTGCAACCTTGAGTTTGTTTTCCCTTATTGAAATGCAATTTCCCAACTCCAGTTGCATTCAAGCAGCTCCAAACCATGACAATCCCAACACAATGCTTGACTTAAGGCAGAACAAAACATGTGTTTACCCCTCATCTGGTTGACACCACACATCTGAGCCAAATAAATTATTCATCGTCTCATCAGATTAGAAAATATCTTTCAGTTAAGCCATGACCTTCGTTGGCAAATATCTTTTTATTGTCTAAGCGATGTTTCTTCATTGTTGTTCTATTAAACATTATAATGAAATCCCTGCAGAAAAGGGAGGCGTGTACTGTACTCACTTTTTGACATACTGTATAATCGCAGGTTTTGTCTGTCTACTATGGCGTGCGAGTTCTGCCTTTGACGTCTTCTATAAAACTTTGTTGAAACATGGACAAATAAATCATTGTTTGCTGGTTAAAATAATGTAGAATTATCTATTAATTCATTTCTGACTCGCCTTTTAACTAGGGTTTCATTATCGAAAGAATGGCTTGGCTTTATTTGCAAAAATTGAGCAATTTCTTGCGGCACACTAAACGGTGTTTCACGATACACTAGTTAAAAAACACTGAGCTAATGCATTAAGTCTCTCCATGCAAACAATCCTCAAGAAACCATGTTGTTTCACATAAACAAAAACATGTTTGAGTGTTTCTTTTTTAACGTATCTAAACTTTCGTTCTCTGTGTAGCTACGAGTCAGCAGTGTTGGAGACCACCTTCACCCACGGGAGCTGGTCCACATTTTGGGTGAAAATATCATCGTGTTGGGCCTGTGTGATCCTTTACCTTTGGCTGCTGCTGGCCCCCTTGTGCAGCTGCCAAAACGACTCCAGACCGCGCCGATCCCGAATCAAACGCCGTTCGCCAACCTCCCGTCACGTCACCGTCAGCGTCTGATGCGGACTTCGTTCGTCCGGAGTTCATTCCTCGTCAGGATCACAAGTCAGAGACTCACGTCTTTGTGAGGCTTTCTAATTTGGGAACTGTCTGATGTCACAAATTAGAAGGACTTGACTGAATTGCCAAAGTGAACAGAAGAAGCAAACTGTCACTCTGTATGCTAAAGGGCAATACAGGGAGCAGTGCTCGTCTTTGATCACTTAAAAAAGGAAGAAAGGGTATTTTGGTTAAAGGACAATTGACAGACATTATGGGTCTGGTTTTGACCCTTAACTTATGCCATTGGGAACACGTGGGAAGATGACTGGCATTGTGTACAGCTGTTTACTTTTTTATTTTTATAAAACAAATAGGCGTAATTTTTTTCCTGAGCTAACATTTTATACATCTCACGTGTTAATTTCAAAAGATGCATTGACTCATTTTAAATGTTCTTGCGCGTTTGCATTTGGTAAAAAGGAAATTATACAGTCGACGAAAAAGGTAGAAAGATAAATTATTCCCTTGAGTTTCAATTTCCTAAAAACGTTATTCAATATTTGGGCCTATATGGTTTTAAAAAGATAAAAGGAATCTGTCTTGCTTGGAGTAACATTGCGGCCCTTCAACATTGCGATCGATATGTTTACAGTTTAGTTAACACTTAAAATAGGGAGAAAATACAAAGATGAATTTTGAACTTGCAATGAGAACAGGAGATCGACAAGAGCCCCTCTTAATGCCAAACTCCAAATTGTTTCTAAAAACTCTCACCTGAAACCTGTCTTTTTAATAAACAGGATTCATACCCGTCCTCTTGGGGGCGACCCATAGGGTAGCTTTGAAGCTTCATAGGACAAACTAATGCGCGCTGGCGTTAATCACAAGGCAAGATGAAATGCAATGGCAAAGCGTTAGTTACATCAGAGAGCAAACATGTTGAGAATCATGGTATTTTCAAATATTTACAAGCACTCCACCCAAAATTCAAGAACTTTTGAATCCTTGAAACACATTAAAACTCAAGAATTTTAAAGGATTTTAAGCACCCAAATCAAAGAACAAAGTCCCTACAGACAATTGCCTAATAATAATACCAGAATAAAGTTTTCTCGTCTTTTTTATTCAACAGAAACAAAGAAATAAATCATTGAGATTTTGAGGGTTTCTTATACAGTCTTCCTCCGTTCTCCTCACAAGTTCAAAATTCATTGATGTCTTCTCTCCTTAGTTTGAAAGCTTTTAAACTATTACTTTATCGAAAACATTTGCATTTATCGTACTCACCTGCCTCTCTGCGACAAGAAAACCTGTCGAAAGTAACATCCTCCTAAGCAGCCATGCACAATTGCAAGATTGAATCGAGACATTAGAAAAGGCACTTATTGTTTATATCTGATAAAATGTTTGCTAGCTTGTTCCTTTTACTTTTCGTTGGTTAGGTGTGAATATTATCCACTCAACTGTCATTACCACAAAATAGAAAACTACTTTCCAGTGAAGCTTATTAGTCCACTGTAAACAGCATAGCTAAAAAATAAAACCTTACTGTTAGGCCAAACGCCAAAGAGGGATTTGTTACGTTTTAGAAATAGAATTGTGACCCTCTATGCATCATTTCCAGATTTACACAATGAAAAGGCAGCTAAGAGTGAACACATCTGTGAAAATATGAATTATGATGACAATTAAAATGACTGTGGTGTATTCAAGTGATAAAATATCTCTGACACCCCCTCCATCAGGGGTCAGTAACAAGCGGCTCTGGAGCCACATACGGCTCTTTGATGCTTCACTAGTGGCTCTTTGCTCCTTTTTCAAAAATGTTTGACGAAAATGGAATGTAGTTTTGTAGTAGAAAAAAAAACAAGACACAAACCACAAACATTCTTAACATTTTTCAATGAATATAGAGATCTACAGTATATACATACAGTATGTGTTGCCTTCCTTATAAGGCTTATATAAAGCTTTTAATTTTTCGCAGCTATAAAAACCTTTTTTTCCCCAATACTATAATTAGATGAAGGATGGATTCTATTGTGTTTTTGTTTACATACTTTTTGTGGATTTGCCACCCTGAATATGCAAGTTTGAAGCCAGCAGTGCTATCGAAGATATCCCGAAAGGAGAGATGCTTTCAGCCTTTTGCCTTCAGCAGGAGCTTTTGATGAACATAAAAACATTTCAAAAGGTTAAAGGCAATGCAGTACTAGAGTATCGCTTTAATGCACATTAATAATGAATGCGTCATTTTCATACATTTCCCAGTGAATTATTGTGAGAATGCGTTTCCGAGGTGAAGTGTGTTGTAAATCAAAAATGTTCTTGTTGGAAGTTGATGGGTGTGTCACACGGCTACTGAGGGAGCCCGAAACTGTCTGATGACCAGCAGCGATTCCGTTTCTACAGTTCACGAGCAAGCGTTCTCCTTCATAGATTCCATGAATGTTTTAATACAATGATTATTTCAAATGTTCTTGACTTCTGTCCTCTGTTGAATTTTTGGGAGATGGACCCATGTGGGGGAAGCAGGAACTGGATGATTTGTCCTTTAATAACGAAGGTGGTACAAAGGTAAAAAGAAACATGGGTTCTAACCGAAATGTCCAACTAGAACCAAATCGGACAAAGTCCAAACCAGGCACAAAGACTGAAACTTGGAATAGAAAATGCAAGCAACAAAGTAACAAACAAACCAGAAAAAACAAACAAACGTGGCGGTGAAAATCCTTATTTTATCCTTATAAAAGGTAGAGGATAATAAGGGACAGGGGCATGGCGATTGGACACACCTGTGCCCAGTTACGGACCTGCTCAGCTCCCCTTGGTGGAAGGAGGCACACCGGACCCTAACATCCAGAATTCTAAGTCACTCATGTTTGAATTTTGAAAAAAGTTTTAAGAAATAAATTGGTGTGTACCTAAACCAGGTCTCAAATTCAATTGACTTGAGGGCCGCCAAGCCGGGGTAACTAGGGTAGCTCTCAAGTAAGGTTACTGTGACTTATGACGACACAACAGTAACTTAAACCATCAAAATGAAAAAACATGTTTAACAAACTTAGCTCGAAAGCAGAAACTCACTGAGTGAGCTAGGCTCATCCACTGTCCTCAAGACTTCATTTCAGCAGTGTTTTATTTTCCAAGATGCATATCATATAATGCATAATTGTGGGGGGTACACAATATGTTCTGTGCCTAATTGAAAAAAAAAACGTGGTCTTTGGGAATACTCAGAAGATTCAGCTCCTTTATATAATACCTTTGATATCTAACAGAGAAGTTCCCCATTAAATTAACAAAAAGCAGAAGAATACTTTGAAATCATTTGCTGTTTTTGTCACTTTAAAGCAGGGGTCAGCAAACATTTTGAGTTGCAGGCCATATTGGTTTCAAAAGAATTGCACAAGGGCCAGGCCGAAGGGAAAAAAACATAGCCGATCATATGCCGATAAAAAGAATGGAATCTGATACTGTGGCAATGCATCAGGAATTCAGATAACAAAAGCCAATCCATTTTTTTTCTCGTTTGCATTCACCTGCACAAGTTGTGTTTCATTGTCTATTCAAACGGAACATTCCATCCAGTTCATTTGGAACACATGCAAAATATAGAAATAAATATATTTATATACAAATGCAAAAATGATAAAGAGTTATAGTAAAGTAATATCTCCCTTTTGAACATCCATCCATCCATTATCTGCAACGCTTATCCTCAGTAGGGTCGCGGGGGTGCCGGAGCCCATCCCAGCTATATTCGGGCAGTGGGCAGGGGACACCCTGAACTAGTGGCCAGCCAGTGGCAGGGTACACAGGGACAGACAACTCACTCGCTCGCTATTCACGCCTAAGGACAATTTGGGCCTGCCAATTAACCTGACAAGCATGTTTTTGGAATGTGGGAGGAAACCGGAGTGCCCGGAGGAAACCCCTGCCAGCACGGGGAGAACATGCAAACTCCACACAGTAAGGTTCGATCTCATGACCTCAGAACTGTGCTGCACACGCGCCAACCACTGCTCCGCCGTGCCGTCTTTTGAACATTTGCATTGAAAACTCAAGGCTACTTTAGAAGCGTTTCATTGCATGCTATGGTGACATCTAGCGGACATATTAAAGACTGCAAGTCATTGTTTGACTAGAAGCACTTCGTTTTTTTTTTTCTCATGCTCCTCTCAGCATTGTCTTGCGGGTCTGAATCTGATACGACCCACGGGTTGTAGTTATGTTACCCCTGCTTTAAGTTTGCGTGAGTTCCACAAACTAGTGGAAATAACATCAATTATTGATACTTTTTCTTTAGAATTGCACAATTGCTAAACACTGCATGATATTAAATCTTAAAGAAGGAAAAACATATTGTGGGGGAAAAACAAAACAATAAATGGTTTAATAATTTTATCTCACCTGCCTGAATCCTAATCGCAATCATTCGTGAGCCTCTAAAAGATCCAACCCCACAGCACACTTTATATGCCATTAATATACTGTATTAGCTCGGTAGAATGTTTTTCTACCACGTGGCCCCTGAGTAAAAATGAGTTCAGTTCGAAATAACATTGGCCTGTGCCCATTGACAGTAAGGGTGGGCAGATCGATCCATCCATCCATTATCTGCACCGCTTATCCTCAGTAGGGTGGCGGGGGTACTGGAGCCCATCCCAGCTGTCTTCAGGCAATGGACAGGGCACACAGAGTGCCCGGAGGAAACCCACACAAGCACAGGGAGAACATGCAAACTTTGCACAGGTAGTTTAGTAGCTGGATTTGAACGCATTATCTAAGAACTTTGTTGCCGACCTGTTAACCAGTTAGCTGCCGTGCTGCCTTTGGATCGATCCAAATATTGATATTAGCGATACTGATCAGATAAATGCCAATCTCCTAGGATCTAGACTGTTTTATCATTTTAACCAGCACAATAATAATGCTTTTAATGAATTAGAACATCAAAAATACATTCTAACTTTCAAATTGGATCAATTGTGTTTTCACTTCATTTTCAAAATATTGTGCTGTGGAATATTTTTAAGCTTGTCTTGTTGACGTTGTTATACAGTATTGGTATTTTTGTTTTATTGTAGATTTTTTGGTCAAACTCTCTTGACTTTTGTTCTGAAACTGTAGTAAAATAACTATATATTTTTTTATACTGTTAAAGAGATATCGTGTATTTTTGGACCACTAAATGTCATAACATAAACAATTGCTGAAAAGCACAAGGAAAAATACAAAATACCCATACTCAAAGTGACCGGAAATTCACAATTTTTCTTCTCAAATTATTTTTGCCCAGCCTTTTTGAGGTTTTTGGTACCCGTAGCAGGAAGATGGATACCAGGATACCAGCTCCATCTAGGTGTGGCGTGTTTTATGTCTAAAGTATATTTCTTAACCTTTGAGTATTTAAAAAATGCACGTTTATATGACAGTTTGTACAGTTTTACTTATAATGTAAACAAATATTGCCTTTTCTTTAAGGAATTAACCACTAGGAGGTGCTAAAAATACACGGTGACTTTAAATTGTGCATTGTAATTATTCAATATAAAAAGGAAACCTTTTTAGAACTTAAACTTTTTGTGCTGTGTTTATCGTAATCATAAGCTAACTCGAGGGAGGAGGGTTACCTTATTCAATGATCATGACATTCCCAAGCAAAAAGTATCAGAATCGATCTACCCTGTATTAACTTGGATCGGATGGATAATCAAAAACAAGTGAGACACCATCATGAAAAGAAAGAATGTATCCAATATATTGTGCTAACAAATGAAACATTGCAAAGTAGGTGTTGCAAAAATACTGACCCCTTTAAGTGAATACTTTGTACAACACAGCCACAAGTCTTTTAGGGTACGACTCTATTGGTTTTGCCAGCTTGAAACAGAAATATTTGCCCATTCTTCCTTATAAAACAGTTCAAGTTCCTTAAGGTTTGATGGTGATCATTTGTGGACAGCATTTTTCGGATCTTTCCACAAATTCTTACAGGACTGATGTTTTTGGCTTGGACATTCTAACACCATTTTATTTTTATTTTTAAACCATGCCATTGTAAATTTTGCTTTATATTTAAGGTCGTTCTCCTGTCAGTCCATTCTCAGGACTCTTGTAGACTCAGAGTTTCTGCCAGAATCGCCTTGTATTTGGCTCCATTTATCTTCACATCAACGCTTACAATCTTCCCAGTCCCTGCTAAAGAAACACAATCTCAGAACATGATGCTTCCACCACCCTGTTTGACAGTGGAGATGGAGTGTTCAGGGTTGTGTGCAGTGTTTCTCTAATCCCAAACCCAACGCTTTGCATTCAGCCCAAGAAGTTCAATTTGGTCTCATCTGATCAGAGCACCTTGAACTACATGTTATTTGTCTCTCCCATGTGGCTTTTTGCAAATGCCAAACAAAACTTTTGATGGTATTTTTTCAAAATGGCTTTTTTTTCTTGCCACTCTTTCATATGGGGACAGTTTTAAGTATGACCATACGTTTTTTTATGCAGCGGTTGTCCTGCTTCAGCTGTGTATACCTGCAGGTCATTCAATGTGATCATGAACCTCTAGGTTGCGTCACTGATAAGTTTTCTCCTTGTTTTGGTCAAAAGGTTAGAGTTCTTAGAAGGTTTGCAATGGTTTTATGCACTTTCCATTTTGATATTATTGCTCACGCAGTGCTCCGGAAGATGTGCAAATGTTGCATAATATTCTTGTATCGCATTCCTGATTTGAACATTTTCACCACTTTATCCCGAACCTGCCTTGAGTGTTCTTTGGCCTTTCTAATGCTGTTTATCTAGGTGCTTCTAAACTGAGACATCAATGATTCAAAGGTGACCTCTGTTTGTCATTGTTACTCTTTTAGACATCGGATCATTCAAAAGTCATCAGGAAACTTCTGGAGTCAGTTGGCTGAGATGAGAGAACAGGGGCCCACCTACATTTCATTTTTTTCCCTGTAAATATAAAATTTCAAAATAATTTGGTTCCACTTCACAATTTTGTCTCACATGTTGTTTCTTGGAAAATATTTTCAGTTTTTTTGGCTTTAAGTTTGAACCCTAAAATGTAGCAATATGGCAAAAAGTTCTTGGGGGGGCGCAATACTTTTGCTAGGCACTGTATATAGATGTTATTTAAAAACTTTTGCATGTTTTAGAATTGAATTATACCTTTTATATTCCACCAGACGGGCATTTAATTACATTTAGAGTCTCTTTGGTTTCTTATTGCGGAGCGTTTCATCAGTTCTCGTGATCCCCAGGCTTCAGATGGGTGAATGCTCTAAACAGCCACAAAGGCGAAGGTTCAAGTTATATGTCGAGCGTCAGTTGCTTCACACCGTGGGATATTTCTGGCCTCTGTTGTTGCACAACGTCTCCAGTTGCCGAACCAGCTCGTCCTCTCTGGGTCTGTACGGTACCGAGTAGCTGTCCTCTTCCAGCAGAATGCGGTTTAGCGTGTGCTCGTAGTTAATGTGGCGGCGCACCATCAGAATATACTGTCTGCCTTTCTCCAGGCGGGGGCAGTCGCACGCGTTCGGGACCCAAAGGAACTCACGGTGCTCCAGGCGGAAGCTGTTACGGTAAGAGTGGAGAATCTGGACGTCGTAACGCGTCTCCTCTCCTCTGTGAAGCTTCCCCAAGACTCGGGCCCGGAAAACTGGTTAGAAAAGTGAAAAATTTAGAGTTTAGTGCACACTCAAAATAAGGAGAGACGACATCAATGAATTGGGATCTTGCAAAGAGAACAGGAGAGAGAGACCAAAACCTTAGCTATAAGAACCTGTTCCAAAGGCCCTACCCTCCGCCCTTTGTTTTGATTAAATCTAATAGGTTAAGGAAGCAGATCTGCCCTAAAGGGTATGGCAATCAAAAAACAGCAACAGGATTGTGATAGTGACCATGATGTAAATCAGCGGTTTCAAACTCTCAGACAGGAGCAAATTGTAGCCCGTGGGATAACAGTTTGAAACCCCCACCTTATTATGGAAGTTTAGAAGGCACTGTGTATTATTAAGAGCTTAGTAGTTGTAAAAAACACAATTGTTGAAAAAATTGATTTAAAAAATAAGCAAAAATACATGGACCATGATACAAAAATGTATGTTTTAAAATACTCGTAGAAATGTGCGTTTATTTTACACCAAATAAGTGAATACTCCGCTACCTTGCTGCTAAAGGTATTACAAAAACCCAAATTGTTTTTTCTTCTTTTTTCCCCCCTAAACTTAATCAAGTTTTTTAAACATTTTAAAATAGACGTTTCTTGAAAAAAAAAAATCCAAACCTTAGACTTACCAAAATCCTTCTGGCAATACTGTCTCTGGCGCTCTCTTCGACCTTTGACCCTGTGGCATTTCCCACAATTCCCTGCGAGTCAAAATGAACAAAAATGAATTAAAACAGGGATGTCAAATTCATTAGAGCTTGAGGGGGCACGTGGTCAAAAAAAACACTCTCAAGAGGGCCGGCCGGACTAGTAGTTTAAAGAGAAAGAGAGCGGAAGATAACGGGGGAAGATGCTTTGTATTGCCACCTGCTAAACTTGCTCTAGAGCAGGGGTGCCACACGATAGAACAAACATTCTGTCGGGGGCCGGACTAGTGAGAAAAAAAGAGGGATAAAGAAATATGAGAAAGAGGGAGGGAAAAGGAGAGAGGGCCGGACAAAGAAAGAAAAAGAGAGAGGGGGAGAGAGCGTGAGAAACAAAAGAGATAAAAAGTCATGAGAAGGGGAAAAGAAAGGGAGAGGAAGAAAGAAATCCAAAAAGAAATAGAAAGACAGAGGGAGAGAAAAGAGAAAAGAAAGCGCGAAGGGTAGGAAGAGAGAAAGAGAAAAGAAAAAAAGGAAGTTAGAGCAAAAGAAGTTAAAAAGACACAGATAAAGAAACAACGAGCAACAAAGGAAGAGAAAAAGAGAGACACAGAGAGTGAAAGAGACAGAGAGAGTGGGAGAAAAGGGGTGGAAGAGAGAGAGAGAGAGAGAGAGAGAGACAGACACAGAGACACAGACACACAGACAGACAGACAGACACAGACAGAGAGAGAGAAAGAAAGAAATAAATACAAGTACAGTGTCTTTGTTCAAGGCACCTGGCTTTGGCAACATCAAGTTGACATATTTCAACCTGCAGCTTGTTTTTCTCTTGCGCTTCTCTGAGTGTTGTCTCGCGGGCCAGATTCAATCCCTTAGAGGGCCTGACCTGGCCCACGGGCCACCTTTTTGACACCTGTGCTCTAGAGCCACATGCGAGTCTTTAGCGCTCCCTAGTGACTCCATGGTGCTTTTTTTTTTTTTTTTTTTAAAGTTTGAAATTGGAAATATGTATGGTTCTGTAGGACAGAACAGAAGGTAAAAAATTTTTCATAACATAATGGCAGGAAAGTATAATGTAAAGTAACGTGGATTCGGTCCTCTATCCATAGTTGTGCAATAAAACAGCAAGGATGTTTTTCAAATTATAATTTGATAGTACAGAAGTTATTTGTAAAAGAAAAGTACAGTACTTTCATTTGTTAAACAAATACTTGAGCCTGTAAATTGGGCTTGTTTTTGAGTAATAAATAAATAAAGGTTTCTACCTTGCGGGATTTGACTTATCACGGGACATTTTTGGAACGCAACCAGCGCAAAAAATGATGGATTACCGTTTTTATTGAGGGTGCCTTGACACAAAACCTAGCTAAAGACATTCGCGGAGGTGGAAAATACAACTATGTGTTTTAAATGAGGGGATGGTTTCATAATAGTCTGTAATAATAGTTTGCAATGGTCTTTGATCTGTGCAGCCCTTTGAGACTCTTTGTGATTAAGGGTGTCACAGATAAACATGACTTGACTATGTAAATTATTATAAAAAGCTTAGTGTGTCAGGAAAAACAACTCACTTCCCGGGGAGGGTTGAGGCAGCAGGTTGCGTCGGTTCTCGGCTCGTTCGAGGCGAGGCAAAATGGAATGGCGGGGAAGCTGCTCTGGAGTTTTCAGTGGCCTTGCAACTGCTTGGCATACAAGAAACACGATCGTAAATATTAGGGATGGACGATACTGTTATCCAAGTAAGTACAGGATAGTATCATTCGACACCGGTCTCATGCAGATACATTTTTCTCGGAAATCTCATGATCACAGAACCCCTCCTCCTTAAAATACTATGTAATTACGACAAAAACAGCCTAACAACTGTCTATTTTCTATTAAATAATTACAATGTAAAAAATATAGGAAGATATACAAATATTTGTATTACAATTGTTTCATGACAAAGTCAAACCCAAAAAACCCATGTAACAGAAATACGAATAAAACAAGGTCAACTATAACACCTTCCATGTCAAAATGGAATTAAAGCGGCAGACAACCAAACAATTGATGCTTTTATTCAAAAGGAGCGGCCCTTGGACTTCATTTATAAGTTAAGACGATAACATTTTAAGTTATTTTTTCTATGTTCCAGCTTGTATATTGTTATGTAAGAAATCCTGGGTTTTAATCAAAACATTTGAACTGCTGCTACTCAAAGAGGAATTGTCATGATGACTCATTACATTCACCTGTGCACGCTCGATTAGCGCCAGCTGCTGCTGGCTACCTGATTGGTTCCCCGTCCTACTTAAGCGCAGTTCTTTCACTTGCCTGTTGTCAGTCCGTCAGCGAACCTGTTTTCACAAAGCAAGCATTTTTCACTGACTCCCGTCGGCCCTATTCTGTCACCCGTTTTCCACTCGTCCATTCCCGATTTCCCCGATTGTCTCCTGCTACGACCCGTTTATACCCCGACCACGTTTTGATCTCCCGTCCCGGCTAAAGACCCGTTTTTTGACCCGGACCACGTTCTGATCTCCCGTCCCGGCTAACGACCTGTTTTTCCGTCTAACTACGCTACGATCTCCTGCTCCGGAAGATCCACTTCCGCATTTGGAATACGTTCCAATTCCCTGAGCGGCTCGCTTCCCCCGTCCAGCTAGTACCGGATCACTAGCGCTGCCTTTCCTCTATATTTCAATAAACTTGTGAGTAACGTTACGCATCTGGGTCCTAATTCTGTTCTGGTCGTGACAGGAATATGCTTATAGTAGTTTTATTTGTGTGGATTTCTGACCATGTCTCACTGCACATCACTGTCCCTTTATTATTCAGCTGCTCGGAGAGTGCAATATCCAATGACTGTTAGAATTGATAGCAAATGTTTATGGAAAGAAATGTAACTGGATAAACTATTTGTCATACCAATCCCATTGTAGTATCATTCAAAGTACCGTATCCTGAATTCCTTGTTTTGCATTGTTGGAGGGATTGTGACAAAATCTTCAAAGCTTTAGGCTAAGGAGTTGAATATTCAACAAAGGATGCTACACACATGTGCAGCATTCTTATCCGGAAACAAAAAACAGATGCGTTCTTTTGCGGTAGCAAACAGCTTTTCACATTTGGATGAAGCATTTTCATTTTCTATCATCATCAGCCACCCAGACTCAAACGTTTACATCAGCAGTGCTGTTGCTTTTTGTGTTACGGGCTGAAAAAAGTGCCACACAAGAAGACACAGCAATCTCTAGGGCTATATTTGAAGGTCATAATTCAATACAATATAACACAATAAGGGTAGCGGGTTGACTGACTGGTTGGGACTAACACATTATAAAGGATCATGTTTTTGGAACACAATCAGTTTCTACTCCCTCTTACACATTGATAATAAAATGTAGTCTTCTGTCATTACTACATGGTGCATTACAGCATTATTCTAGCTACTTATTTCATTCAGATGATGCGCTGCAGTGTCCTCCGACTCCTGCATCAATCGCGCTTTCACATAATACCACCAGCCGCGAGCTTTGTGGACTGGGAGTGTTTCAGTATCGACTTGAAAAGGTACAACTGTTCAAGCAAAAAGTACGAGCACGCCGAGTTTCTCCTCATGGAGATATTCTCACTTCTGTGTGTACTCACATATAAGCCAAATTTAGAACTACAAATACTAAAAACAGCTTATATGCGCAATTTGGTTGTGTTTCACCTGTAGCGAACAGTAGTCAGCGTGTGGCAAGAGGAGTGTGGCTTGTAAAAGAACAAATAACAGCAAGAAACCAACAGGGCAAACGTGAGCATCAGTCCTCAGAAATTACAGTAAGAGTGTGCTGAATTTGAGTCATTTCATTTGTAAACTCATTCTTGCCATACACCACGCCTGGAGAAAAAGAAAATACCTGGCGCATACTACTAACTTCAAGCTATAAGTGACGACAAACAAGCAACCTGGAAGCAGCAATTAAGTTTGGTGTAGATCAGGGGTGTCAAACTTATTTTAACTCACGATAGAACAAACATTCTCTCGGGGGCCGGAATAGTAGATTAGAGAGAAAGAAGAAGAGAGAGAAAGAAATAAGAGAAAGAGAGGGAGAGAGAAAGAGAGAGGGTGGGACAGAGAAAGAGAGAAAGAGCGTATGTGAGAGGCAGCTGACAGGCAACATCAAGTGGACATATTTCAACCTGCAGCTCGTTTTTCTCTTGCGCTACCCTCAGTGTCGTCTCGCAGGCCGGATTCAATCCCTTAGCGGGCCTAATCCAGCCCGCGGGCTGCCTGTTTGACACCCCCGGTGTAGATAAAAACAATGTTGATTACAACCTAACCTGTGCACATTTATATACAGTCATTTGTGACTAGATAGTTACGCACTACTTTTTCATGTCAGTACTCAGGGGAGTAACTGAATTATTTTTAAAATAAAGTAACTAGTGTGAGGGAAATTATGGTCTGGGTGTGCCTTTTATACTACCGGTATATTCAATATTTTACACCCAGGATATACTATATGCTTTTATATCTTTATATGTTTATATATTTCAATATTGTGCTCAAAACCGCTTAAGTTTTCAAATTGTTTTCAGGAGCAAGCACTTTCAAGGTCAGGACAATAAGGTTCCCAAGACAAAAGAAATTGTCTCTAATTAAAAGCTACGATTCGGAAACTCACTGGCAGACTCCTATCTGTTATCAAACAGGTGCACGGAATTCCTTTGCTAACCCATTTACAACTTGATGGCCATCGAGTATTTTTTCAAGACTCCTATCTATTCTCTAACAATGAACGCTGTAATGTATCACATAAATCATTCAAAGGAATTTGTTTAAAAAAAAAAAAAAAGGTACGGCCTTCAAGTATATTGTTATGTTAGAGTGCTCTCCAGTGGACTAAATTCTTTCCATGTAAATTGTTAGGTTAGAGTGCCCTTTGGTGGCCAGCAGTGTATATCACACCATTTAACATTTAGAAATCGTCCAATCAGAATCTTTTTACGTGTACGTGGTTTGTTTTATCCTCCGATCAGAATCCACGAAACATTTAAGAAAGACTCACGCTTCGATGCGTTGGAAATATTTAATTTGCTTTGTAACTCAAAAGAGTCTCTTATTTCATCTTGATATCATTTTGAACCTGTCACTATTACGGTAAATTCCGGACTATAATCCGCTACTTTTTTCCCAAATGTTCAGCCCTGCGGCTTATTCAGTGAAGCGGCCAATTTATGTAATTTTTCTAACGGCCTCTAGCGACGCTAGAGTATAAAAGGTAAGATAAAGACCAGTAGAATATGTGCGCTAAGAAAGACTGCAACCTCTAAGTTTAAGCATACATTGTCTGTAGAGTTAGGGTACGTCCCGATAATGAGGAAGACGCCCTTGATGGCGATATTTATGAGGAGGAAGTTGAGAACAATATACCGTGAATTTCACAATTACAGGATGATTTTTTTTAACAAGTACGTTTGACACATTGCGAGCGTGATCCTACTAGCGTGTTGGTACCTTTCAAAGGCATGGTTTGGGATGAAAGTTATATATTATTATTATTAAAGCTTTGAAAACTCTCTCGGTGTACCGTCTTCCTTCGTAAATATGTGTAACCATGTGTAATATGTATTTGCAACTGTATATTTTTGTAATGTATTTATTTTAGAGATTTATTCTGTTATGTGTTCTACGGACGAATCAAAAAGAAGGGGCGGAGCAAACGCGGGCTGAAAGGAATTGGGGTAAAGCTGAGTTACCGGTAGATCTGTCTGTTGTCGCAGCGGACAATAGTGGATATATATTTTTCCCACCCTTAACTTTGGAAATATACATTTTGTTTCCTTGGATTACTTTCAACGGGACCCAGACTTTACAAGTCTGCATCATACTTTAATTACGGGTATCATTTTCCATTTATGATGCCAACTGTGGCTCTAGAATTGTGTACTGTCCATGCAGATTGACGAGAGGGGTTGTCCGAACCTCACATTGTTTGTTTGCTGCTTTTGGTGTCGGTAGATTTGTTCAGACCAAAAAAAATAAAATCGACTTTGGCCTGGACGGATCTATTGACACTAACAAAGATGTTAAAAAAGTCAGAAAAATAATTTTAAAACGTCATATTGCCAGACATAACAAAATTGTGAATATGCTTGATTGCTGTTAAGATTGTCGAGAAGGGTTGTTCAAACCTCACATTGTTTGTTTGCAGTTATTAGTGTCAATAAATTTGTTCAAAAACCAAAAAGTTACAGTTGTGGAGCTTACAGCCTGGTCTGGGGCAAGCTTGTGATTGTGTCACAAGTGTTAAGGCGGGCGCACGCGGCTTATACATGGGGGCGGCTTGTGTAAGAATAAAGTTGGCAAATCACCTGAAAAGTGGTGGGTGCGGCTTATAATCAGGTGCGCTCTATAGTCCGGATTATACGGTAATTGCGCACCACTTACATTTACATTTAACTACTGTTTTTCAGTAAAAGGTCCAACACAGTCCGCCACGCAGTTTAGAGACACTCTGATTTCCTTAGACATTCCAAAAACATGCATGGCAGCTTGATTGCTTACTCTAAACTTTCCCCAAGTATGTGCGAGTGTAAATGATTAATACAATAATTGGTGCCTAAAGAAGTTTTTGGTGTCAACTCATAAAATTCAGGCCGATTCTCCCAAATGAGCTGCCTGACAAAAGGAAGTCAACAAGAGCAGTATCATTTTCAATACCGCAGGTTTTGGACCATCGGGAAGCATACACAATCCCAGCAGTTGTCACGTGAAAAGGCTCTTTTACTGGTAAAAAAGATGTACGAATCATAGAGTAATAGCACATAAAAAAGAACAAAAAAATTAGGTAACCAGCTGGGAGCAATAACCAACAGTACAACAATAAGGAATGGACTGAAGCCAACTTTGCCACGACCCCAAAACAGGCTAGGAACCGTCAACAGTGGAGAAAGCTGTCCAGAGTTGGGTCCGCATTGGTTTCCCGACAACCCATGCGGTTAAGGGATCCATGAACTGAACAATAAGAATATGGAATAAGATCGAAATACAATTTGGAAAGGGAAAAAATAATTCTGAGTCGATTTGCCCTCTACAACCGGTTTATTCGCGGGGACAATACTAAAGGGTTCATTGGGCGTGCGAAGGCATAACAGCAATATGTAAGATAGGTGAAAATGACGAACAGTAGTTTTACAGATTTTAAAGAGAAATTTGGGTTACGGTGAAGCGGCTATTTTCGTTACCATCAGTTGAATGACTTCTTTTATAAGGAGGTCAAACCAGTGATCCGTCATACGGTTATTAACATTTTTGAAAGGTCGTATAAAGGAAAAACGTTTAAAGCAATTTATGATATGTATAAATGTTTGGTGGCATGGAGTGGGCATTCACACTATGTTAGCAGTAAGATCTAAAGCCCGAGCTCGAACCAGAGCCCAAAACAAAATTTTGGTCATGTCGTGCCTAAAATGTCAATCATCAAAACAAACAAAAAAAATTACCCCTCCTCCTACAGAG
This sequence comes from Urocampus carinirostris, assembly GCF_059441175.1. Lineage (NCBI taxonomy): Eukaryota > Metazoa > Chordata > Actinopteri > Syngnathiformes > Syngnathidae > Urocampus > Urocampus carinirostris. Next base: position 29,776,586 of record NC_142352.1, read on the forward strand.
TCCCCATAAATTGTCACGAACCAGGACAGGAAACAGGAATGAGAACCCAATCGCGTAACGTTACTCACAGTTTATTGGGGAGAGGAAGAATGAGCGCACACTCGATCCGGAGATTGATGGTCACGGAAGTAGATTGAAATCAAAACTAAGGAATGGTCAAAATCAAACAGATCGGGCCAAAAATAAAACAGGATCAAAACACAGGCAAAAACGGAGATTCACAGGACTTAGCATATCACACAGAGTCTAGCAGGAGTTTCACAGACGCTCTGATACCAGGCGACTCACAAGACCGCGTTTAAATAGTCCGGCAGCAATCTGTCAACGCGTTTCAGCTTTTGTCAATGGGCGGGGCCAATTGGGCGCCGTGGCAATCGCGACAGATCCTCGCGCCAGGCGGCCGGGACCAATTGGGCGCCATGGCAACCATAACACAAATAAAATATGAAAATTAGTGTTTGCTTCAGGATCAGTGCCACAAATCAAGTTAATTGGTTGGGCGTGGGATAATTCAGGCTCTAATACCCACGGGCCAGGCTGGATTTTCTAGGCCCGATCTTACCTAAACTCTATATCGAAGTAAAATGGGAAAATTAGTTACATTTATCGTTATTAGAAGACGAGTTGTGGGATATTTGTAAAAGGCAGGGCATATCCACTCACGCCAGGATTTTGAGATAGTTCAAATGGAAGAATGAGTCCACATTATTTGGTACCCTGAAAGTTAGGGCAGGATTTTGGGGGGTTTAGCATCCATGCTGGAGAGCATGTGAATTGACCACATGCAAATATTTGGGTTTTGCCAAAGATACAAGAATTCTTGGCCAAATTATGTTATGCTTTTATGAAAATTGTGGGATATGGGATACCAAAACAATTCAAGGTATTCTAAGAGAAGAAATATTGCAGGAAAAAGATGAGTACCTGGTCATAGTTCTCACAGAAAGCAAAAAAAAGTAACAATAAGAACATTGTATAAACAAGAGCTCCCTGCCGTGAAGCAGTGGGTGTGCACTGTGGAGGAATTATTTGTAAACAAAAAGCTCAAGAACCAAAACATGTTTTTAGGAATAAATAATGGATGAATGAGGCTTACACAAGTGGGGACGGGTGCTCAGTTGTGAAAGCTGTGGAGCGGAGGTTGTGGTTTTCGTGGTGGGTTGTGCCCAGGGTATATAGTATTGCACCTGTCGCAGAGGACTTCTCCCATGGTGGAGGTCATACTGATCTGGTGGTAACCAGTACTCATACTCGATGCCCGGGTTTCTGTCCGTGGCAAGAACCTGCGCATTCAAAGACCACGTAGAAAACCAAAAGTCACGAAGCGGCACGGTTTTGTACCTTTGGTCTTGGATTGCCTTCAAATATTTCCTTGGATGCAGATTGCAATCGGGTACCTCACCATCAGACGCAAGTCTTCCTGGGTGGGCCCCGGGACCTCAAAGCTCTCCCAGGTATCAGCTGATCGCCGGTAAAGAAGTTTGGTTCCAGCTATGTTGTACTCGCCGGGGACGCTAATTTTCCAGTTACCGTTGATGACAAACTGGGAACGATCGTTTTGAAGAGCTTTAAAAGGTAAGAGGGCAATTTTGCAGTCAGATCTTTTTTGTTTGAAGGTTCAAAAGTTAGCTTTCTGTGTCAGTGGTTCACGATTTAATAGGGAAGTGGGTAGATTCAGGTCAGATGACCATATAAGGAAGCTGACTGACACAAATACCAAAAGGGATTTTCCATGACAGGATGGAAACGATCGTGTTCACCTGTTTTGCTCTGGTGGCCTAATGAAACTTTTATTTTTGTCCATCTTGTACCATCTAACAAGGTCACTTCTATTTTGGTCTCATAAACAAGTTAATAATAGAAACCAAGCTTTTTATTTCCCTGGAAAAGCCTCCACACATCCACAAATCAAACAGAGCCTCTGAGCTGAGACTGTCTCCGGGGCAAAGGAAGCAAGAGCAAGGCCAGGAATTTATTTGGCATATTGGATTTACAAGTGTAGCCATGGAGCCTTAACACAGCAGTATGATGAAATAAATATACACACACACACACAAGACCAGTTGGCTCGTGCCTGCGTGTGTCTGTTAGCTTACCCAAATAATTCCTGCTGTTATCCGTGACTCGGATGTGAGTGGCTCCAGCTGGGATCTTAGCTACTTCGTTGTATCCAAAAGGTCCTCCTAGACATAAAGACGAAACATTCCGTTTGATACGTCAATCTGCTCATGCAATCACAGTGCTAACGGCTTACGGTAATGAAAACAATCCAAATGATAATATAATTAGCATTGAGTTTGTGTAAAAATGGAGACATGCAAAAAGAAAACAGGAAAGAAAGAAAGAAAGAAAAAAGAAAGAAAGAAAGAAAGACAGCCCGAACAATGTGTGGATGGTGGTCGGTATCATTTTAAGGGTACGCCCAAACAGCGGGGTAAATAAGTATTTGGTGCCCGGAGATGGCTGGAGCCCATCCCAGCCATCTCCGGGCACACCCTGAACTGGTTGCCAGCCAATCGCAGGGCGCAGGGAACGTGGGAGGAAACCCACGCTAGCACGGGGAGAACATACAAACTCCACACAGGAAGTCTGGAGCTGGATTTGAACCCACGACAGGTTCCCATGACATGAACTGTGCCGCACAAGCGCTAACCACTGCGCCACCGGCAGCACCATTTTACTTCTTCCAATTTTACATTTTCTATTGTTGTGTCAACATTCACATAGTGTGTTTACATGCAAGTAAGGGTCGAAATAAAATCAAAATATAGCAGATATGTGTTTTTTTTTAAGTCAATGTAAGCAAAGGAATACAGAAAAAGTTATCGCTGGTTCACTACTTTGCAGATTTGAAATGAATACAAATTGTTTTAACTGTTGTTGGTATCATGAAATGTGTTCAGCAGACAGCACACAGCAAATACTATCACGGGGGCAGGTTGTATTTGTATGTACTTGGTGGGCATGACTGTGATAAGCTGGTGTTTGATGTCAGTCAAACAAGTCCACATGGCCATCAAAACAAACTGCAAAGCAACTGTTGTATCCATACACAGTTGCGCCTCCACATACGAGCAACTCTATTTACAAGAAATTAGAGATAAGTGATGTATTTTGAACAGAAATCTTAAATACAGGAGAGAAAATCCCATAGTATGAAGTTAACTTGCATCAGAAGTCATGCAATGAATGACTCGGATTAGTCCAAATCCCAAATTGTGATCTCAATTGAACTACTTCTTTTATGTAAAGATACTCTTTAATCAACCTCCGTGTTTGGAAATAATATTTTGAAAACTGAAGAATGCAAAGAAGTTTATTAACTTTAGCCATATTCTCATATTTTGTGAAAACCACAAGTGTACCTCATGTCCAGGAGTCGAACGACCACAAGACCACAGCGGCACAGGGGCGAGCTGTCGAAACCCTGCTGTTAACAGGTTATTGAACAGCGATAAACAACCCAGAACTCCAACATCAGTTTTATCTATCTATTTATCTACCCTGGTCATATCATTGGAGAGGGGTGATCGACAGCAAGACAAACGCATACACTAAAACAAAGAAAACAAAAAGGGTAAAACACCAAATATTTGACCGTGGCCAACCCAAATGCCCAAACAATCAAACAAGTTAAGCACCTCGACACCCGAGTTGGTCATGCTTTCGTCCCTCCAGATGAAACGCGACACAAGAAAGCGGCCATGTCACTCGGGTCAGGGTGACACAACACACTCTTCTGTTCAACAGCAAGGCCCGACAGCTTTTACTGGTTTACCCCTGCCGCATCATATAGGTGTCCTCCCACACCCCACTATCCTTTCACAACACCTCTCCACTCATTCCTATCACCAACAAGAGCTCTAGCTTCCACTAGATTTAGCCCTTTATCCTGCAGTGCACTCATAACACCATCCATCCACGTCAATCGCGGCCTTCCTCTTGGTCTCCTTCCATTTACTTCTGCTTTGTAGATCCTCTTCAACATTCGCTCCTCATCCATCCTCTCCATGTGTCCAAACCAAACAAGTACTCTCCTATCCACACGCTTGCTCAGTTCCACTACTAGTCCAGTTCTGTCTCTCACAATTTCATTTCTCAATCTATCCAATCTTGTCACTCCTAACATACTCCTTAAACACTTCATTTCAAAAACATTCAATTTCCTTCTCAAATCTGCATTCAGGCTCCAAGTCTCTGCACCATACAACACAGTCGGCACAATCACACTCTCATACAGTCCCCTCTTAACATCCATACTCATACTCTTGTTGCTCATCACTCTCCTCAGAGCACCCAAAACCTCACTTCCTTGATTCACCTTTTGCAATACCTCGCACTCCATTCCACCAACTGCAGCCACATCTCAACCCAAGTACCTAAAGCTTTCAACTTCTTCCAGAACCTGTCCATGCAACCTTATTTCTAACGCCATGCCCACTCCATCACGAGAACACTTCATCACCTTACTCTTCCCAACATTCACACATAACTTACGCCCATCACACACTCTTCCAAACTCCATTACCAACCTTCTCAACGTTTCCTCAGAATCAGCCACAAGCGTTGTGTCATCTGCAAAATACAACTGCCGTACCAGCCACACTGTTCCACTAATATCCATCCTCTCTACACCTCTGCCGAATACTCTTGCATTCACCTCTCTCACCACACCATCCATGTACACATTAAACAGGCATGGCGACATCACACAGCAGTTTTATAAAGGAAAAAAGTATAAAAAGCTTGCTTTGAATGTCACTGGCACACTAGTGCCATAATGTAGCCTTTGTCTATATCACAATAGTTTCCAGAATATTCTGCTATTAAAAAACGTCTTGGCTTATGATTCTACCATCGTTCTAATCACTAGAAATAAATTAACATGTGGAAGACAAGAGAGGAAAACTACAGTCTTTCAACAATGTATAGAGGGAAGTGACGTACACTCAATGTGTTTAAGCAGTCTGCAAGTTATAAACTTTTGGGTATTTGTGGAAGTAAAAGCCACTTACCTCAGAGTTTCATGGTGTCATTAAAAATACCACATTTGACCTAAAAATAAACTAGTTGTAAGGTTATGAGTTTATTAGCCTAGTTATGAACGTATGAATTGAAGGTTGACAAGTTGTTATTATTATTTTATTTTGAAGCAGCACCTAAGTCCATAAGTTTTCAATATGAAAAAGTAAATGTTTTACTAAAATTAAACAATGATTTTGCTTATTGTCTGAAAGTGAAAGCTGACTGATTAAACCGATTTCATATCATTATTTGTGTGTGTTAATCTGTTAATCAATCATTCCTCATAATTTTCTGCATCATACAGCTTAGTGTCATTTTATTTAATGTTGCTGCCTTCAAGTGTTTTTATGGTGGTTCACTTTTTTGTACATTTATTATCATTTAGGCATTTCATTATTTATTTGCCATAAATGTAGGCCTTGTTCTCAAATTTTAAAGGTGCAATTTTTACTGAAAGCATTCTAAGGCAGAGTTGGGACTAACGCAATTACTATTCTCTTTAACGACAACTGTAGTGTGTCGTTTATCAAATTTTGTAAATCTACTGTCGTTCTACATGATACTTTACTGCGTTATTCCGTCATATATTAACTGCTTTTCATGAATTACACTGTCCTTTGACTACTGAATATTCCTGCATCACTCACATTGTCACATACAACCCTTGTATCCACCAAGAATCTCTGAAGAGTGGGCATGTCCGTATTTAGCTACAAAGGACAACTAAATACAGTTATGGTGGTGCCGGGTCAAGTACGGAGTATACGAATTCAGAATTTCCCCCATGGAGATATTCTCCCTAAAGTATATACTCGCACCCAGGCCGAATTTACAACTAAAAAATGAAATACTGACATCAAGGGGTAAGCTTATCCGCGCATATTTGAAAAATCAATAGGGCAAGCACGGATATAGGGTAAAAGTGTGCTAGATTTGGGTCTTATTATTTGTAAAATGATTTTGAAATACACCATGGCTGGAGAAAAAAAAATAACATCTTGGGGAGTAACCAGAATGATTTGAAGCCCAGAGACAAAATGAATATGGAGTGTCTTGGCTATGTGTTGTTTGCAAGCTCGAGATATCCAAATGGTTCACTGCTTCAACAGGTTGGTGGACATGTGTTTTTTCGATTTCATTTATCATGTGTGTGTTTTCCAGAAGTTTTATGTGTTTGGCTATCCTGCAACTATGTACTGTAATTCATAACTAGATAGTTACTTTCTGAATAGGCTACTTTTTGATGTCAGGGTGTGGGAGGTGTCAGGGTTTCAATGTAAATCTCTTGAATTTCTGTCTCAAGGTAATTGGCTTGTTTTTATATTACTAAATATAAAAACAATGTTTCTCATACACACACACACACATAAAGTAACGTTTCAATAATGAGTGTAATTACATCTCTTGTACGTTTATCAATCTTGTATTCTTTTATTTTGAAGTCATGTTCTTGTGTGCACTGATCTCTCTGACGCAAAATAAACATCTCTCTCTCTCTGTGGACTTCAATCAGGGCGGACGTGAGTTCTTTTCTCTGCCGTTATAATATAGATTTAAACAATATACATGTATTTTATCTGTGCAAATATAGCCATTAAACAGTCTTAATAATGATCATCTCTCACAGGGGTTATATAATGAATTACATTTTAATCGAATTAAATAGTAACTAGCTGATTACTGTACTGGACTGGGTAGGGTTACTTTAACTGGATTACTTTCAATTACTTTTGGATTACTCCAATACCAAATATGCTAATAAAAGACAAAAGAAACTAAATATGAATAAAATTACTAAATTTTGTGCAGGCTTGGGGAGTAACGGAATACATGGAACGGCAAAAATGATGTTGGCAAGCTGTTTGGATTTATTATCATTTTGTTACTGTCGCATTTTATGTTAGTTTTGCCGGAGATCAAAGAGATCAAAGCCAGGAGAGAAAGCTTACCACGAATTGTGAGTCATAATTTTATTCATATTTAGTTTTTTTTGTCTTTTATTAGCATATTTGGTATTGGAGTAATCCAAAAGTAATTGAAAGTAATCCAGTTAAAGTAACCCTACCCAACACTGCTAATGGTAAACTAATTGCATACCAAGCACTGTTGTTATGTTGTAGAATGGTACGAGTTAGATCTTAAATGAAGCTATCATTCCTGTCTCTGTTTTTCTAATGTTTCCTATCACCAAATTGTGTTAAAAATTCTTATTGTTGTCTGCCTCATTTGGTCTTGATTAAAAGACACGGGAAATAACTTAAAAAGACAATACGAGTCAAAAGGACCAGAAAATGAGCAATGTTTCTGAAGTAATAAGACCGAGTTCTATTTGATGCTTCTTCAGGGAACTTAAATGCCTGGTCACACAGCCTTTCGCGTCTGTATCGCGGGTAAAATTTTGCGATTTCTTTTTGACCGTGGTTGCCCACGGTGGCAAATGTGCAAAATTGGCCGGCGACTGTTCCGTGTCCTTATCGCGGGTAACCGCGGCTGCATCGCTGTGCCGCCCGCGGTTACCCGTGGTCTAAATTTTTAAGCAGCGCAAAACTTTTTCGCGTGACCGGGCCTTAACAACTGCAATTTTAGACTACCAATTGTTGCTTTAAATACGATATGGAGGGGGCAAACTGCTTTTGTCCATTTTGCATAAGCCTCTTCAGTAAACATGAGATGCTGACATCGAAAGTGATTCCACATGGTGGTCATTGGACGTCCAGTTGTCTGCGTGTGCGCTTATCCTACCTGCCTCCAGGCCGTTGCTCTGGTAAACACTCCTGTGGTGGAGGCAGCTGGTGTTTTTTCCACCGCAGACCATGCAGGCATCCTCTTGCTCCTTTGAACCCAAGATGGAATCACAGCCAGGTTTCTGTACAAAGTAAAGGAACGTTGACATGTTTCCTGCACAACAAAGATTATGAACCGATATGTCGTGTGACTGCCTGAAGCGCTTATTATCTGTCAAAACATGACCTTTTTTGCAGCGCAGTCTCCTACCACCACATTTTTACCTAGGATGACACACAGACGTTTAATGTTGGTCCTCCCTGTCATTTTCCAGTCTTTCAAGCGTTTACTTGAAGTGAGAGGCCTAATAAGCAAAGATGGTTTGGCTTGGGATCTCTCTACGATGACTAAAAGATTCAGTTTTTCATAGCTGGGTTGAGAACTTAGCTGATACATTGATTACCGTGCAAATTCTTTCTTGAGCCTTGATGTCCAGTGATTTAAGCCCATCCTCCAGGAGGGCTGTAATCAACTCCTTTAAGTCAGTGGGAAATAAGTATTTATGTGCGTTACAGGAAATTAATCCCTTGTGTGAAGGTGTTGAGGACACAAAACACAACACAGGGAGTGAGAGCAAGGGGCCAGGAAAAATACTGTTATTATGAAAAAGAACATTATTGTTTTTCCTGACTATATTTTACGAATATTCACACACGCGCATACAAACGCACACACTTTGGCTTGAAGGTCAGCATCTTGGAGTCACTGTTTTACTGTAGATATTAACACTGGTGTTTTGTGGCTACTATTTAACCAATCTGCTAGTTGAGGACCTGTAAGAAGTCTATTTCTCAAACTAGAGACTCTACTACACTTATACTTCTCTTTCTACTCTGGTTAGAGCCTGTTTGGGCTGTTCTCTGAAGGGAGTAGTACACACTGTTGTAGGAGATCAGTTGTCACACCCACAAATGTGATGCTTCAGATACTCGACTACTCAGTTTTATAGTTCATCTAACCAGGTAAACTGTTTTCAGCTGTTCCAACATAAATGCACAGGAGTTTTCGAATCATTCCTTAGCCTTTTAACATAGTTAGCAAACACATTGCACTATTAGAAACCTGTAGTACTGCTTGCACCTATGTTAATATTGCATTAAAAATCAGACATTTGCAACTAAAATACTTATATACCACGTTAACAATGTATGGGATGCATTTCATATTAGTTTCATATTATTGAAAACAATTGTGGTTTTCCTTAAAAAACAAGGAAATATCCAAACCTTTGAACGGTGGTGAACATATATTGAGAATAATTCAGAGCATGTTGAAAGTTTTTAGAGCATTGTGTACTCAGTTTGCGCTTACCAGACAACGTCCGTTGACACACACAGCTCCTCCAATAACTTTGTCACAGGCTGTGCCATCAAGCACACGGCCAAAATTGTAATAGAAGTTGTGACCCGTGGCCAAGCAGCTCAGCTCGCAGGGGTTCGACCCTGCAAAAGGGGAAATATTCAACGTTTTTTTTTAATTTGTTTGGACAATGTTTCTTTTTATGGCCTCAGATAATTGCATTAAACCTTGTAAATAATTGAATTGAATTTTCTTTATTGTCATTGATGACAACATAGTGAAACATTGTACGCAACAAGGTTAGACATGGCACTCCAGGATTAACAGGTAGTTACGACTTTAAAGAGAAATATGAGATAAAAGACTAAGGATGAATAGGCAAAAATATTTAGAACGTATTCCTTAAAGACTGGCCTAAAATGTAATAATAGCGCGATGGTAAATAGTGAATTATTACAATGTTTCAATGAAAAGTAATGCAGCAACAAAAAGTCCCAAAGAAGTCACAAGATATACATTTATCACAGTTGTGTGTGTTTGTGGTAAAGGCTCTGGGGAAGATACTATCTCTGCACCTGTTAGGCATTGTTTCAAGGGATCTGTAGCGCCTATCACAGGGAAACGGGTCAAAAAGGTAGTGGCCAGGGTGAGAAGAGTCCATACCTGTCAACCTGTACGATTTTGCCGTACAAAGTACGTTTTTTATGCATTTTAAGACGAGTACGACGTACAAGGAAATCTGTACGGAAAAACGCAAATTTGTCGAACGCGTGCGTCTGCCGCCTGGGGATTTCCCATCATGCATCATTCCGAAAAAAAAACCCATATATATATGGTGTACGATTATTTTGTATTTTATATGGGAAAATACGACAGTTTGTACGGGCATGGAGCCGTGGAGGTTGACAGGTATGAGAGTCCCTTATAATGTTGAACGCTCTGCTGCTATATCGCAAGCCGGCAATGTCCTCCAGACTGGGCAGGGAGCCGCCAATGATTTTCCAGGCTGTGTTGATTACGCTCTGCATGTTTTAGTGTGATTTCTAAATATGATCACATTTTCTTTTGACCTAGTAAGCCACATAATTAAATTTTGGTTTTAAAAAAGAACTATTATAGAAAATTGCATTTTAAGACATATTTTTAGATCGAGAAATTTGTATTTGTTTAACATAATATGAGAGTCACCTAGAGGAGATGACATGATTGTTTGCCATCTTGCTGCTACGTGTACCCCCAAAAAGCAAAAACCTTGTGAAAGGCTGGGGGGAAAAAACTAAGAAAAATGGTATGGTTTGGTCACTTTGAGTCTCTGTATTCTTCCTCATGCTTTGCAATACTCACTTTGGTTGCTCTACACAATACAGCGACATCTAGTGGTCAAATATTACACAGTGTGGGAAATACTAAAAAAAAAATGGTAATACTTTAAAAGAAGGATTTAGATTTTGACTACCAAGTTTTTAAAAATGTCAGACCATCCATTTTCTTATCTTATTTTGGTTTCAAAAACTGAACATTTGCTATTGCTTAGCAATCAAAATTTGATCGAACTATGCAGAATAGTTAGAATTAGAATGTCTATATTGTCATGCATAACAATGTAGTGGACATTATTTGAGACAAAATTAGTTCCTTTAAAATAAACATGTATTTAAGACTTAAAAAGAGAAAAGAAAACGAAAAGAATGTTGGGATAAATGGGCGAATATACATTATACAAGGTAGTACTTGGAAACTTGTCCAAGTTGTAAGAATCGTACAAAGTGTCTACTAACTTTTAAACCTAACATGCTATTTGATAGGAAGTGATTTTTTTCTCACTGACCTCCGTGAAAGGTTGTCCATCTAAAGGCGTTTCCAGTCACCAGTTGTCTGCCATTGTAAGAAGCACACTGCATCTCACGGAAATCTTGGGAGCCAGGAGGGCACTCCTGCAACAAGGCGAAGCCAGTGAAGATACAGTTTAAACTGTAATCCAAAACCAAAGAAGTACATTCATTGACTTGCAAATGAAGCCTCCAGGAAAGACATAATGTAGAATATGCAACTGCACACTCGTGTGTTCGCCTAATAGTGAAAACAACATGACTGGGAAGTGTGGCTATTTGCTGTATACAACTTGAATTGCAGGCTTCATATATTCATATATTTAAGCACTTTTTAATGACTTTCAAAGCCATTTTTTTCAATTCCTCCAGTATTATCAAAAGAAGAAATTTGGTGTGAATCATATGTTTTGTAGATCCACAAATATATCTGCGATTTACATACAGTATGTCAAAAAAGTGACTACACGCCTAAAATTTCGGCAGAGATTTCATCTTTATGTTTCTTGAACGACATAGACGAAACATCGCTTTGAAACAATAAAGGCAGTCTGTGTAAAGCTTATTTAGCAGTGTACTTTTTTTTCTCCTCCAAAAACTCAAAATATAGCCATTAGTAGCTAAACAGATGGTAACAAAAGTGAGTACATCCTAAAGTAAAAGTTCCTGAAGTCCAATATTTTGTGTGGCCAATCTGATTTTGCAGAACCACGTTAATCCTCCTGGCCATGGATTTCACCAGAGCCTCACAATTTGTCACTGGAATGCTCTTCGTCTCCTGCATGACAACATGACAGAGATTGGGGATATTTGAGATCTTGTGCTCCTCCAACTTCTGCCTAAGGATGCCCAAAAGATGTTCTATTGGGTTTAGATCTGAAGACGTGCTTGGTCAGTCCATCCCTTTTACCCTGAGCCTTTTTAAAAAAGCCTTGGTCATCTTAGATGTGTATTTGGGGTCATTGTCAGGCTGGAACACTGCCCTGCAACCCAGTTTATGGAGGAGGAAACATTTCTTGCTCCAGTATTTAACAGTACATGATTGAGTTTTCCTCAATAAAATGCAACTTCCCAACTCCAGTTGCACTCATACAGCCCCAAACCATGACAATCCCAAAACCATATTTGACGTTAGGTATGACAAAAACCTGTTTTACTTCCCACCTGGTTTACGACACACAAGCTTCACACCATCTGAGCCAAATAAATTAATCATTGTCTCATTAGACCTGAGGATATCTTTCCAGTAAGCCATAACCTTTGTTGACAGACTTCATTTCATTGTGTCAAAGTGATGTTCTATTAAACCTTATAAAAAAATCTCTGGAGAAATGTGAGGGGCGTGCTCACTTTTGTGACATGTGACTGTATGTGATTTTTTTCTTGCGTGATAATTTATCAAGACATAGGATTTTTAGATCTTCAGAAAATCACGAATGTATTTGTGGATTTGAACAAGACAGTTCTAAAAGTTTTGGAGACAAATATTTCCCCCATATAGGCGTTGGGTAATACAATTATAAGTAACTTACATTTTAAGCTGCAGGAAGTTCTTCCCATTACAATTTATAACTGGGAAACGCTACCTTCATTTTTTGCATGGCCCATAATAAATGTACATAATTGATACGTGATCATTGCACCCATACACAGTTCATAGTGCCCTGTTTAGGTATAGAATGCACCTGTCCTCTTGGGGACGACTCGTAGGGGCGGTGACGCTTCATAGGACACTGCTTAACAAACTAAATCAGCTGCAGTTAATCACAAGTGAAAAATTCAATGGCAAAGCAAAACCACCAGGGAGCAGTGTCGGCGTGATTTCTAACAAATTTCTTGAAAAACATGGCAACAGTTTTAAGCATTTACAAACACTTCACCCAAAATACAAGCACTTTTCAGTCCATTAAAACACAAAATTAAAATTCAAGCATTTTCAAGGATTTCAAACACCTGTTCGAACCCAAGATTTGAATCTCATCTCATCTCATCTCATTAGCCGTACCGCTTCTCCTCATTAGGGTCGCACGAGGGACAAAGTGCAAATTGCACACAGGTTTGAGATTGCCTACATGCAAGTCCAGTACCCGTCTTAACACAGCCACACACACGGTGGCAGCTCCTCATCGTCTGACTGAAGCACAACAGGCAAGGAACTCACAGCCAAGACAAAGGTTAATAAGTACGTGAAATTCCAGTTCACACCCTGAAAGGTCCCAGCGGTGACAATATCACTAGACACGCCCACAAGCTCAACAAGAGCAAACATTGTCCAAAAATATGTATACAGAAAACGGTGTACAGTGTGGAAACCTTTAAGCCGACCTTCGTGTTGCAGATCTTGTATTGTCTCGGATCCCCTCCACATGGTCCGCCCACTGGGTTTCTGAAAAACAAAACAAAGATTTAACAGGAAAATATTTATGACGTGATGTGTTCAGTGCTATGAATCGCAAGTTTCCAACCTGGTAATGCAAGTTCGCGATCGCACAGCAGCACCGGCCCCACAGCTTCGTGAGCACACTGACCAGCCGCTCCAGGCCGCCCATTCGTTTTTAAAGTAGAGCTGGCGGCGGGTTCGCGCTGAATGCTCCGACAAGACTTCCTTTGCCAGAGGCCAGGAGCCCTGAGACACACATTAGGGTCAGCTTTTTAAATACTGACATGGAAAGTAAGATGCACTGGACTACTCCAAAGAACAGGGCATACACAGATAGACACATGGTAGTGCTGCCTTCGTCACCAAAATTGCCGGTTTTTGCATAGCTGTATCTGTGTTTTTATAAAAAATAATAACATTGAATAATTATCTTAATTTATATAATTGTCCCTAGATATTCATGTCTGTGTTATTTGGGTGCCCATTTGTGTCTGTTTTGTCATTTGCTGGCAAGCTGTCCAGGGTCCGAATCCTCTGTCCCCCTACCCAAAGTCAGCTAGGGTGGGCTTCAGCACCACCCTTAATGCTCCTCTTGCACCAGGGTCACCACCATCCTGTTTTGGATTTCACGTACATACAAAACTAAATAAATTTGTTTATTACACCAAAGCTTCTTGACTTTTTTAGGAATTTCTAGTTTAGCAAAATAAAGTAGCAAAAAATGTTTTTGCTACAATATGAAACACTCTCATTAAAATTGTTCTCAGAGCGCTGGAGATACAGTACAGTATGTTTACACACAAACTGGGACTGTGACAGGAAGAGGAAGTCGTTGGGTGAGCTCTCACAGCGCCACATGCTCGTAGCGGCAGAAAGAAGCACTACAGTACTGTCCTGTACTTAGAAAAAGGTGCACAATACAAAATCTAACTTACAGTAATGTCCAGATATTTTTCGACATCCCGAAAAAATGTTTGTATGTAGGGGAACGTCCGTACTACCAAAACTGAAATCATAAGTGTACTGTCAGTCAACACAGTGACGGCCAGCCCTTCTCCCTCTGTGAGATATAGGGGACTCTTGTTTTTCTGTTTTGCAAGTATTTCTACACAAAAATAAAACAAGGACTTGTCCACACATGTAAGGCCATTTAAGTAAAGAGCTTGTAATTTGCGGAGTATTTTCCGGGCAACAATGTAACTTCAAACCTTTACAAGGATCTCAAGAGTCTTTATATTTGACATAATAGACAACATAGCCAGGTTGGACAAGCTTGCCCCCATCAGGTATGTCTGGGCGGGGAAGCCTCCACTGATGTTTAACCCAGGGCCAGAGGTGACAGTAGATAAACATCTAAACATCTTATTCATTTATAATAAGATGTTTATCTACTTGCCTCTTACACCAATACATACTAAGTAAGGCAGCAGAGTGTGGCATCAAACTCTGGCCAGCGTGTTATGCAGAAAGTAGCTATAAATAGAATTTAAATATTTACACAGGTAAAGCTGCAAGTGAGGAAAAACAGTGAAAACATGTAGTCCCTGAGTTATATGGCATATGGCAGTACGGCGGCGCAGTGGTTAGCGCGTGTGCGGCACAGTTCTGAGGTCGTGGGAACCTCCTGCGTGGGTTCAAATCCAGCTCCCGGTCTTACTGTGTGGAGTTTGTATGTTCTCCCCGTGCTTGCGTGGGTTTCCTCCGGGCACTCCGGTTTCCTCCCACATTCCAAAAACATGCATTTCAGGTGAATTGGCCGGTTCAAATTGTCCCTAGGTGTGACTGAGCGAGTGAGTTGTCTGTCCCCGTGTGCCCTGCGATTGGCTGGCAACCAGTCCAGGGTGTCCCCTGCCCACTGCCCGATGATTGCTGGGATGGGCTCCAGCATCCCCGCGACCCTACTGAGGATAAGCGGTGCAGTTGATGAGATGATATATTCATAGATATTTGTTTATTTATACAAATGGAAGGATTGGTCCTCCATATTGCAGGGCTTGTGGAGTAAGAAGGAAGGGAAACATTGGTGACATGAACTCATTGAAATCAATGTCATATGAGAAACTATAGAAGCAACAATTTATACAAAATCACGATAATGCTTATGTTCACCTGGTAATTCTGACACAAACATTAATGTATTCACATAGACAAGCTTAAAAAATGCAGGATTGTAGAAGGGTGCATCATGACATGTCTTAATAAACATGTTCCATTTTAATATCATCTTCACAAAACGGCTATTAATAGGGAAAAGGTGCGTACAGAGAGTTATACGTGATCCCTGGTGGAAAGTATCCTACAGCAAACAAACCTCACAGAAAATGCAGAACCTTGTTAGCTTGCTGGGTGAAGACCATCACGACCGAACAATAAAAGTGATTAAAGAAATCTTCGAGTTGCACCTCAAACACATTCCAGCGTTTATGCCCTGGAGGAGGAGTGAAACTGGCACCCTTCCCACCAGGTTTTCATTCAGGGAATGACTCACACCCACTTAACTCTTGCTTTGCACACACACTCAACAGCTGAGTGTTTTATCAGTGTTAGCTGCTATGTTTTGGGAAACAGAATCATGTGCGAGCTGAAAACGTGTGAATAATATGTGTCAAGGTGATGTGTGTGCAGGGTTAGGAGGATGCAGTTCCGAGTTACCTGTTGAAAAATGTAATCCATAACGTAATCTAAATCCCATACACTGCAGAAATCTAACTGGATTACTTTCGGATTGCTCCCATACCAAATATGCTAATAAATGACGAAATAAATATGATATAAATGCAATTACTAAATTATGTTTAAAATAAATGAACCATGTAACCTTAAAAAGCATTGGAGGAAACCAAGGACAGGTAGTTGCTTGAAGTCCCACTAAAAAGTGCTCACATTTTAACCACGTAGTATACAGGGTAGGGTAGGGTTACTCTAACTTGATTACTTTCAATTACTTTTGGATTACTCCAATACCAAATATGCTAATAAAAGACAAAATAAACTGAATATGAATAAAATGACTAAATTTTGTGCACGCTTGGGAAGTTACGGAATACATGGAACGGCAAAAATGATGTTGGCAAGCTGTTTGGATTTATTTTCATTTTGTTTCTGTCGCATTTTGTTAGTCTTGCCAGAGATCAAAGAGATCAAAGCCAGAAGAGAAAGCTTGCCACGTGTTGTGAGTCATAATTTTATTCATATTTAGTTTATTTTGTCTTTTATTAGCATATTTGGTATTGGAGTAATCCAAAAGTAATTGAAAGTAATCAAGTTAAAGTAACCCTACCCAACCCTGGTAGTATAGTTTATCAAGGAAAAAAAATCAAACGGCCTCTCTTTTATATACGACAGCATATGTTCTGTTTTAGCTCACATTAGGAGCACTTTAACAACCAAATACTCTTTAAAACACACAAAGCGTTCACTTTATAAAATTCCAACAAACTCTGGGATGTCTTGTGTCCAAGTTCAAGTTTTACTTGTTTAAAGTGGGAATACCAAACCTGTTGACAATATTCAAATTTACTAGGCCAGGTAAAACATTCTCAGAACATAACAATACAGCAATACAGAGATCGTATAGTGATTTTTGAACACTTATTTACTGCAAATGTAGTAAATTCATATTCACTGAGTATCACTGGACGCATCACTGGCGCGCAACTGCGCTGCCCTCACAAAACTGCAGGCTCAGGCCAATTCAACAAAACGAGTTTTACATTTAAGGAGAAATAAAATGTAGACAAAAAGATAAGTGCTCTGGCCTGCAAAACATGAGTTGGCTGTCTGTACACTCTGCGCAATAAAAACAGATGTTACAACGATGTGCATGCGTGTGTAAACTACAGCCCTGTCTCTCATGTGTCAGTGATGGAAATTATGATAGACTCAATTTATCTATCGGCGCATGATGTCTATGTAAATACAGAGACCCCTCGCCACTTTGCACTTCAGATATTGCTGGATCACTTCTTTATAGGAACAGCCAATATTCACCCGGATGGGCCAGCACCTTTGACTTGAGATCTCAAAAGCCGATTCATATCATAGCATATTTCATTCTGTATTGTGAGCAGACACCTGCTGTGCGTTCCTCTGAACTTCGCCATTGTACCATTGTATCGTGCATTGTAGAGAGCGCTGTGAGAGCGCTCTGTTTTGGGTGGGTGTGACTGTCTGTGTGCGGCCGTGATAGGGTGAGGTGACCGTGTGCACGACTCTGATTGACTGACAACAAACACCAGCCTAACAGCTGACGGGCGCTGCCTCTGTAAGCAAACTGCAGTAAGCGCCAGGTAACTTAAAGTGGCTTGTTAGATTGAAAGGTAATTGATCAAATAAATCAAACTTTAAAGGAAAGTCAGAGGAGCACAAAGAAATACTGCCAAGTGGTATGTGGATTGTTACTGCGTCCAGGAATCAATTTAGGCAGCAAAAGAAGGGAAAACAATAGGCTGTCTGCAGGTCCGGCCTATTGCTAAATACTAGGCTAAAATCTTTGCTAAGCACCGCTGCGGACTTTGTATCTTTGCAACACAAGGTCTGATCAAAGCGACGGCGCCGCTAGCGGCAGTCTTTCCAGCAACTCTCTGTTATCTCGCACTTTTTGTGATTTATTGTTCTTATTGTCTGCTTCTATCTTCATTGTTTTTCGTCCCGTTTGACAACTATACTTTGGATTACTTTCTATCCTATGGACATGGGTTTTAACGCACAAAAATGCCTTTATTCGAGGAATCAACTCCTTGCCCTGAAGAATTCTCGTGCCGGCGTGATGAGGGGGCCCTATCGTGAATGGAGAGCCGGAGCTAGGTAAGCGGCTAGCGGAGTTATAAGTCTTCGGTACTGTCCATAATCATGATTAATGTGAACTCTCTACCAAATAAGACCGACGAACTGGCTGTGCTGGTGAAAAACATCAAAGAGCACAGGGAGTGCAGATTGCTGTGTTTTATGGAAACGTGGCTCACGTCTAGCATCCTGGACGCTAACGTGGAGCCACCTGGAGCGACCCGGACCGGAGCTATCCGGAGCTAATCGGCTTCGGCGCTGTTAGTCAGAAACGCGAAAGCCTACGGGAAGCGGAGAGGAGGTGGACACGCTAACACGAGGGGGTGTATCCCTGGGCACAAAGATTTCCATCTGCCGAAGGGACGTCGAAATTTTGGACTAGTATGTGACGTCATCCACTCCGCTAAACTACAAAAAACACCCCGAGGGCGTCCTGTTAATCTGTGAATAAACATTAAGGGAGACTGCTGGAAGTGTGAATTTCCCTACGGGGATGAATAAAGTATCTATCCATCTATTAGCGATGAAAGCAACAACTCATATGAAACCGCTACATTTGGGATGGTTTGATTTTAATTCATGCGCAGACCTGGCACAAATCGAGGACACCCAATGCTAGCGCGCAGCTAGTCAGCTGCTCTCTAAATTGCTCTCTTGCACTGAAGAGGAGATACCCGCCGATTTCGTTTCCACTCATCAATCCACCCACCAATCGATCCTTCCATCCACCCAGCCAACCAACTTACCCATCTACCCACCCAATCCAATCACCCATCCATCAACCTGATAACCCTATATTAAGGGTTTTGTATGCCTTTTCACTCCCATATTTTTAAAAAATAAACTGAAAGACATCCAAGTGCTGCAGGCACCAGAATCCAATGAAGGGTTGTGATTAGCTCATTATCAAAATAAACTGCGTTTCTCCCCTTCGGAAACTGAGAGCAATAATTGCCAAAATGGCAAGGCAAAATTTGTCAAACACAGAAGACAACTCGAAGGTCATGGAAGAGCAGCATAAAGTTTTGTGTTTTTTTGTTTAAATATTTTGACATGTAAGTAGTGCTTTTTCGCTATATTTCAAAAGAGGACAAAGTCAAAAACTCCGCTTTTCCTATGGTTTGTGTTGTGGTGTTTACGTAAAGATGTTTGGTTAAAAGAAGACATTCTTTGAAAATATGCCAAATTTTCTGTCTCTTTGTCTTTTGCATTTCAGTGGCAATCAATCAGGTGACTACGTCACTGAGCTGGGAAAGGGCACTGTTATTCCTCTGACTTTGAAATGCGTGAGTGTTAAAAAATTGATGGAGGTTTTCAGCCACTGTTTGATTTGGGAAACTAAATAATGTGCTCTGTGTTACTTTGCAGGCTCACGTCACCATATAATCAACCGCTGAGGGGCACAGAAAATGAGCAGAGTCTTTTCAGATGTTGCCGTGCCGCAACTTGTCTTGATGACTTACGCTCTGCAGGGAGGACGGGCAGGCGGGAGCCACAAGCAGCAGGACAAAGGTCAGGGCCTCGCACAGAGTCAGCTTCCTGCAGACAAGTGAAGACAAACAGTAGATGTTATGTTATGTTAGATACATACGGGTGCAAAGCTGACGGTGGAGGCATGAGTCGCACAGAGAGGTTTGAAAATTGATGTTTGGCTACAAAGGTTATTCAAATTATTTACTCTATTATTCTTACAGTTAATACAAGCCCAAAATACAACACTTAATTTTTTCCCTAAAGCTGTCGCAACGTGTTATGATCTTATTCATCCATCCACCCAGCAGCCCCAGTAGGGAAGCCGGTAAGGTGCCGTGTTGTGTTTATAAGGTTCATTGTTACCTCAAGTGCGGTCCCTTCTCAAGGTTTCTTCATTTTCCTCATGTTGAGGATTTTGAGTTTTTCCTTGCCCTCATGTAGATTTTAGATCAGGGTATGCTGTCGGTAGTTTGCAATAGTCTGTGGTTTGTGCAGCCCTTTGAGACTCCTTGTGATTAAGAGCTATAGAAATAAACATGACTTGACTTTCCCCAGCCAATACATTCAGCTCATCTCACAGGATCCTGAGGCGTTCCCAGCCAAGCCTAGAGATATAGGCCCTCCAGCGTGTCCTGGGTCATGCCCAGGACCCCTATCAGGGGAGGCGTCCAGGAGGCATCCGGACTAGATGCCAAAGCAACCTCAACTGGCCCCTCAAAAGGCAGCTACTCTGAGTCCTTCCCGGATTACCTCACCCTATCCTATCTCTGAAGGAGAGCACAAATGAAACTCATTCGTCGACATGATCGGGGTCTTGTTCTTTTGGTCATGGCCCATAAGTGATGTTCAGTCTGGGGAGACAGGTGAGTTACACACAGTCATCAAGTCAAAATATAATAAAACATATATAGAATGAATATGTAAAGTGTTGTTGTGTTATAGGTCACAAAAATGTATTTTGCCCTTCTTATTTGGGTTGCCACAAGTAGTACTTGATGTTGGAGTCATTTCCGGATTACAATGACATTGACAAACCCCCGGTGATTGATGACATCACAGGCCATTTGAAATGCAGGTGAGAACCTCTGCTCCCGCTCTTTCTTCTGGTACTGGAAGTCCAAAAGCGGCTTGAGACAGGGCTGCCACGGACTGCATTGGCCCGTGACTACCTCTCTCTCCCTCTCTCTTTGCTCGAAGAAGCAAAAAATGAGCTCTACAAAAGGAAAGCCCCCCAAAACATTTTTCACAAACAGCCATTCTGCCATTTAGGAATATGATTTTTTTCGGACACACTCAGATATAATTTATGATCATTTCGCTGATTTGATTATTTCAAAGTCTTGCTTATTGATCAGTACTAGCAATTCCCCTCTTACCCACATGCTGTCTTTTTAGTTAGAATCGCTTCTCTTGTCACGGTGTTTTCTATGTTTTTCATTTTCTTGCCATGTAGATACATCTTAGTTTAGAATCAAACTACATTGCATTCTTTTGTTTCTATATTTTACCTTTAGATTATTCATTCTTTTAAAATTCAACAAACTCTAAAATTGATAACTTGAAAGTAAAAATACAAGATAATGATTTAAAGTATCGCTCCTTCCGAATAATGTTGACATAAACGAGTCTATCGTACACTAATTACGTGGTAGATCTTGAGCACCACACGCTGATCAACTCGGTAACAACCAAATTAGATTCAAAACCCTATTAAAATTAGAAACCATTTTCTCTACAAGGGTTGATAATTTATTCAATGCCAGTATGTATACCGTAAATTCCGGACTATAAGCCGCTACTTTTTCCCCAAACTTTCAACCCTGCAGCTTATTCAGTGATACAGCCAATTTATGTAATTTTTCTAACGGCCACCAGCGGCGCTCGAGTACCAGAGGTAAGATTTAGACCAGTGGAATATATGCGCCGAGGAAGACTGCAACTTCTTAGCTTGACTAGCGGCGAGAAATCTTTCACTAAAACTGGCCGCATGCGAAAGGCAACTTTTTCACAAGTCTGCCAGTGGATCCTGACAGCGTGGGGCAGCATAAAAAAATCCACCATCACCAACGGGTTCTGAAAAGCCGTGACGGAGAGGAGGGCACACCAGCGACAGTGACAGCGCGAGTGAGGTTGCGGGAGCGTGGGACGACGTCTATATGACACTGAGGAAGACGACTTTGATGGCTTCAGTTTTTGGGAGGAAGATGAGGACGGGTTACCGTGTTTTTTACAAGTACAGTATGTTTTTTTAACAGACCCGTTTACTGTGTTGCGAGCGTGTTGCTAGCGTGTTGCTACCATTAACTGCCCTGCCAGGCACGGTTTGGGATGAAAGTTATATTATTATTATTATTATTAAAGCTTTGAAAACTCTCTCGGTGTACCGTCTTTCTTTGTAAATATGTGTAACCCATGTATAATATGTATTTGCACCTGTATATTTTTGTAATGTATTTATTTGAGACACTAATTCTGATATGTTTTGCGAATTAAAAAAGAGGGGCAGAGCAAACGCGGGCTGACGGGAAGTGGGGTAAAGGTGAGTGAGACCTGTTGTCGCGGCGGAGAATAGTGGATATATATTTTTCCCACCCTTACCTTTGGAAATACAGACTTTTTTTCCTTGGATTAGTTTCAGCGGGTACCCGGACTCTGCAGGTCTGCATCAAACCTTAATTACCGGTATTATTTTCCGTTCATTTTGCCGGCTGTGATTTTTGGACTGTGTACTTCAATGAAGGACATTTAGTTTCAACCGCGAGACCTGAAGTCGGGTCTGGTTAATTTAATGTTTGTGTTACAATTTTTTAACGTGGGTGCATACGGCTTATATACAGGTGCAGCTTGTGTATGTATGAAATCGTTTTTTCTCTGAAAATGTGGTAGGTGCTGCTTATAATCAGGCACGCTCTATAGTGCGGAATTTACGGTAAACACATTTTCAGAAGCATTATCTCTTGAGTGCCGAAAGGTAAAAATATGTTTTTGGGTTTTAGTTCAAAAAACTATTATAAAGTGTTTGGCTCTACTCATCGATAAGTTTTCAGCCTTTGGGAATGATTTCAGTATAATATATCGTCATTAAATGGCAGGAGTGCCTTTGCTCAGATCTTTGTCCACACATTGAGGAAGCCCCCATTTCCCGGTGTTGCTTCCTGTATGCAGCGATTGAAAGTGTGTAGGCAGCCCCATATGGCGAGAAGACATATTGGAGCAGCGTGGTAAGAGTAGCAAAGATATAGATAAGTACAGACAGTTAATGCTTCAACAGTTATCAGATAATGTTTTTTTAAAAAAGAAGACAATGTTCCTTCATCATCGTAGGGGCAATGCAGAATGTAATTTTGTGAACGTCTAGTAATGCAATCTCCATGGTGACTGAAAAGGTGTGATTATGTCCCCGGGCACCGAAAAGTTCTTGCAAAGTTTATGCTTAAGTTCAGTGTTCTGGCAATAAAATGTTATTTTGCAAGCAAAGAGACTTTGTGTCTATGGAAAGCATTGTTTAAATATCGGAGGTATCACAAATGAAAAATAAAGAACAAAATGAAAAATCTGCTTGAAATTCATCCTTTCACACAAAAAAACGTTTTTCTCTGAAGTTTTCTTGGCAATGAGTACTTTCAAGTAAAGAATTTTATACATTTTGACTATAAAGGATTTTACATGATTGACTCAGTTTAATGCAATGACGGTTTTTACTGAGTGGGCTTTAGTTCAATGACAGGGGCAGGCTGTTCGAAATGCATAATACTTTGTCTAGTTCTGTTGCTAACAGGACGCGTGCTGACACAGAATGTTCCAGACATCACGGCGCTGTGTTTTGAGAACTTAGGCTCAAACAATTCTTTGGCACGCCCATGAGAGGAGCCGAGACGCCATCTTGCGGGGACACGTGGGCCAACGAGAGAAAGCTAAAAAACCTCAGAAGAAGGCTTTCCACAGACGCCAACGTCGCTTCTTTAGCCGTCTTCGATGAAAAATACTTAGTTCTTCTGTTAGGAAAATAAATCTGCCCCCGTGTGAAAATGTCGGCTTTCCTGTTCATTTTTCCCTCCAGAAACGAGCGCGCATAAATTGTTGGATGAATGTAGGTTGTGTTTGGTTCATGGAGTCAGATAACTAATTTGAACAATTTGGTAAACGGTACATTTTGATAATTTAATTCCAACACAAACTTAGCAATGTTTAATTGTTTTTACTAAACAATGGTAAAAGTCAAGTCATTTTTATTTGTATAGCCCTTAATCACAAAGAGTCTCAAAGGGCTTCACAGGTTATTACACATAAGCAGTTTAGGTTATTCATATGCTATAGAGTAGAAGTGAGTTTTAAGCTTAGATAAAAGATAAAAGAAACATACTTTATATTTTTATAGAAAGAGAAGATTCAAGTTTTCTTTTGATATGTCCCATACCTATATAATGATACTAAATCTTCTGTAGAACTTAAAAAAAGAATATAAATGGCAATAATTGGCTGCCTCTGGCTCTTCCCATTTGAGAGAAACTTCTGGAATTGGATGAGTTCAGATGGTACATAAATCTTCCTGACTCTTATTCTGCAACTACACAATGCAGTGTTTAGACAAGGAATTACCCATACAATAGAATATTTTTTAAACTCCTTTGTATCGGCTCAACGCTTTAACCCCGCATTTCTTTCGTTACATGAAACTGAATGTCCTTTTAATCATATGTATATACCACTCAAGTGTTTGTACATGGGCAGTGCTTCCACATAAACCCTCCACTCATGTTGTTTTTATTGTCTTTATTCCCTTCTGTTCAGTGTTGTAGTTAAGATACACTTTACCAGCGGGCAAACACGCCTCCCTGTGACTAATCAAAAGAAGAGTGTATTTTCTGCAAAGTGATTCAGTGGGAAAGGAAAGATCAGCCCCCACCTCGCTCCCCTTTAAAACACTTCCTGGCAATGCTCTGCTGTCAGACACAGTGTCTCCTCTTTGCCATGTCGTGATCACACTCTTTAGACAAAGTGTAGATGTAAGACACTTGGAAAGGTGCCCATTTCAACCTCTCTTGTTATACCGCCTTTATTTGATTTTTTTCCCCCCTCAAATCTTCTATCAAGTCAGTCGTCCGTCTTTCTGAATCTTTTGTCCCTTTCGCCCTGTAAACATGGATAGAAGCCAATACTTTTGTAAATGTGTGTAGTATCTATCCTAGGTCAGTGTTTGGCCCTTCTAATGAAACGATACGCATCTTGCTCACACTTGGCCGAGCAGGCCCTCCCTTTGGAGCCTTCATCTCCCATCTTGTGTAAGCGTGGGAATTCATAACAGAGGAAGAGGGTCATGTTAGCGTAAAGAACAAATCATGGTGGAGAGAAAATTACTAGCAACTGGCTCGCTCGGGCAAATGCATCCTATATGTTTTGGTGTCAAATGTTTCCACTCTCAAAGTAATTATCTCCTGCATTCTGGGAAAGTAATACCATGCTGTAGAAACAAACTGTCTCCTGACAAGCTTATACAAGCTATCATGTCTTAGAACAGGAGTCAGGAACCTATGGCCCGTGAGCCATATATGGCTCTTTTCACAAGAGCATATGGCGCGGAGACTAATTTGGCTCACTGCAAATTTTCTCCATGTCATTTCAAATTTAAACAAACGAAGGCTGATGTAGTGCGTGTGATATTGACGGTACAGTCTCTAAAGTACTTGAAAAGGTTGTGGCACAGCAGCTGAATAATTTTATATCCGAGAATAATCTTTTTGAATCAATGTAATCAGGATTTAGGGCTAACAGCCCGGATTAAGGTAACCAAAGATTTTCTAATGACAATGGACTCCAGCGCTTCATCACTCTTGCTGCTGCTGGACCTTAGTGCTGCCTTTGACATTGTGGACCATAATATCTTACTAGAACGGTTGGAAAAATCAGGAACCGTCCTCTTATGGTTCAGATCCTACCTCTCAGATAGGACGCACTGTTTTAAATATAGTGAAATGACATCTGAGCCCTTTAGTGTTACCTGTGGTGTTCCGCAGGGTTCAGTACTTGGCCCCCTTCTTTTCAGAATTTACATGCTTCCATTAGGTGATATTATTCGCAAGTATAATATCAGTTTCCATTGCTACGCAGATGACACTCAACTATATCTTCCGATGGAGGAATCTGCCACACTAAACTGTGGAAATTTGGAGGTCTGTCTAACTGAGATAAAAGAATGGATGTCACTCAACTTCTTGCACCTTAACTCTGAAAAGACCGAAATGCTAGTTATTGGTCCATCTAAATGCCGCGACTTGTTCTCAAAAACGTCTCTGAACATTGACAAATGTAATATCACCCAGTGTGACTCAGCCAAAAATGTCAGTGTCATATTTGACCCCGATCTGTCCTTTCAAAGACACGTTAAGAATATTACTAGAACAGCTTTTTTCCATCTTCGCAATATAGCTAAAATTCACCCTACGCTGTCTCAGTCGGATGCGGGGATTATAATTCATGTGTTTGTTACCTCTCGTCTCGATTACTTTAATGCACTACTCTCCGGTCTCCGAAAGTCCAAAATCAAGAGCCTTCAGCTAGTACAAAATGCCGCAGCAAGGCTTTTAACTAAGACAAAAAGGTTTGATCACATTACCCTGATTTTAGCTAACCTGCATTGGCTCCCTGTTAGCTTAAGATGTGATTTTAAGGTTCTGTTTGTATTATACAAAATCATGCATGGACTTGCTCCCTCATATCTTACAGCTTTAATTCCCCCCTATGTTCCGGTCCGGAGCCTTCGCTCTGAAAACGCTGGTCTACTAGTGATCCCAAGGGCCAAGAAGAGATCCGCAGGTTAGAGAGCGTTCTCCATTCGAGCCCCGGTGCTGTGGAATGCTCTTCCCCCTGAGATTCGATCTGCAACCTCAGTGGAAATGTTTTAATATAAGCTTAAAACACACTTCTATTTTATAGCATATGAATAACCTATATGTGATGCTATTCTATTCTATTCTATATTTTATGTTGATAATATGTGTATTATTTGCCTTCATGTAGGTTTTAGATGAGGGGATGGTGTCATAATAGTCTGTAGTCTGCAATAGTGGGGGGTTTTTAAGGGTTATTGTTCTATCTTCGTTATTCATTATCCATTATCCGTTATCGATCAGTTCATAAGTCTTTGATTTGTGCAGCCCTTTGAGACTCTTTGTGATTAAGGGCTATACAAATAAAAATGACTTGACACAGTTTAAACTGCAGTTTACAGTCAGGGTATCACACCAACAGGCCCCATTTTGGCAGTAGGTGGCTAAGGAATACGTTATATGGAAGCTCATTAATTAATCCGTGTTCACTGTTGAGACACTTTATGATGAAAATCTACATAACAAACTATAAATACGCCCTAACGCCAGAACAGCACCCTTAGCAATTTGATTGGGTGAGCCATAGGGATGGGTGGAGCTATGCAAGGAGCGCAATACTCTCTTCTGTCTCTCGCCCTGCGCCGTCCGCGCCTAAAGTAAATACATTGGGATCCTATTTGCAGAATTTTTTGACGTTCTAACAAGATAACTGCTTGCACATGGGTTTGAACGATTATTTATGAAAAAAATGTAGGACAAAATGAGCCTTAACGGTATTAAGTAATTGCAGGAGGGAGACAATTGTTTGTTGACATTTGGGAAACAGGCCCTGGCATTATTCTCGTTACATTCTTTTTTATTTTTGGTTGATTTTGTATTAAATTATATGATGTTGCTCTTTCCCAAAATAAAATCAAAATATTTGGCTTGTATGGCTCTTTGAGTTAAAAAGGTTCCCGACCCCTGTCTAAAGAGTGTGCGAAAGTCGTTGGTCCTAACATGGCAATCAGAATTAGCGATTGATGTGCTGGGCCTTGGTATTAGTTGCCTCTTACCAAACTTTTGTAGTTAGCTTTTATTAAACCCTCGTGGCATGCAGGCAAATATTATGTACATTATCATGTGTTTTTGTGATTTCCATCAAAGAGAAAACATTGAAAAGTAAACACTCTGGAAGTCAAATTTTACCTGGTTTGTGAGAACATGTATACGCTCAAAATGGCACTGAGCTTTTATTTATATGTTATTGCATTCGGGAGCCAACCACATACTGTACACAAAACATGCTATGTACATCATTTTGACATCTAGACATCAATAGAAATTCATAATACGGTATCGAACATAAACCTGATGAATTTTAATGCATTTCCCGGGATTTTGGTATTTTTCCTTTCAGTGCGATGGAATATATTGTAAGCGAAGTAAAACAATTTTGGGAGTGTTGACACGTTTACACCAGGTGGTGGCTGCCGATTTTCATCGTCCATCTTTGTATCACATGTGATCCACAAGCTTGTACAGGGGTACCTCTACTTACAAATTTCTTTCCTTCTGGGAGTAGCTCTCTAACCTGAAACATTTGTGAGTAGAATGTTTTGTATCAAAAATGGTTCGACAATATGTCTAGGGCACCTGCAACGTTAATCAGAGGTATCTGAAACTATTGGTAGTGGTGGGGTTTGTCCCTTTTCCTCAGCCAAAAACTAATTTGTAGAGGTGTTTGAAGTGGATAAAAGCATACAGGCGCCTTCACCTTCAACTGAACGTGAAGATGATTGATGGAAACCGAAACAAAGTTATTCATCGTACGGTGTTTTATTTCTTTTAAATCGAACTTTACGCTGCTGTTGAATCAGTTATAACACAGCACCATATCAGCCTCACAGCATGGCGTGTAGCTCCTCCCAGCCACGATAATTCAGTATATTACCATGAAATAGAAACCTAAACACGCCTTTAAAAATTCCGGAATGAGTTAGTTCTGTCATAGGTTATGAATTTATAAAGTAACCTGCAAAGACAGTATAAAGAAAACTTTGCTTCTTTTATAGCATTAGATGCGCCAAGAAATAAGAATGATGTGACATTTCTAAATCTCACTAAGGCCCATTGGAAGTGAAAACAAAGTGCACATACCCTGCTTTACATAGGCAGTAAGAGTCCGTCATAGCTGACAAATCTGATTTAATTTCTATGTGAATCTAGTCTGGGGCTCACGACTTCCTCATAGATCACCAACATTATAAGGTTATTAGTGTCTTTGGACACCTTCATGCGATGAATATAACTCTGTATATAAAAATGTAGCCCCTTTTCTACTGTCTTTTGAAATAGGTTTGTATAATAAGGAAGAAATGATATGGCTATGCTATTAGGAATAGCTGCCCTATTTGCGCCGCGTTTAATCCATGGATACCGTGACTATGGTGGGAATGGCTTAGCGCTCTCTGTCTCTTCTCAAGCTTTTCACACACTGTTGCTGGTATTTTGACCCATTACTCCATGCAGATCTCCTCTCCTCAAGTGATGCTTTGGGGATGTCGTTGGGCAACATAGACTGTCAACTCCCTCCAGTTTTTGGGGTCTATGGGGTGGTGATCTGGAGACTGGCTAGGCCACACCAGGATCTTAAAGTGCTTCTTATGAAGCCATTCTTTTGTTGCCCTGGCTGTAAGTTTGGGATCATTGTCATCCTGAAAGACTCAGCCACGACTGATCTTCAGAGCCCTTGTTGAGGGAAGGAGATTTTCACTCAAAAACTCTCTTTACATATCCACATTCTTTCTTTCCTTTACACCAGGGGTGTCAAAGTCAAATGGACGGAGGGCCAAATAAAACATTTGGCTACAAGCCGAGGGCCGGACTGTCCAATCTTTACTGAAACCAAGATTTAACCTACTGAAAACACAACAAATATATTACAATATGATTGTATAAATAAAGCAATATTTTCTTATGACTCTGTCAGTCATTTTTAATTTCAGCAGGCACAAAATACAAATGTCCTTTATATAAAAAACTCATAACATATCTCATAACAACAACTCATAACCATTTTCTATCATTCAATCACCTGAAATTATTAAAAAGAAATATTGCCTCGAAATACAATAAAATAAAGTGCAACAATCTCATGTTACTTAAAACCAATAGCAATCAACACACTGGACCTCATCTGTCCTGCTCAAATGTACATTGACTTTCCTTTCTGGGCTTTCTCTGGGTTAGTGTGAAAAAAAGGAATTACTGATTAACAAATAATAACAATCAAAAGTCATTTTCTCTGCTAAATAGGAGACAATTTTATCAAAAGACTGTTGTCCACATCAAGATCTATTTTCCATGAAAAGCCGAAAAACAAGAAACACTCACAGGACAGAGTCGGCAAACAAAAACAACATAGTCAACATAGACAATAAAGCTTTAAAATTCCCGAGGGGAACAACAAAAAACAAGACCTTCTTTATGTGCATATTTAACTTTTAAACTTGAACGGAGTAAAAACTTCAAATGTGTAATTGCACAGGAAACATTACTGTATTATTAATGTATTTACATACATTTATATATAGTACTGTATTACTACAACTCTACATTACTTGTTTGAGGCTGACGCTGATACTTTTCCAGCTACCTCCGTGAACATGTACTCCAACTCCCACCTTGTTTGAAAGCCCCGGTTTTCAGTGTCCACCTTCCGTTTAGCCATTGTTGATGGGTATATGTGGGCTAATTTTTGCTGTTATGCTAATGACTGCTGCTGATCGACTGCTGAATAAATCAAACCGCCTCCCGCTTTGCTCCCGCTCGGCGTGTCCCCGTTGCATTGTGGGAAATGTAGTATTCATGCGTACTGCGGGCTGCTGGCTTGCAGCGGCCTGCGGGCCGGATCTAATAATATATTGATATCGTCACGCGGGCCAGGTAAAACCCTCTCGCGGGCCTAATGTGGCCCGCGGGCCTTGACTCTGACATATGTGCTTTACACTTAACAGTCGTCCTGGGCCCCTAGCAGGAAAACAGCCCCAAAGTATGATGTTTCCACCCCATGCTCCACATTGAGTATGGTGTTCTTCAGATCGAATACTTTCTCCCAAAGTTGATTTCTTTACACAAAGCATTTTACCTATGGCAGATTCAGTATTCCCAGCCTTGTGCAGGTCTACAATTTTGTTTCTGGTGTCTTTCGACAGCTCTTTGGTCTTGGCCATAGTGGAATGTGGAGTGTGACTGACTGAGATTGTGGACAGGTGTCTTTTATACTGAAATCAGGTTAAAACAGGTGCCATTAATACGGGTAACAGGTGGAACCTCAGTAGAAGAAGTCAGGCCTCTTTGACAGCCAGAAATCTTGTTTGTAGGTAACCAAATACTTGTTTTTCCACTCCAATTTGGAAACAAATTCTTAAAGAAACAAACAATGTGATTTTCTATTGCTTTTTTCACATTCTGTCTCATGGTTAAGGTTAACCCATGTTGATAATTACAGGTTTCTCTAATCGTTTCAAGAAGGAGAACCTGCACAGTTAGTGGTTAACTAAACACTTACCTATATATAGTTCAGTTGGTTTTCTTTATAGTCCCTTTCAAGACTTGTAATGTTCTAAGGTAAAATATATAAACAAATTAATTTATGATAAATTCATCAATTAAAAACTATATACTCCATGTATAGATACCCAAGAACCTTTGAGCAGTTGGAAGTAAAAAATATTCATAAACGACTGAGTCATCACAATTCAAATTCACGTCCAAATAATGTACACAGACATACATTGTGTTACAAGAGAAAACGCATGCTAAGAGGTTTAAACTCAAATATTCTATTGAGCAAGTGGTCACAAACCATAGTAGATACGTTTTGGGTGCTGAATTTGGAGCTACTGAATAAAACTTAAAACTTATTTAATCTGTTTATTTAATTTTCCGAATACGAATGTACTTATTTGTAATACCTACCCAGTTTGGTGATTATGATGTACTATGCGTTGCATAAGTGTTAACTTGAATGTAAACTTCACATATACAGTAAAATGTTTGAACCATGCTTGGATTCAATGGACTTTATAAAATCAAAAATATATTAATGTAACCTTCAGAGAACAGATAGTGAGTACAGAGCAGGATTTTGAAAAAAAAAAAAAAAACAATCTTCTCTGAGACTGGGATTTGAAGTAATGGCCTCAGGTTTACAAGACTGACACTGTTCCAGTCAAGTGAAAGACTGGAGAAGCTACAAAATTTAAAGATTCATTTTCGGATAGGATGCACAATATTGAAGTTGTTTGATCTGTATTTCTTTCCATGAAAAAAACAACAACAAAGTTGAGTAACCAAAATAATTCATAGATAACCTGACAAAACCAGAATCGCTGTAGAGCTGTTGTCTTGAGATAGGTGGTTTGATTCACATATAGATATTTGTTTCCAATTCTTCATCAAAAAGGGCACTTGATTGTAAAGCGTACACAAACCTTTTATAAGATATGCATATTTAGTTAACTTTTTTACCCCAAGAACGTGTTGCTTTTTATCCACTTTATGTTAAATCCCAGTAAAATTTACATCTTTACAATGAAATGTCTATTTATGAGTTGTTATTGTTTCCTTTTTTAACTACATTTTAATACCAACCACAGTTACCATTTTTATACTTTAAAAAAAACTGACATTTTTTTAACATTGTGGGGTCAGCTTGTCTTTTGTGGTAAGTGAAAGTGCTTTAGAGTCGAGATATTAACATTTCGTTGAAATTAAGCGTTCATGCAAAACTAATGTGAAAATAAGGACAAAGGTATTAAATATCTTGGAACCATGGAAATCAAAGTTTTGTATTCAGCCGGCTAATTAATTTACTTTTCTAAAAAATATACATCGTAGCTTTCATTTGGAAAACATGCATCTCTGTTGTTTGCGGTTTCGTGGACAAGCTAGTATTTGAAATGACTAAAAATGGCAATGCACGATCAAATTTAATAAATTCTGTCTTCTATCAAATAGCTGAGGCATATGAATATGTGAGAGAATGTAAAATGTAACGTATAATAGCCACTCAAGATAAAGGGAGAAGAAACTCAATGGATTTGAATTTGCAAGGAGAACCGGGGAAAGAGCCCAAACATCAGATAAGAAATTCCAACCTGTTCTAAAAGCCTGAAACACTTTTTTCAATTAAATTTCCTAGGTTACAAAAGCAGATCTCCAAAAAGGTATGGGATTTCAAAGAACAGCAACGTGATTGGCCGATAGTGACAATTATGTAAACATAAACAGTTCATGGTGTTCAAACCAACGAACAACAGTGTGCAATAATAGTCATCCAATTAAATCTCCTTTGCATTCGTCCAACACTAAAAAAGGCATGACAATGGGTCAGGGCTTAAAAAGGTAAGAAGGTGTGGAGAAAATACAGTATTTATGTGTGTATATGGGGCACCCCTATTTTATTTTCAATCAGAAATAGGTATCAAATTTTGTCTGACTTTTTCCCAGCTCAAATTAAGCATTGAAAGTGACTAACATTGAATACATAATAATAATAATAATAATAATAATAATAATTTCCTTTGTATTGTCATTCTTTGTAACAATGTACACAGAACGAAATGTCGATACACCTGACCCGTTGTAGCGAGCCGATGCAGCCGCAGCCAACAGAGGGCGCCGCCATTTTTACCAATGTTATAAGTCTTAGGTATGACTCGGCCGAGGCGCGAACCACCGACCTCCCAGTCTCATTGTGGCCATGATTAAAAAAATTTTGACAACCTTAACACAATACCAACATATAATTTACAATGTATTTATTTCATGTTCTTCAAAATCCAATTCATCATCAGATACACCAAAGAGTTTTTTTCCCCTCCTTGTCCATTTTTTCGTTCATTTCTTACTTTCAGGACGACTCTAACATTTGTCTCTGGTACTGGGAAAAAAATAGTGTGATAATGAGATTAAATCTAATGCGTATTACACACGAATAAATACAGTACTCTTGCCTGCACCAACTACACAAATTTGAGTTCAAACGCATCACCTCACTGCCTGATTCAATCTGGGAAATCTCACATTCCCCCTCTCCCCACCTCAAAACATTTTCTCCTCTTATCTATATAATTCACCTATGTCACTCTTTCAAAACTGTGGATTTCTCCTAAAGGTGAGAGGTATTCATGCCTGTTACAAAACCTATCAAAGAAGATAAAAAACACTGGGTTAAACAATACGAGTTTGTGGTAATTGGTTCAGATTTCAACATTCAGTGTCTATTCATTTTTTGTATTCTAATTAAGAAATGTAACCGAAATACTCCACACTCTGTGTGCATTTATAGTCTTTTTTTCCCTTACTTTGACTTTCTCCTTGGTCATATTGAAACATGAAAAGACCGCAGTTGCAGACACTGACTGATTGCCCCCCTAACTGCAGGGGCCCTTCAAGAGGTGAGGGGGGTCAGCCTGCCTCCTCCTGCTCTCATTAAGCCTATAGCAGCACATTAGTGCATAGCTCCAGGCCGGGGAGAGGGAAATGGCTTTAATCAATGTGAGGAGACTTGTTTATTTTAACTGACATTAGTTGCGCTCGTGACAAGGGCAGGAGAGGAAACGCCTACCTAAATGACATTATTACACTTAAACATGGGCCATGGAAAACTCTAAAATTACTGGTTGCTTAGAACACATTCCCTCCTTATTTTGATTTGAATTCAAAATAAGGAATCTTTGGCCAAAGGCTGTTGTTCTCACAATAATGAATGCCCACCAGTGCTAATGAAGGAAATAAGAATAAGAAAAACTGTAGCGGTATGGTAGCTGACTGCTTAGCACCTCTTCACAGTTAAGAGGTCCTGGGTTGAATTCCAGTTACCTACCTCCCTGTGTTGTCACAGCCTTGCACTAAGGTTTGGTTTCCTCAAGCTTTCCCTCTCGTTTGTCCTTACCTCAGTTGGCCACTCACTTCCTGACTCTAGTTTTCATCACACACCTGGGGAAACTTGTTACAATGACTCACACCTCTCTCTTTTCAATATATAAACAATCAGTTTCCTCAGTTTGGTGCTAGTTTGTTGCCTAACTACCGTAAAATTCGGACTACATGCCGCGACTTTTTTCTCAAGCTTTTAATTATGCGGCTTATGCAATGATGTGGCCAATTTATGCATTTTTTTATAACAGCCGCCAGGGGCGCTCAAGGAGTAAAGGGAAGAGTGAGACAGGTGGAATATATGTGTCGAGGAAGAAGCAAGTTGAATTTAACTTTGTGTTTTGTGCATGAATGAAACTAGCATGAACATATAGATCCTAATCATGGAAAAGGTGTCAATCGAAAGGGGAGAGCTAACTACCATATTGGGAATCATTTTACGAATCTGTTTCTTTGAAAAAGGAAATAATGTGGTGAAACAAACGGATTACAAGAAGCAAGGTCCAACAAAGCAGAAATGCTCAAGAATTATTTTTATTTATCGGTCTGCATTATTGTGTCTTTTGGAATAAATATTTTACACGGTTGGATTCTATGGATTGTCTTTGATGAAACAAAGCCATATTCACAGACATTCAAAGAAGTTGAAGTTGGCCAGGGGACGTACTTTATAGACTGCCCCCGTTGCTGCCTACTGGATCACTGACCCATCACCTGGTTCTTGGACCACCACTGCTGCCTCTTGTGTTGTGGGGGCCCTGACATGTGTTGAGTATGCATGTTTTCCTATGTCCCAAAAACTTTCATGCCAGGTTGGTTGATAAATTAAAATTGTCCCTATGGGGTGAGTGTGTGAAAGGTTTTCTGTCTCTGCGTGCCCTGCGACTGGCCAAAGTCAGCTTGGAGGAGCTGCAATCCTTGTGAGAATAAACTGGCACGAAATGGGCTCGTTTTAGATTTATGCGGCTCAAATGACCACCCGGGTGGCACAGCAGCTGAGTGGTTAGCGCGTCTGTGGCACAGTTCTGAGGTCATGGGTTCAAATTTAGCTACCTGTGCGGAGTTTGTATATTCTCCCTGTGATTGTGTGAGTTTCCTCCGGGCACTCCGGTTTACTTCCATATTCCAAAAACATGCATGTCAGGTGAACTGGCTGTTTCACATTGTCACTAGGTGTGAATGAGCAAGTGAATTGTCGGTCTCTGTGTGCCCTGCAACTGGCTGGCAACCAGTTCAGGGTGTCCCCGGCCCACTGCCCGAATATGCCTAGGATGGGCTCCAGCTCCCCGACGACCCTAACTGAGGATAAGCGGTGCAGCTAATGGACGGATGAAAATTATCACCCCTGAAAAAGCAGGACTTCTGTTGGTATGTGGTCAAAGCAGATATAGAGGACTAAATAATTGTATTCACTTATATACGTGTGCAGTTTTTATCATTTAATAGTTCTGTAAAACTTTTTAACCTTGAGTTCAACTCGGAGTTAAAGCATTAAACTCTTATACTTGAGAGCAATATCTATCATCTTCCTCCCACAACAGACAAAATTAAATGCTTGGATGTTTCTGGGGCAGGGAAAATCCTGGAATCATGTGCTTAATGGATTATCTTTGAGATACTTTTAGCGACATTGGGATATCAGGCTAGGTTTAGATTTTGGACCGTTCCTGGACATGAAAACCTGTCTTTGATTCGACCTTAAATGAGCCGATTAAACATCCAGTAATGGTTGAGGACTTTGTGATTAAGGGCTATACAAATAAAGTTGACTTGACTTGATTAGTGAAATAAATGAGTGCTCATTGATGAGAGGAGTCATTAAAAGCTTGGTCTTGTAATCAACGTATTTTAATTCTCAGCTATATTTAACCCGTTAATACTCTAACATGGAAAAAAAAATACAATTACACCCCAAACCAAATTCCTCAACCTTACTTTCTATAACCTAAAAGAAACAACATGCACAGATATACAATAGCTGGAACTCCTATCCCTCTGCGCTTTTTCGAAAGAGTCATTTTGGAAAGCACTTTTTCTTGTTTTTTTTTTCTTTCTTTTTTTAGGTATTTGACAGTTTACTGGGGCCAATAATGATTGCAAAGGTCATTTCGATTTGTATCCATGTGCAGAAGACCTAAATCATAAACATACATTTTAATTTAGTTTTTTAAGGCATAGGGAAAAAACTGGATAAAAATGACTGTTGAAAATTGAGGAGCTGAAATTTTGTGTTAAAAGTGCTGATGTGGTATAGGCTTCTGTTATGATACAGAATTTTTGCGCCGTTGTCAACCTGAAATGTAAAGTGTTGAAATACAGTGTTACTCTTACACCAAAGTGTTTAAATACAGTGTTACTCTTACACCAAATGTAACACTTCACATTCAGCCCAAAAAGTTTTGGTCTCATCTGACCAGAGCATCTTGCAATTATTCTGAGACTTAATGACTCACATGATCACTCTGTCATTTTTAGTCATTTAGGTCAACATTGGATCATTCATAAGTGCCCAGGGACCATGGAGTCCACTGGTGCACCTGAGAACAGGAGGCCAATATTAAAAGCCATACTTTCGCTAGGTACTGTAGGATGAAATGAAATGAAATGATCTGCATTTATATAGCGCTTTTCAAGTCAAGACTTCCCAAAGCGCTTTACAGTGTGCGTCACATTTCCCAATAGCGGCCGTGAAGCCATGTAAGGCGCTAACATGCTTATTGGGAGTATTAGGGGTTCAGTGTCTTACCCAAGGACACTTCGACATGTAACACGGAGGAGCCGGGATTCAAACTGCGATCTCTTGATCCCAAGATGAGCGCTCTACCTCCTGGGCCACTGCTGCCCCGGTCTTAAAAGTGAGAAATATACAACCAAATATACAAAAAGCTTGACAACAGCTTCCATTTCAGTGTGTGTCTGTGTGTGGAGTCAAGCTTTGGAACGGTTTGCAAGACGAGATCAGACGGTGTCCAACTATTCACTTGTTCAGGTTTAGATACTAAGTAACATTCCTGGCGGAATACAGAGATGAGGAGGGTGGGGTATGAGTGGTGCGGGAGATTGGGAGTACTGCGTCTAGTTAACTTTGTGTTATTGTTGGTATTCTTATTATTGTTATTATTAATATAATTACAATTGTTGTTATATCATTGGTATATTTGGTAGGGAAGATGAAGGGGTAGGTAATTTAAGCATTTGCTTCTTACTACCCCTGTTCGAACATATTATGTAACGTTATTTTGTTGTTGAGTTATTTTTTTTGTTCTAATTATATTTTGATGTTCGAATAAAGTTTTCATTCATTCATTCAGTCAAAATTAACATCAGTTTGATGCTTGCTGTTTTCATACAATTATATCCATTAATATCTTATGGAAGGAACGGGAAAAGTGGTCAGCTATCGACAATGCGTCTTCTAATAGGTGCAAAGTTGCCTCACGCAAAGTCCTTTCATGTTAGGGTAGGATGACCAATGTGTGCCCACCAAGGAAAAAAGCATTATGTCTTGCCACTATAGGGCTGATCTTAACCTTTGATCAACCCCCTTAGAATGAAGCAAATACACAACCAGTGTTTGGGAATGGAGGGTCCCATCATTATAAGGAGCATGCTGATGAATGGACTGACACAAGCTTTAACAGATGTTCAGTCTGAGGACCCTCGGTCAACTCTGACCCCTGAATGTATTGCGACCATGAATGAAGCAATAACAATCGAGCACTCTGTGGCTCGACTCTTCATGCATTCATGCAATGGGCTTCTTCGAGTGCTAATGGAAGCTCTTTGTGCGACGACAGCTGCTCTTCTTAGAGAATTTTATGAGGCAGAATAACTTAAATGCTTTTACAATAAAGAAACACTTCTGTTGTCTTCTTTCGAGCTAAGAATCCGATTGTTGTCATTTGGGCTGTCCTTTGACATAAGAATCTGTTTTACATAGTAACATATTGCAAGTATTTTCTTTGGTATCTGAATTTAATCCAATTGGTCAATAGAGTGCATTGAACATTATCTAGGCAAAACACTCTGAAGGTGCTTAAACAAACCTTATATTGACTTTTAAACACACATATCTGACAACGTTTAGCTGTATGAACCTATTATAGAAATACTCAAGACCGCATTTTTTTGAACCAATACCCATATCTTGCGTCATCAATACCGGTACCACACACTTATACTATTGGTACAAAGAATTCCTTTCCCTTTGAAACAACACGTTTATGGTGATATACGAATTACATTTTTATTGAAATACATTCAAATACCTAATTACGGTAAAATAATAATTTCATCAATTACATTTTATTTAATGGCCATTTACCTTTCCTTTAAATTAGAAAACCATCCAATACTGATATCTGCTACCAATGTAAGAACAGAGTCCCTAAAAGGCTAGTATTGGCAACATTGCTGAAACATCAACTAAAACAACAATGATATCTAAAACTTTAATTGGTACTTACCCATTCCTATTACTAGTACAGTAATCCCTCGCTGGATCGCGGTTTAGTTTTAGAGGTTTCGATATTTTTCGGATTTTGAATTGAATCGTCTTTATTGTCATTGATATCAACGTATCGTGTGTTGTGTTCTGATGCAGGTAGCACACAACAAATGCTATCATGGGGGCAGGCTGGTTAGGGCTTTGTGTTTGTGTGGTGGGTGGGCATTACTCTTAGTGCGCGACTGTAATTGGCTGGTGTATGCTACTAGTCAAACAGCTGGGCAGGCGCACAAGACAAACATACTGCAATGCATGGTTACAACTACTATCTTAGAGCTTTGTTACATTGAAAAGCAATCCATCAATTAAATCAGAAGCGCACAAAGAAATGCTGATCGCCACTTCGTGGAATGTTATCTGGTCCAGTAAAAGACTGATGCAGCGTCAGGAAAGAAAGCATTAGCGATGCAGCAGGTCCGGCCAAGTGCTACAGCTGTGTTACATGGCAACTCTCTAAGGCCACGCCTCTTAAGCCTGTATCTTCCCAACGCCAGATCCATTACACATGAAACAGATGACCTGAATTTTAATCATCACTGAGACCTGGCTCAACTCAAAGCCCCGATGCTCGCATGCAGCTAGCCAGGCAGTCTCTGCATTGGATACTTTAACTGAGAGGAGAAGCCTTCCAATTGTGTTTAACCATTGTGCAATGGCACTAAAGACCATTACTTTTACTGCTATTATGTGTTCTCTATTTCTATTTGTAGATCTATAGTTATTATTTTGAATTATTTATTTTCCTATATATCATTTGTTACTGATATCTAATAAAAAAAAAAGAAGTTTGTACTTCGTGGGTTCTGACTATCGCGGGACTTTTGGGGAATTTTTTGGAAACCTCACAAAAAAAACGAGGGATTACTGTACATTAAGATAACTTTCATAAAAATGCAATCCCAATAGTGTTTTCTTTTGACTAAAATAACGTTTTTAAGTTATATTTTATCTGTCATCTAGCCAGCCCATGATAAGCAACCTGTGCGTTTTTTTCTCTTCTTCTAGTATTGTCCTCTTTTGCTATTCTTTTGTGTATAATAGGGAAAAAAAAACAAAGAATTTGATACACAAATATTAGTTTTAACTGATTTATTGACAGTTTCATGTGATCATTAGCCACCTTAACATGGCCGTTAACAAATTCCCAAATCTTTGGTAGCAGCCATTCCATTAAGCTTGTGAGACTAGCACACAACCAAATTAAATTTCTCCATCTAAATTTGAATCACAAACAATAAGTTGTGTTCATGAATAACAATTGAACACACTTGTTTTCCTTGTATAAAATCCACAAACTACAAATACAAACTTACTTAAAGGTATACCCAAATTCTAAAACGTGAAAAATTTGAGAAAAAATATATGTTATTTGCATAAAATCTTTATATTTTATCAATATATTCAATTTATTTTCTGAAATGGTGCATATTGAAGACAGCCTGTCTCGTCTTTACCTTCCTCAGCTTTGTTGTCATGTGATGAACACCGGCACCCAAGAAAACCCGTCACTATATTGGTCTACATATTAGTCGAAGAGGTTACGAAGGTTTAAGCCAAGTTTTGGTAGCGTTGGTGGAGAATCCCAAGGTAATGCATTTTAATTGGATGCAATAATGGTTCAACAAAGAGCGAGCGACACCCAAAAGCAGCTACGGCAACAAAGACAAACACAGAATGAGCAACAAAAAACAGAAAAATACGAGGCTAGCCAACCAAAAACAAGCAGGGAGCAGCCAGGCTAACTGAAAACGAAAAACGGCTACAGCGACAAACGATAATCCCGGGCAGATATAAACCAACGGACACAACAAGCTATCCGACAGCTAACAGGTGCTAACCGGGAGCAAAAAAACTGGAAGCCTTCGGCATCCCCGACTCTTACGCAAAGCCAGCAGGACTTTATTATTATATCAACCGCGAGACACGTGGTGAAAAACACAAACAAAAAGGTACAATTG
Source organism: Urocampus carinirostris (assembly GCF_059441175.1). NCBI lineage: Eukaryota > Metazoa > Chordata > Actinopteri > Syngnathiformes > Syngnathidae > Urocampus > Urocampus carinirostris. Next base: position 29,817,379 of record NC_142352.1, read on the forward strand.
CCTAACTAAAAGACAAGGCTCACTCGCTTTAACGGCGGCAGACAAACTTACTCCACACAGTTTTTGGAGATTGAGGCACACAACATGGACAAAAAAACACTCACAAGTCCTCAAGCAACAGGGTAAGCAAAGTTACGATTTCTCCAAACACAAATGAGCTGTATGCAATCGCTGTTCACGACAATTGCTGTTTCGAAGCGTCCTCATATGTAGTGTGAACAGGATTCACCATCTTGAAAGTGACGTGTTGCTTCAATGACGTCAGAGCTTTAAGGGATATGAGCCACATCGGTCATTTTTGAGGATAAAAATCTCGAGTCCCCCGGCATGTGGATTATTTTTCAAAATGTCCACATAGAAGTGGGAATGAACACTACACATTCTGAGCCTCATTGGAAAAAAAAAATTGAATACCTTTAAGAGACTCAAAATGACCGTGTTAGTCCTAACCCTCATATTCTGTGTTAGCTTTACTTTTTTTGCTTCACTTCATTTCTTTTGCCTCTTCCACGACAGAGAGAACAAAGTTTGTACATCGTCATACCTCAGGGATTATCAGATTATCTTTTACAGCCACTTGGACTGACATAGCACCAAGAGTCATCTGCACACAGCACAAAAATATGTAAAAGGCCCCTAAGGAATCACACACAACGTGCAAACTCCACTGTCTGTCCTCAGGTGCATAAATACAATATAATATGACTTTACACCATTCAAAATATTTTGCAGAATACAAATATTCTTAAACGTGATAATAACTCGCTAAGAAAATAAGGAACTTAGAAATACACAAGGCGAAAGCAGTAAACATTATCTGACTGAACCTTGTAACACGCCATCAGGAATAGAACAATTTTCCCAGACAGCAAACAGACATCAAAGTTCACAAGTGAGTTAAACCCAATGTCTGGTCCCCATAAGAAATCCCCATCTTCAAATACAACTCTACAATACATATTTATATATAGGTCTGTAGGTCCACAAGTAAATTGATCTTTTTTGGTTTCAACGCATTGAGCAACGAGGCAAACATTTATTCAATGGTGGTGGGATGTTTGATTGTTATGGAGTGTAAGTTTTCACCCTCACTAATGTTTTTACCGATTCAAATTTGTCAGCATTGGTCATGCTTTTTCTTTAGCCTGATAGATTTAATAATAATTTCCTTTTCACGATTCAATTTATCATTTTAAAAGGAGAATTGTGTATTTAGCACCTCCTAGTGATAAAGAAAAAGGTAAGTCATTCAAACAAAACAATATTGATTTAAATAATTAGCAAAAATAAATAATCTATTGTACGTGTGTTTTTAAATGCTCGTAGGTTGAAAAATTTGTTTATATTCTACATATCATGAGCCTCAGCTAGGGGGAGCTGACATAATTGTCTGCACTCTTGCTGGTACTGGTCCCCCCAAAAATACAAAAACCTCGTGAAGGGCTGCACAAAAAAATGAAAAGAGAAATGGTGAGGTAGGATCAGTTTGAGTCTCCGTAGTTTATCTTGTTTTCAGTTGCACTACATAATACAGCGACATCTATTGGTCCAAAAAATGCACGCAGTCCTTTTAATCTTGCTCACGTTCACACCAAAGCTTTGTCAAACTATCATGATAAGTAACATATTAAGCATTGTTTTTAAGCATGCAAAAATCTAAAATTGCCCAAGTAACGTTCTCGGTTTTTTGTTACCTTTGCCACAGCATATGGAAAAAACGTCACTACAGGTAGCCCAAAACAAATGTGCGTTTGAAGCTGAACATATGCTCATCGTTCCACGCAAGGTTTATTAAATGTGCTCAAAGTATTCCTTTATAAAGTTATCACAGGTGTTAAACTTGCCCTGAACCAAATCCAACGCCGTCGCCTCATCAACTTCACTCTGATGTATCGTTAGCCAGAAAACCCTGATAATTCCTCGTGACACATCTCGTCAAATGTAGCTCCTTAAAGGCTTAAAGGTCCCCAGATATTCCTGTTGTGTTTCCACAAACAGTGCAGGAAACGCAACAACCAATGTAGACCTAGGGTCATGACATTCAAAGACAGATTACGGATAAATCGAGTTTGTATTCACAGTTGGGGCAGAGGATTTGACTTGGTGTTTGTGTCCACTGTTGCAAGGCAAAGATTAAAAAAAATAATAATAACGTGTTATTTATAGCTGGTGACATTTAAGAGATAAATGCCATGTGACGGAATATGTGGAGCATAGAGCCAGGATTTGCAAAATCCTAAAATTGACAGGTGCATGACCTCATTGATGGCAGGAAGCACTTAACAGCACAATGAACATAATGTGTGCCCTCGGAGGAAATGCGCCGCATGGGAAATGGCAGACTTATCTCATTGCCAAGTTCCTCAAGGCACATGTTGTGTAATGAAAGATCATCAGGTGTGCACAATAAATGTTTGAACTTCTTTCCTTCAAATACCAGAAGTAAGTGTTCAACTATTGATGCAGGCAATTTGGTGAACCAATTAAATACGATATTTTGCGTACATCAGAACTACTGAGCATCTCCTTGTTGCTCACCCAGAAATTTTGCCTTCTAGCACCTTTTGGAAATTTCATAGATCAAAAGCTTTACACCAAACAATGGAGACAAGTTCAGGCTCCAGCTAACCACTTTTGGACAAGCTGGACGCTAGAACACCTGCAGTCACTACAAAAAGGACCAAATGGACTGTTTCTTGGAAAAATCTTCAAGTTTCTGACGTAGTTTTGCTCAAAGACAAGCAGGCCGAGAGCACCAGCTGGCCCATGGCCAGGGTCATTGCCACATTTCCTGGGAAGGACAGTCACGTGAGGAAGATTGAGGTTAAAGTAAGTGATCAAGGCTCTGTAAAAAACAATGCAACCAGTCATGATTCTTTTTCTGGCAATAGACACTTCTTACAAGGTTTAACCAAAGGAATGTTTTCCCATAAGGAAATTGTTTATCTTTAATAAATATTTCCATGCGTCTAAAATAGGGTACAAGGCTAGAAATGGTTGTAATTTGTGTGTTTTACATATATATTCTATGTTCATCAGGGCTTTTGATTAAAAAAAATACAGCGAATAATACTACTTCTGGCATACTACCAAGCTTGCATTTCCTTCGATGGTAAAAGCTTGCGCCCTCTTCTGTGCACCAACAAGCATAGTCTTCTACGTTTCAAACGAGTCTTCTTCTAGTCAAGTCATGTTTATTTGTAAAGCCCTTAATCACAAGGAGTCTCAAACGGCGGCACAGACCCAAGATTATTGCAAACTACAAATCTGTTTAAAAACGAACATCCTCTTATATAGTTAAAACTAGCGCCTTCTTTTATGATAAAAACTAGCTTATCGTCGTCTACGCCAAAAACTTAATGTCTTAGTCTTCACCAAAACTAGCAAACAACCTCTACAGGGAAAAAGCTATTGTAGTCTTCAACTATTTAACTGCATTGTTACATAATCTGGGGGGGTCAGAGTGCACAAAAAAAACTATAAAACTTCTATAAAGTACTCTTCCACACAGATGGCAATTAAGTCCGCCCCTATTTTTTGTTTTACCATAACACTGTTTAAACAAGGTATTGTGTTCAAATCTAAGCTTAAAACACACTTCTACTCTATAGCATATGAATAACCTATATTTTATGTTGATAATATGTTTATTATTTGTCCTCATGTAAGTCTTAGATGAGGGGATGTGTCATAATAGTCTGTAGTTTGCAATAGTCTTTGATCTGTGCAGCTCTTTGAGACTATTTGTGATTAAGGGCATCACAAATAAACATGACTTGACTTGAATAATGTTGTGTTTGTGTAATATGTAATTAAGATCAACATTTACTAGTCATTTTAGCATCTCAAAAAGAAGCCATTAGACTCTTCGAAAAACAACATTACCATCATTCACAGACAGGTAACAACCAGTTAAAGTTCATCAGTTTTGTGTAGCCATGGTCTAATGAGAATTTCAGTCCATAACAAGGCTGCCACTTGAGATGGATACAAACAGGAGGAATTCAGTTCCACTTAAAAGTCACAATTGAGAAAAAGTAGCATTAGTTTGCTTGCATAAAACACATTCTGAAAATAAATAATTTTTTTTGACATTTTCCTTTAGTCTTTTGAACTATCTGTTTGATTATCATATGGTATAAGGTGTTCACTGAAAGAAACCAAAACATCAAATTTTCTTAACAAGGTAACATCAACCACTCCCGCATAATTCTTATCTGAAAGTAAAAAATGTTAGAGGACTAGACTTTAGCAAATAGGCCACCTGTATGATGTGACAGGGGTAAACCAGTGAAAGCTGTCGGGCCCTGCTGTTGAACAGAAGAGTGTGTCATGTGACCCTGACCCGAGTGACATGGCCGCTTTTCTGTGTTTTGTTTCATCTGGAGGGACGAAAGCATGACCAACTTAGGTGCCGAGGTGCATAACTTCGGTTGTTTGGGCATTTGGGTTGGCCATGGTCCAAAAAAATGTGTGTGTGTTTTTTTTGCTACCTTTTTCCTTTTTTATTTTCTTAGTTTTTATTTTCTTTGTTTTTGTGTATGTGTTTATCTTGCTGTCGGTCACCCCTCTCAAGGGATATGACCAGGGTAGATAGATAGATAGAAAACTAAATTATAATGTTGTGTTGAATTTGCTCAGTGGTAGGCTCTTAAATTAAACCTACTTCACATTAATGAATTTTTGAATCACTGCGGTGATTTTACCTGGCATAGCTAATTGTGTTATAAAAATCATCATGTTGAGTTTACAGCTAAGCATCATTGCATGGAATTTAAAATGATCTTGTTCTTTAAAATGATAATACAAACTATTTTATACTCGTAATTACTGTACTATACACAAATTATTGTCATATCGTTGTGCTAACATCAGGAGTGCTTGATGTCAATAAGTCCAACTACACCAAGACCACAGCGACACAGGGAGGAAATATTGAATGGCTAGCAACTGGATAGTGATCAATAATGGAAGAAAAGAGAGCTGTCAAATTGGCTCATAGCAGGATATTGAACAAATGATGAAAAACAACTCAGACCTTCAACAGCAGTTTTGCAACACCTCAGAAAAAGTATACCGTAAAAAGCTAGCTGCTAATATAGCTTGCGCACTATTGCTAGACTGTAGCCATTGACTATATCACAATGCTGTCCAGAATATTCTGTGACGAAACAAGTTTTTGAGAAGTAGTCCTTCTGATTCTACCATAATTTTCATCACCCGAAATTCAACGAATGCATGAAGGACAAGAGAGGAAATGTACTGTCGTTTAACACTGCAAAGTTGCTTTTTGTTTTATACCTCATTCAAGACTCTACACTTTTACATTGCCCCAGAAAAGACTGAAAGACACAAAGACGTAAACCGGATTCATGCTACTCAACGACTCAGTTCCCTGAACCGAAGCGTCCACAGTGATCAATGAAAAATCTTCTCTGCCCTCCTGCCAAGTGTACTGTGCTACATATGCTAAGAGGACAGAAACTGCAGTTTATTACAGTATATAGAATATTTTTTTACTACTGGTATAATTGTTTAGCTGTGAAAGTGATAAATAAATTGTTTTCATTAATACAAAAACATTACATTTAAAAAGACATAAATATATAATTTTTGGAGAGCTATGAAACTCTCAATACGAGGAATGGATGAAAACAGTGACCAAGTATGAAAATCTGTGGCATTACCAGCTTTTTTAAAGGTGGTGTAAGATTTAATGCCTCCTAGTGGTACAAAAAAACATTCATCTTGTAAAAAAAAAAAGTGATTTGAAAACTAGGCAAAAATACATGAACTATCATAGCAATGTTAATTTCTGTGTAAAAAAAGGTCGAAACATTTCCTTTACACCCGTGCATTCCCCACTTAAGTCGGCGCCATGTTTGTCCGGCATCTGCCGCCATGCTGTGCCCTGTATCACTGGCCCTAAGTCGTACCAAACAACACGTGGCCATCTAATGGTTAGATATTACACATTGGGGCTTCAAGGTATTGGTACTCACACTGGTAGCAAGCATCAATATTGGCTGCTCTCTAGTGGCCACGTAAAAATTTGTAACTTCAATTAAAGATAAGGTACATTTTCAATAAATTCGATGCACAGTATTTATTTAAAGACATTGAGTATTATTAAGTGCCTCCTGGTGGTAAAAAAAGAAGCTTCTATCATAAAAAACACCAATATATTTATTACAATAATGAGCAAAAAACATCATATAAACATGTTTTTGTATACACTTCGCATGTCAAACAACCCCTCTCGCGCAGTCTGTATTGCCCGCTACCAGAGCCGACTGCGCCCAGCGGCAGGATCAGGGGGGCCAGGGTAATCCCAAATCACCTCTCTTCCACCCGAGTCCTCATAGAGCCAGTTTGTGACACATCACTAATTCAGACTACAGCCAAATGATGAGATGTAAAATGCAGAGCCCACCACTGGGTTTTTAATCGGTTGTTTTCGGTTGCACTACACGATACAGGGACCTCTATTGGTCAATTAATTCACATGGTCCCTTTAAAAATAACGTGCATTTTTTGCAAAGGTAAGAAAAATGAAGGTACTAATGGTATTGTTACGGGTGTCGGTATAGCTGACCACTAAAGATTTGGGTATAACATCGCTCAACCTCAGCCAATTGCTCCACTTATTAATCATTGCATTTCCCCTTATAAAGCGATAATAAACCTTAGAAACACCACGGAGCACCTACTGGACTGTCTCAGAAAATTAGAATATTGTGATAAAGTTCTTTATTTTCTGTAAAGCAAATAAAAAAACAAAAATGTCATACATTCTGGATTCATTACACATCAACTGAACTATTTCAAGCCTTTTATTATTTGAATATTGCTGAATTTGGCTTACAGCTTAAGAAAACTCATAAATCCTATCTCAAAATATTAGAATATCATGAAAAAGTATACAAGTAGGCTATTCAACTAATCACCTGAATCATCTAATTAACTCGAAACACCTTGCGAGGGTTTCCTGAGCCTTAAAAACACTCAGCTTGGTTCAGTAAACTAAATCACAAGTATGGGGAAGACTGCTGATCCGTCTGCTGTCCAGAGGACCATCATTGATACCCTCCATCAGGAGGGTAAGACACAAAAAGAAATTTCTCAAAGAGCAGGCTGTTCACAGAGTGCAGTTTCAAAGCATATCCACAAAACGTCTGTTGGAAGGGAAAAATGTGGCCGGAAACGCTGCACAACCAATAGAGATGACCGCAGCCTTAACAAAATTGTGGAGAAGAGCCGCTTCCAGAATTTGGGGGAGCTTCAAAGACAGTGGGCTGAAGCTGGAGTCCAGGTTTCAAAAGCCACAGTTCACAGACGTGTCCGGGAAATGGGCTACAATAGCCGTATTCCCATGGTCAAGCCACTTCTGAACTCAAGACAACGGAAGAAGCGTCTGACTTGGGCTATGGAGAAGAAGCACTGGACAGTTGCAGAGTGGTCCAAAGTCCTCTTTTCAGACGAAAGCAAGTTTTGCATTTCATTTGGAAGTCAAGGCGCCAGAGTCTGGAGAAAGGCTGGAGAGGAGCAAAATCCAAGTTGCTTGAAATCCAGTGTGAAGTTCCCACAGTCAGCAATGGTTTGGGGAGCCATGTCAGCTGCTGGTGTTGGTCCACTGTGTTTCATCAAGTCCAGAGTAAATGCAACTGTGTACCAAGAGATTTTAGAGCACTACATGCTTCCATCTGCTGAAAAGCTCTATGGAGATGAGGATTTCATTTTCCAGCATGATCTGGCACCTGCCCACAGTGCCAAAACCACCAGTAACTGGTGCACTGACCATGGCATCACTGTCCTTGATTGGCCTGCTAATTCCCCTGACCTGAACCCCATTGAGAATTTGTGGGGTATAGTTAAGAAGAAGATGAAAGACACCAGACCTACAAATGCAAATGAGCTGAAGGCCGCTATCGAAGCATCCTGGGCATCAATAACACCTCAGCAATGCCACAGGCTGATTGCCTCCATGCCACGCCGGAATGATGCAGTAATCCGTGCAAAAGGATTCCCAACCAAGTACTGAGTGCATCAATGGACATTTTCAAATGTTTGATTTAGTTTTGATGTTATAAAATTATTTTTTTACTTGGTCTGAGGAAGTATTCTAATATTTTGAGATAGGATTTTTGAGCTTTTTTCAGCTGTAAGCCAAAATCAGCAATATTCAAATAATAAAAGGCTTGAAATAGTTCAGTTGATGTGTAATGAATCCAGAATGTATGGCATTTTTGTTTTTTTATTTGCATTACAGAAAATAAAGAACTTTATCACAATATTCTAATTTTCTGAGACAGTCCAGTATATACTCACAGCAAGAGAGACGGCAGAATACAGCAAAGAAATTAACACTCTTTAATGATGTTGTCATTTTCTACCAGTAACCAAGACGATCCGACTTGTTGCCGAAATTGGCAAAACAAGATCGGTCTAACAAAAATCAAGTTTTTCTGAAAAATGAATATAAATTCCTATACAAAAACATACAATTATACTTAACGTATACTGCGTACACAATTTGAAGTGATCAAAACCCTTATAAAATATTGAGAAAACAAAAAATTTGACAGATTTTGAACATCCCCACAAAAGACACTCCTCATCATCACAAACACGCAAACAATTGTTTCCACAATGGGGGGAGGACGCTCAAATGTCCCAGGAATGTATCACCTCCCATCCATCAGACTTTCACGGCTTTGCAGCCCGTTGCAAGTCAAGGAACTCGAGGTCAATATTTGAATCAGGGGATGCTCATTGTGTCCTTTGAAATACACACTTTGCTTCAAATTAACAGAAAGGTGAAAAAAGCCTGCCTGGATGCTCATTTTAAAGTCATTTGTGCACTTAACGTATTTTCGATACTGTAAGGCGCGCCTTAAAATGGCAAGAAATCTGAAGGTCCGCCTCATATGCCGGAAAAGATGTTGAATGAAATAGGAAATGCAGTTACAATAAATTATGTTGCGTGCGGTAGCCTTGTCAAACATACTGCCCCTGGGCCGGTCCCGGCCTATTTGATAATTTGACCCGACCCTTCGTAAAATTTCTGAGTATGTCAAAAAAAGCAAGTATCTAGCTAATTTCTATCAAAAGTAGTTTTTTTTTTAAATACAAACAAAATGCTCCTTCCCGCTACTAGAAGGCAGCTAAGATGTAAAAGAACTGTTATCCAGTCTGGTTTCATATTAAAGACAATATTGTGCAGTATTTTCTCAGCTTCAGTTAGCCCAGAGCAGTAGTTTGATTCACTGTTATTTCCCGTTGACTGCTAAAAGTTTAATTTTCTATTTCATTTATATTGATTTCAAAACAGTATAGTGATTGAGGCAAGCTTATTTTTATGCATAGCTCCCACTTGAGTTTGTGTTGGTGATGTTTGGTGTGAGTTGATTTGGATGTAAAGCTAAATTTACTCAACTGTTAAAGCAAACCATTTGTTTTCACGTTCAATGCCAAACATAAAAATCATTTGTATCCGTTGTGAATAAATGTGTTGTGCTGAGAAAACAACCATTACCATGCGCTATTATAATATGTTGGTTGGGCTACAAACGTTGGCTGAATGATTAAGCAAAGCATTGAAAAACAAAGCTGAAGTCTGGACCCGGCCCCTGAGTCAATCTGAAATTGACCTGTCTGGTATACAGTGACTGTTCTGCTTTTGAGAAGCATATAGAGTGGTCTTTGAGTGGCCTCTTGTGGTTGACATGTTAACTGTTTGTTGCTAAGAGGAAACAAAAGAGAAGCTCAGAACTCCGACTGCAGCTTAGTTGTCCAACTTTCGAACGTGCATTGCAAACTCCTTGATGTAATTGTTTTGGACAATCATTTTCCGTCAATAAAACATTATGTGACTCAGTGAATGGGATTTTTTTTGTATACGGATATGTCTTGTACAATAATACATACACTTGTTTAAATTGTTGCTAAATTATAATGAATATGGTAACAGTTCTGTCTTTGAGAAATATATACAGTGGTCTTCGAGTGCCCCCGGTGCTATGGAATTTCTGCCTCTGGAGATAAGATCTGCAACCTCAATGGAAGTTTTTAAATCAAGGCGTAAGACACACTTCTATTCCAAAGTTTATGATTGATGCCCACCTCATATTCTGTATTGTCCTGTCTTTTTCCGACTGCCTGCCTGGTGGTAATACGAAGGAGAAGGACTATTTGAGATCAGTCAGCGGACCAGCGTGTGGTCCAATATAGACTGTGCTTCTTTTTTTGTGCTTTGTTCATTTCAATCTATTTAGTGTTAAGTCATGATTATTTGTGACACCCTTAATCACCAGGAGAATCAAAAGGCTGCAAGGAAAAACTCAAAAATCTCAGCATGAGGAAAATGAAGAATTCTTGAGAAGGGACCACACATGAGGGGATCTACCTTCCAGGATGACCAGGCTGCAACCGATGTTGCATTAACAAACAATAAAAATAAAATATAAAATAATTAAAGTATAATATAAAATAAAAATACATGACCATCTTGTTATGGATGCAATTCATAAGTTATAGTATAGAGTAGAGTACCAACATTGTTTCATGGTCTTTTCCTCTTGGTATAATTCTATCCACGTTTGATTACAAATCCTCCGTTATCCGCCTTTCATGCTAGTTTTCGAATATATACCGAGTTGTATTTCATGTATTTTTTCAATTAAAGCTCATTAGAGCTAATTAGTGACGCGGCTTTACATTTCATGGTCTTGTTATAGAACGCTAATTGTTCCGTTTCTTGCGTCGTATTCCTTTCCTTTTTGTTTTTTTAATCCGGCGTGAAATCTTACCTGGCAGGAGAGAAAGACGATGATGAGGACATGATGGCGGACACTCGAAGGAAGCAGTCAGGTGCTCGTCGCCCGTCTTGTCATGGCGTGAAACAGCGCGCCTCAGGTGCACTTCGCATCCCAGCTGAGTGCGCCCACTCTCGGATTGATTTCACAGCCTTCCATGGCAGCCTCCGCTCGGCTTCATGTGGAGCGCGACATTCATCGCTTCCAGGTCTCCAAATCACATCGAAAACGTCTTGCTTAGAAAAAGCGAAGAGGAAGAAGCGCAAATATTGAAATGTGAAAAATAACAAATAAAGCCTAAACTGGGGACTTTCATTTGGGACTTTGGCTTCCAGGTGAACGCCTTTCGCTCTCTTCTTCAAGTCGACCTTAAAGCTATTCGGAATGTACTTATCTTGCTTTCCTTTCCTTTATTCGCTAGTCCAAACAAGTCCAACGTGCACCACAGCGCAAAAATAGAAATAAAGTGAGAGGAGGACACAAACAGGCACTTCTCCAGGGAAGACACTCGGATTGCGTGGAACGCTTGAGCGTCTCTCCCTCTCTCGCCCCTCTCGCCTTCTCGCTCTCTTTCTCTCCCCTTCACCTGAGCAGCATTCCAGACACTCTAAGTCACAACTCAGCCCCTTATATCCAAAAACAATCACTAATATTTATCACCCTTGAGCAAAGCCATCACGGTAATAATGTTTTGATACAGTATCTGTGAAGGATTTTATTCATTTGACTATAAAGGATTTTATACGATTGAATACAAGTTACATGTATTGATTTTAATGCTGTAGTTGATTACTGACTGTGCCTTTATTCAATGAACAGTGAAAGTTCAGGGCACCCTGGTAGAAAATATTGTTTACAGGAATGGCGGGAAGGCTGATAAGCAATGTTCCCTGTAATTTTGCACGGGTCTGAGCGTTCACACAATGTCGGTGAGCAACGCTTGAAACAACAGTGAGCAACCATAATCCCAAGTGTGGCAAGATAAATAATTATCAAACATGTCCAAAACTTGACATCAAGTTACATTTTGCTGAGTTTCCGGCAATGCAAAATTATTTTTCTCTTTTGAATGAATCGACTCGTGTACTATTGCAAAGGTTGTACGGCCTACAAACGTCGTTTGTTCTTACAATTCTTTCACAAGATATCCATTTCTTTTTATTTCCTGATATATTTTGTCGCATAATATTAACATTTTTGGGGGCTTATTTAGTCGGTTGTAAGATACAGAACTGTACTTAATCACATTTTTTAGTGGAAGTACAATGTTGGCAACAAGATTCACTTGATATCATTGGAAATTATTTGAATGCAACACAAACTTTTTCTTCTTTTTTCCATGGTTTTTTTCTCCTTTTTTTTAAATTCCTTTAAAAAAAATCTCATTGTGTTTATTTTTTCTGAGCTGTTACTTTTTTCCTACATTTCTTTCTTTTTTTCTGGCTTTTTTCTACATTTTTTCTTCTTTTTTCTATTCGTTTTGTTTCTTTTTTTCTCAGCTTTTCACTACTTTTTCATTTTGGTATTTTCTTCTTTTTTGTTCTATTCCCCCCTTTCTTTAAGTCATTTTCTGCACAATTTTACATAATATTTGGTCATGTTGGAAAGAGCCGGTTCCTTTTTAGTGAGCCAAGCCGAAGAATCTGGTTCTTTACTAACTTTACTCAACTTCGTTCTACTTCGAATCGACTGCAAAATACCGCATTTAGGACACAACGTCAGGGGAACCCGTGTATTTTTACCTTCATGCACTGTAACTTTGACTTAAGTCGGTTCTTAATTAATAATTTTGAGCCCTCATTTTTGTGCGCTGGCTAGATTTTCTTGTGCGCTGAGAATTAGAATTAGAGGGAACACTGCTGATAATAAGCACATCCGACGACGCAGAAAGGCCCTGATGACGGAGAACGGCAGGCACTGTTTTGAGAAACACTCAATGCTGTTTTGAGTTTTTCAGACATCGCAGCGAGGTCGTGGAGCTCACGTTGGGCTTCATTGGCACGCCCATGGGAGGAGCCAGCACACCATCTTACTGAAAGTCGTGGGCCGAGAGGAGAAGGCTGGAGGACTTCAGGAGAGGCTTCCCAGAGACTCCGACGACACTAATTTGGCCGTATTCGATGGAGTAAACTTAGTTAAATCGCCAATGAAAATAAATCTGCCCCAGTGTGGAAATGTCGGTTTCTTGTTCATCTTTTCTATCAAGAAGCGAGCGCGAATTGTTGGGTTAATGTAGGTTGTGTTTGGTTAATGGAGTCAGATAACTAATTCAAACAATTTGGTAAACGGTACATTTTAATATTTAATTCCCAACACCTGTTTGTTTGTCTGTCTCTGTCTGTCCAACCAAGAAAAGAGGGAAGGACTTTAGCTATGACCACCATCATTCACAGGCAGTCAGGTAGGTTACTCTAGATGTGAAAAATGACCAAAAAGCTGACTCGCCACTTTTAGTTTTGTTGACATTGCTTTATTTTCCAGGAAAGACATTTCACGCTCGCAGCCTAGGACAACATTGAATATCAACACCATATTTGACTTGAAGTCAGGTGGATTACCCTAGATGTGAAAAATGACCAAAAAGCTGACACAGCACTTTGTTTTGTTGACATTGCATTATTTCCCCAAAAAGACATTTCATGCATGCAGCCGAGAACAACATTAAATATCAACACCATCTTTGACTGGCAGTCAGGTATGCTACACTAGATGTGAAAATTACCAAAAAGCTGACTCACCACATTTAGTTTTGTTGACATTGCATTATTTCCCCAAAAAGACATTTCACACTCGCAGCCCAGGACAACTTTGAATATCAACACCATCTTTGACAGCCAATCAGGTAGGTTACCCTAGATGTGAAAAATAACCAAAAAGATGACACAGCACTGTTTTGTTGACATTGCATTATTTCCCCACAAAGACATTTCACGCATGCAGCCGAGAACAACATTGAATATCAACACCACCTTTAACTTGCAGTCAGGTGGGCTACCCTAGATGTAAAAAATGACCAGAAAGCTGACACAATACTTTTAGTTTTGTTCACATTGCTTTATTTCCCCAGAAAGACATTTCACACTCGCAGCCCAGAACAATATTGAATATCAACACCATCGTTGACAGGCAGTCAGGTAGGTTACCCTAGGTGTGAAAAATGACCAAAAAGCTGATACAGCACTTTTAGTTTTGTTAACATTGCATTATTTCCCCAGAAAGACATTTCATGCTCTCAGCCCAGGACAACTTTGAATATCATCACCATCTTTTACAGACAGTGTGGTAGATTACTCAACATTTCCCCTAAAAGACATTCCACTCTTCCAGAAAAAAAAACATTGGATAAGCTGCATAGGGGTCAGATCCTGTTATGTGTGACAGGTTGTTCCTCTTTGGTCAGTCTTTTGCACTTTCCCACAATAAAGTACCAATCCTCTATACCGTTTTGAGTCTTTGTACATTTCCAACAGCTTTTAAATGACTTTTCAGCTGAATGTGACACTTCATGTAGTTCAACTTCCATTCAGTTACTTCGTACTTCGCTGCATGCTTATCAGAGACCTTTCTCACTAGAACCAGAAAAAAATAGCACCGAATTTTCCCGCTTGATTTTCTATTTGCATATACTCCAACAGCCACTCCATCTTCAGTGAATCGCATTTCTTTTCGTTACCTCGGTTTGGTGAGTGGATGTGTTGCTGCCCGTTCGTTTTGTCTCAAAGGGTTCGCTGTTGTTAGCTTGCTAGCCTGCGTGCATGCACGACTCGTGTAAACAGGGCAATCCACAATTCTATGATTGGCTGCAAGTTACAGTATCCTTATTTATCATTGGCTGGATCCTTGTCACTCACCAAACTCAATTCATTTATTAATTTTATTTTAAAAAGAAAAAATGTATCTAATGCACTGCAGACACGCAAGTTAGAGGGAACATTGACCTTGAATTGGAGAAAAAGACAAAATATTTTACACAATACAGTAGTGGACGTTCATTGAAGGGGAGTCTTAAGACAGTTTATTACGTAGCCTAGCAGTAGCAGTAGGCCAGACCTGAAGCCTCACTATTGCCTTTCCTCACGCCACCTCAGTCGCTTCCCGGACCCGATAACAATCCACCTGCTGTTGATCATCATTTCTTTGCGCCTTTCTGTCACGGTTTGTTTTGGATGAACACATTGACTTGTGGGCGGAACGGTGGATGGGTGGTTAGCGCGCAGCCCCACAATGCAGAGGTTCAGGGTTCAAGTCCAGCTACCGCAAACTCCCTGTGCAGAGTTTGTATGTTCACCCTGTGCCTGCATGGGTTTCCTCCCACATCCAAAAAACATGCATGTCAGGTTAATTGGCCGGTTCAAATTGTCCCTAGGTGTGATTGAGCGAGTGAGTTGTCTGTCTCTGTGTGCCCTGTGACGGGCTGGAAATCAGTTTAGGGTCACTTCAGTTGTCACCTGCCCACTCGAAGATGGCTGGGATGGGCTCAAGCACCCCCGAGACCCTACTGAGAATAAGCAGTGCAGAAAATGGAATGGAACATTGACTTGTGCCCCCACCCTGCTGTTTGATTGACAACATGCAAAGCTCTCCCGATGTGATAGCCTTTGTTGTGTGCAGTTTGCACAGAACATAATGCACAACACGTGATATCAATGACAATAAAGACAATTTAATTCAAAATCCGCTAAGCAGTGAGCCAATGATAACTGAAGCGCAAAGTAGTGAAGGGTCTTTGTAAACATTTGTGATTTTTTCTGATACGAATCAAGTAAATACAACATTATTTTTTTCAAAATCCCCAAATACATGGCCTTTTTTAGGCAGCTTCCACCCAAAATTAGGGACGCCATGTCCTGTTCATTTATTTCCACGTCCTGTGTTTTGGTGCTAACAATGGAATTTTGCTCTTTGATGTCTTAAAGATATGATATCACAGAGAGTTCTGGCGAAGGAATTCAGGGACCTTATACCTTCCACAGCTTTGTCCGATTATCGTTTCTCCCTGTAACTTGCTTCCTCTCTGTCATTATGTCTCTCGTTTGTGCACATCCCCATCGTGATTTTATGTTCTGTTCAGTCAGAGCAAGTCCATGTTCCTACATAATGGTCTTTTCATCAATTTTCATGTTTTGTTCTATTAGAATGAGAGAGTGTTCAAACATACTCTGAGTCGTTCAATAAGAGCTAATTAGAGTTGCAGCATTATATTTCAGGGTCTTGTCGTCATGGCACTCTTGTTATTCGGTTTCAAATGTAGTATTTCTTTCATGTTTTGTTATGTTAGAGCCTTTCGTTTAGAGCTGTTTGGCGTTCCAACATTGCATTTCATGGTCACGACATCTTGGCACTCTCATTATTGTTCTATCCATGTGTGATTACAAATCTTGGATCATCCGCCTTTCATGTTTGGTTCAGTTAGACTTAGTTAGTGTTCCGATATCGCGAGTTAACTGATATACTCTTCAAATATAGCTAATTGGTGTTGCAGCATTATATTTCAGCCTTCTGTCCTGATGGCTTTCTAGTTGTTCTGTTTCTTGTGTCCTATTTTTTCAGGGTTTTATTTTTTGTCATAACCATGTTTTATCCCAATGTAGACCGTGTTTCTTTCTTTGTGTTTTGTTCATTTCAATCTATTTAGTGTTCCAACTTTATGTTTCATAGACTTGTCATCTCGGAACTCTCATTATTGTTCTATCCATGTGTGATTACAAATCATGCATCATCCGCCTTTCATGTTTGGTTCAGTTAGAGCTAGTAAGTGTTCCAATATCCTGAGTTGACTGATATATTCTTCAAATAGAGCTAATTGGTGTTGCAGCATTATATTTCACGCTCCTGTCCTGATGGCTCTCTTGTCCTGTTTCTTGTGTCCTGTTTCTTTCAGGGTTTTTTTCAGTCATAGCCATTTTGTATTCCAATATAGACTGTTTCTTTCTTTGTGTTTTGTTCATTTCAATCTATTTAGTGTTTCAACTTTATGTTTCATAGTCTTCTCATCTTGGAACTCTCATTATTGTTCTATCCACGTTTGATTACAATTCCTGCGGCATCCAACGTTCCTGTTTTGTTCAGTTAGAACTAGTGTTCTGATATACCCTGGGTTACCTTTACTGAATTCAATTTGAGCTCATTAAAGTTAATTAGTGATGCAGCGTTAAATTCCATGGTTTTGTCGCCAAAGCACTCTAGTTGTTGTTCTGTTTCTCGCGTCATATAGCTTTCAGGTTTTGATCTAGTAGGGCCCTTTGATATTCCAACATACTGTGTCTTCCTCTTTCATGTTTTGTTCATTTAGGTTCATTTAGTGTGTGAACATTATGTAAAAAAGCTGTGAGATCAAACCTGTGTTAGATTATATTTGAAGTATTTGAATTATTAATATAATTTTAGTTTTTCTTGTTCCATTTCTGTACACTATGTGATAGTATATATTTTTTTCTCCAAACGAATACTTTTCAAAAATTTCTTTTTGTGTCTAAATTTGTGGGACCCGCTTCTCTGGCCGTGCTGGACCGTCAAAGGAAAGGAGATAACTGTTACCGGGTATTACAATTTTTAAGGATACCAGCCTTTTTTTAAGTATAGTAAACTTGGTGGTGGCTGATACCAATGTTAGCTGTCCAATAGTGATTATAAAACAATCGGTAACTAAAACGTAATGGGATTGGGTATTAAAGAAAATACTTTGTTGTAAATTAAAGTTGTATTTTTAAATCAGACAGTTTATACTAGTGATATCGGTACTTGGTATAGGTACTGATGACGACTCAAGAATTGAGTATTGTATAATTTAAATTGACAGCACGGCGGAGCAGTGGTTAGCGCATGTGCAACACAGTTCTGAGGTCATGAGATTGAACTGCCTGTGTGGAGTTTGCATCTTCTCCTGGTGCTTGCACGGGTTTCCAAATTGTCCTTTTAGTGTGAATGAGCGAGTGAATTGTCTGTCTCTGTGTGCCCTGTGACTGGCTGGCAACCAGTTCAGGGTGTCCCCTGCCCGCTGCCCGAAGATAGCTGGGATGGGCCCAAGCACCCCCGCAACCCTACTGAGGATAAGCGGCGCAAATAATGGATGGATAATTAAGATTAATATTGAACACGTGGGGCAGCACGGCGGCGCAGTGGTTAGCGCTTGTGCGGCACAGTTCATGTCATGGGAACCTGTTGTGGGTTCAAATCCAGCTCCAGACTTCCTGTGCGGAGTTTGTATGTTCTCCCCGTGCTTGCGTGGGTTTCCTCCGGGCACTCCGGTTTCCTCCCACGTTCCAAAAACATGCATTTCAGGTGAATTGGCCGGTCCAAATTGTCCCTAGGTGTGAATGAGCGAATGAGTTGTCTGTCCCTGTGTGCCCTGCGATTGGCTGGCAACCAGTTCAGGGTGTCCCCTGCCCACTGCCTGGAGATGGCTGGGATGGGCTCCAGCCCCCCCGCGACCCTGATGAGGATAAGCGGTACGGCTGATGAGATGAGATTGAACACGTGTAGCCAAATTGTCATTTTTCTATTGTTGCCTAAAACAAATATAAGGATACTTTTACTGAGATGGACAAACACACACACGTACATATACTGTGGATATCACCAGTCACTGAACTGTGCCATGCCACACATCATTGGAAAGCATAAACCTTTGGGATTCAAGAAATACTTATTATTTAAAAATATACTAATCACATAAACATCAGAATCAGTATGAAACAAGATACCCGAAAATATAAATCCGGGTAGCTCACCAAATATGCAAACTGTACTGCAGAGGGGCAGGAACACGAGCACCACCTACTGTCTACCTGTGAACGCAATCGCTTCCACAAAACTCGGCACGCAAACATAACTTCCCATTCCTTGTCTCAATTTTGGATAAATGTGTGTTTAATCCATCGCATGTTGTTGATTAATGACTATCCACAGCTCTCTTCATTTCATCTCTTATTTCAACTTGCACGCGAGATTATAATTGTGAGTCAGGCAAAATGTAAAACAAGAGAACAATCTATTTAAGAAGTTTCCACATGCTTGGGTTCTTTTTTGTGGTTGGCCTGCGGAGGCGAGTTTGAGTTAAGAGATCTGATAGTGGTGTTTTCCTCTTGGCAGTGGTTTTCCATTTGTTTACGGTTTTCTTCCTGCTATTTCCTGGCCCTATGAATACTTATGTAAATGACTCCTTTTAAAACACATCGCAGAAGGGGATGTTTAGTTTAAGGTCCGTTGGAATAGTCTAGACTCTTAGGTGTGTTTAAAGACTTATAGAGTCTAGTTCGTACTGGAGGTCAATTAAAGGAGGCACAGTATACATTTATTTTGAAAGGACACTGTGTGCAAAATATGATGAGTGAATTTCCCTTTGTTTTTTTATTGCAACCGAAAACGAGTGATGGAAAGTAGTGATGGAAATTCTGGACCTTTTGAGAGAAACCGATTCATGAAAAGGAGCTCTTTTGGCTCCCAAATGACTCTTCAGATTTGTTTTTGTTGTTTTCTTTGGTATATTGCCGATGATAATAATAATAATGTAATATTATGCACAAAATGAATCAATAATGTATCTTTTATAAATCTATTTTACTGCAGTTATATTTCAATAGGCTTTGTTTATTTCACGCTACAATGTACCTCTCACTCACTTTTAACGTATTTATACTGACCAATGTCAAGCAACACAGAAACCCTGAAATACGCACGACACAACTAATTGGTAATTGACATATTTACTTTTCAGTGCCGAGAAAAAGAATAATAAAAAAATAAAAATAAATAACTACTAAAATACTCTTTAAAATGTGTCACTTATAAACTGCTTTGAGTTCGGCGGCACCCAGAGCAGCAAGATGGTGACATGTTTGGGTCTGGTACGCCTCTTTCCAGCAGAGGGCGCCAACCAGGTTTGGGACTGGGCACAAGTGTGTCCAATCACCTAACACAGCGGTAGGGAACATATGGCTTGGGAGCCATATATGGCTCTTTTCATGAGTACGTATGGCTCCGAAATAAAATGTAACTATTGCACATCTCTCTGTGGCATTCGAAAGTCAAGTGATTTCATCCTGATTTTGGTCCATATAAAGCCAAAGCAACTTAATGCAGAAGTTTGATAAGAAACCATTTAAACTGATGAATAAAAGCGCTGGCAAACGACTTTGATTGGGTGAGCAGTACAGGTGGGCGGATCCCTGCACACAAGGCACCCCCTTCTCTCTCTCTCGCTCGCTCAGTGCAGTCTACAACCAAAGTGAATATGACGATATGCTTATTGTTTGCAGTAATTTGTGACATTTTTACAAAATAACTTTGCATGCACATTGTTTTGAAACTGTAATTAAGGACAGATTTCATGGAAAAAAATGGCCTCAACACTCTTAACAGAAGGTGGAAGACAAATTATAAACGGCATATTTACATTGATTTGGGACACAGGATTTGGCATTATTATCATTTCATACATTTGATTCAATCATCAAATGACACACAGTGAAATAAAATGTGCTGAAGAATTAGCTTTTGTCTAGAGAGCCTGTTTGGCAGTTTTTTTCAATTTTGTCTGGAAATACTGATGTGGCTCTCTCAATTTCTTTTTAAAACAGTTTTTGCTTTTATGGCTCTTAGGGTCAAAAAGGTTCCTGACCCCTGATAACACCTGCCCCCAATTCTCCTCATCCTCTAAATAGGCATTTTGGGCAGCACATATTTTCAAATTATTTTCATTTCCCATGTCATTGCTACATCAGATTTGTTTTTATTTTCTGTTTCTGGTTTTGACATTTTGTTAGTTGTTTGCGCCAAATTGTTTTAGTTTGTTACTTTGATCATTTGCTTTCCAATGTCATTGCTATATAAGATTATTTTTTTGCATCCCGTTTCTTGTTTTGACATTTTCACAGTTGGTTGAGACAATTGTTTTTGTTTGTTACTTTGTACATTTTGTTTCCGCCCTTATTCCTAAATCTATTTGTTTTTTGTTTCCTGTTACTTGTTTAGATATCTTAATAATTGGTTGCGACCAATTGGTTTCGTTTGTTACTTTGTGCATTTTGTTTCCGCTCTTATTCCTAGATACATTTGTTTTTTGTTTACTGTTTCTTGTTGGGACATTATAATAGCTGGTGCGCACTTGTTTTGGGTTTGTTATTTTGTAAATTTAATTTCCATTATCATTGCTACATCAAATTTGTTTTCCGTTTCGTGTTTCTGGTTTGGACATTTAGTTAGTTGTGTGCGCCCACTTGTGGTTTGTTGCATTGGTCATTTCATTTTCACTGCCACGCCAGGTTTGTTTTTCTTTTGTTCTGGTTTGAACAGTTTGTTAGTAGTTTTTTTAACCCCAGGTTTGTTATCTTAACCCTTTTCTGTCTTTGTCTATGGTTCATACTTAGTCAAGTTTAATTTTGCTTGGACATGTCATTACACCCTTATTCGTTTGTCACTTTATTCCTACAATCCTTATTTTGAGCAACACTGGCTCAGTTCCTGCTCCCCCCATATGGGTACAACCTCAAAACGTTACAGGACAATCATGTCAGCCACCGCAAGGTGAGCCTCACACCATGTAAAATAAACTTCTCGAGCTATGTGTATTTATAAAATACAAGTTTATATAATAGTTCTTGTATTCATATCAATATTGTGTTTTTTTAAATGAATAAAGTTTTTGTAAGAACTAGCGAGCGCTAAATAACACACAATGTCCCTTAAAGGTTCATCCATGTCATCTTAAGTCTGCGTTTATTCCCGGTTTAAGGTTTCGAAGAACCTCATTAAACGTTTCATAAATCTGACAAGAGGCTTTCCTTAAAGCCATTCAGGCAAAGATAAATGTCAAATGGAATTGCGATAAAATGATTTTGTCAGGTACATTGTGGCTTCTTTCAACAGATATCTTGCCCCAGCTTGCAGAATTTTTTTCCTCATAGTTTAACCTGGATAATTGTCGAACTCACGTCATACGTCGAGTCGTTTACAGTGCGCGCAGGATCTTTTTCAGGATCTTTTTCATGATGTTCTCCGCTCTAATCAGAGGCAAGAGAGACCCAAGAAGGGCTTGAGGCATCAAAGGTATTCCCAAATTCTAAAACATGCAAAACGTAAAGAAATAGTATGATTTTTATGCATTTTATATGTATAAAATGTGATCTGTATATTCCAATTATTTTCCGAGATGATGCATTTTGAAGACATCATGTCTAAGTCCTTCTTAGCTGTGATGTCATTGGAGGAACTCCAACATCCTGATATGCCAGTCGCCATATTGTTTTACATGTTAATTAGTTGAGGAGGTAATAAGTGTGTAATACAAAGTTTTGCTAGTTTTTGTGGAGAATGCCTAGGGAATTTTTGCAGGTTGATGCAGTAATGACACAATAGAGAACGAGCAAATAAAAACAGGATAACCGGCTAAGAAATACAGTACGAAGAGCCGTCAACAAGGGTTTACCTGGAACCCATCTACAAAAGGTAATAAACGCGAACCGGGCAGAGAATAGACCAAGGGACATGGCAGGCTAGCTGGGTAAACAACGCACAGTAGGCAACCAACATGCGCTCACCAGGGGCAAACAAAACATGAAAGCTCTCGGCAGCCGAACAAAATTGGACCATTTGTGGCATACCAGACAAAAACAAAGGTAAATTTGCGCCAGGCAGGTTTGGAAGTCAAGTCAACTCACATTTATTTGTGACGCCCTTAATCACAAAATGTCTCAATGCACTACAATGACACCATCCCCTGACCTTAAACCAACATGCGGACAAGGCAAAACTCAAAACTTCAACATGAAGGAAAGAAGAAAACTTGAAAAGGGTCCTCACAAGTAGTAATCGTCCAGGATGACCATGGTGCAATAGATTTATTATTGGGTAACAATACACAAAACATAGTGAACATCAATGAAAAACATAGGAAACATGTAGAAATTTGTCCAAAAAGTGCATGACAGCAACAAAACCTCAAGTCTGTAAAGGTTGAAGCAGGCAACTTGAATAAATTATTATTATTTTTGACCCCCTTAATCACAAGGAGTCTCAAAGGGCCGCACAGACCACAGACTATTACAGACTATTACACCAACCCATGATCTAAAACCTACATGGCAAGGTAAAACTCAAAAACCTCAACATGCACTTTCTCAGCTGCATTGAGAACACATGTGAAATTTTTAGTCACTCATGCTTGTGGCTGATGTTAGCCTTATTAGCATTAGATCAGAAATACCGATCATTGGTAGTTGTTGATGCTAGCAGCTATGTTGATGCTGATACATTACCAAGAGCTTAATGCCCTTCCTCAGATGAATTAATAACATGTTTGTTAATACAGTGTACTAATATATGTTACTAAGCCTGAGCTCCGCCGATTGACGTCTCCCATAGCAAAGGGTTCATGCTAATTGCTAACGCTAGCAGCAGCATCAGTGACACTAGCTATGTGTAAACAATGCCTAACTGTGTCAAACATTTTATTTAAGGAAAAAAAAAAAATCCCACTGCGCTTATTTTGTTTTATCTTACTTTTATCAGAAGTGTTCAGGACTAGCAAAACATTTGAAGCAGGACAGTGGGGAAGTCGGTTGTGGGACCTAGAGTGATTTCATGCTCATCCAAGCGGTTTTCTGTTACTGTAGCCTGAAAATAGTGAAAGCAGGAAAATGACTGTTTCAAATACAGGACAAACGCCCAAAAAAACACCCAAAAAGATTAAAAACTAAGAGTTTAGTCGAGCACATCCAAGAAAGGCACGAACAAGATGCAACCATGACATTTAGGCCGGGACTAACAAAATTTCAAATTGCAAGCACCACCTTTAGTAACTCTTGTTCAATATGCGTTTGAGTTAGATATTGAATGATAACCGTTACCTCTTTGGTAAATGATTTCACTGACATTGCTCCCATATGTTTACACGTATCCACGCATTTTTATAATTTTTTAATCAAACTTACAATAAATTAACACACGCTATAAGAATGTAGTACTGCACTAAGCCTGACAGTATGCATAGGATCTGTATGAACTGCATATTACTAAAAAGAATCCTGTCATGATTACTGATGTGATTCACCTGTTCCCGCTCCTTTGGCGCCAACTGCCTCGGACTCCGATTGGCTCCCTGTCCCTATTTAAACCTAGTCCAGTCTGTCCCCTTTTGTCAGTCAGTCTGTTAACCTCTGTTTTTCAAGGCAAGCCTTTTTTCGACCCCTCGACTCCCACCTGTCCCGTTTTTGCTCTCGTCTGTCTCCAGCTATGACCCGTTTTGATTCTGACCACGTCTGCTCTCCCGTCCCGAATTACGACCCGTTTCCGACCCCGACCGCGCCTTGCTCTCCCAGTCCTGGCTACCAACCTGTTTTTCTGTCCCTGACGCCGCCATCGCTCGCTACAGAAGATCCACTTCCGTGTTCGCATCACAAGCCGAGTACAAGAGTGACTTGCTTCCCCTCGTCCAGCGAACATCGGATCGTGGGCGAAGCCCTTCCTCGTTTCTTCAATAAAACTTGTGGTAAACGTTAGGCGAGTGGATTCTGTTTCCGTTCTGGTCCTGACAAATCCCCTGAATCCCAAAGACCAATTTTAGTGAAAATGCACGTGGTATTTATTTTCGGAACATTTGAGCGCACGCACACTCAGATGTGAGAGCTTCGAAAGACTGAATGTCACAAAAGTCAACAAACTTGATCCCGAAGTGAACTTAGGGTGTCATGCGTGATCTGTGAATAGAAGCCTTGATGTACTGATTTGGCTTGTGGCCGTTGTTTACATGCTTGTGTGCGCTTTTCTCAGCCAATCCAATTGCATTCTGGGAACATCTGCTTGCAATAAGCCACTTGCCAAAAAGCCATTTGTGTATACTGACATTTTCACATACAGGCATGCGTAAAAAAGTTTTATTTTGCGGTGTTTGAATGAAGGCGTTTAACATAACAGTAGAACAGGTCACTGAGGGGGTGTTGCAAGAAACCAAGATAAGGGATCGAGCCAGGATATGTTTATTTTCCTGGCTGAAATTTACCTTGAATCGGTTGCATGAAGCCCCCTTTTAGTTGTTCTACCTTTTTGGCTTGCTATCAAGATACCTTTTTTGCTTTGTAGCTCTCTCTCTCTCTCTCTCTCTCTCTCTCTCTCAATAATACAAATAATAATTAAAACATATGAAATAATATTGATTTATAATAGAAATAAGGACTAATAAATAAGAATACAAAAGCAAAAACGTTTTTATTTTTTATAAAAAATGATATAGAATTTGGCAGCACGGCGGCGCAGTGGTTAGCGCATGTGCGGCACAGTTCATGTCATGGGAACCTCCTGCGTGGGTTCAAATCCAGCTCCAGACTTCCTTTGCGGAGTTTGTATGTTCTCCCCGTGCTTGCGTGGGTTTCCTCCGGGCACTCCGGTTTCCTCCCACATTCCAAAAACATGCATGTCAGGTTCAAGCCGGTCTAAATTGTCCCTAGGTGTGAGTGAGCGAGTGAGTTGTCTGTCCTCGTGTGCTCTGCCATTGGCTGGCAACCAGTTCAGGGTGTCCCCTGCCCACTGCCTGATGATTGCTGGGATGGGCTCCAGCACCCCTGCGACCCTACTGAGGATAAGCGGTGCAGCTGATGAGATGAGATGAGATATAGAATTTATAGCACCTCATGTGCAGTCCCTTCTCAAGGTTTCTTCATTTTCTTGAGGTGTGTGAGTTTTTCCTTGCCCTCGTGTAGGTTTTAGATCAGGGGATGGTGTAATAATAGTCTGGTTTGCAATAATCTGTGGTCTGTGAAGCCTTTTGAGACTGAAAATGACAATGACCCGACCCATTTGGTAACAAAATCATCCAAATGGTCAAAAACAACAATAAAACTGCCTGAAACAGAATAAAATTAAAAAAAAAAAAACTTTAGAAACCAGAATGAAACTGAAGAAAGGTGATTGTATTTATCGTGGAAAATGGATGATGCCCTGACAACAGACCGTCCAAAATGTTCTTATGAAGGCTTGGGGTGTTGAGGGCCAAGCGTGGGGTCATTGGACGCACCTGTCCCAATCCGAAACACATTAGGCGCCTTCTAGTAGAAGAGGGCACACCAAACCCCATCAGAAAGCACACATCTGGAGGCAGTGCAACCCGCCGAAATGCAATGATAGTAAGCTGACAGATCATTTGTAATAGTTTAACATGTATTTATGGACGAAATTATAATACATCACATGATTCAGTTTGTTTTTAACGCCGACGGAGAAGGCCTTGCAGGCCCTGCTGGCCCATCACTTGTTTCTAGAGATCAAGATGATAAGAACAGTGGTCGCAGATTCATGCTGGTATCCACATCAGTATTTGTCCCCAAAAAAAAAAAAAAAGGGGGAATAAACCTTTGCAATAAAAGTAATCTGAGTTTTTTGATATTCTTGTGTGTGGAACTTAATGACATCTGTGTCCAAAGTTCTTAGTGTCAATAAAAAGGATACAACCCCGCTCCGGCCATAACAAAACGTTTATACATGATTTATAGAAGGTAACATAAATTCTTAGATTGGATTAAGCAAGAAAGCTTTTTGTCGGTCTCCTGGCTTGATATTGCTTTTTGTGGTGATGTAGTGTCATCTTCGGGTAAAATTTTGAATGGCAATAGATTTCTTTTGAACGTTAACTTTTGGTGTCCTGGATTGGTAAATAATTCAAACCAACGCTAAAATCCACAGGGAAATTTGGATAGAAGTTATTTTTCTTTGACTTTTGATACAATCGCAAAATAAAATAATTTACACATGTATTATGTGTATATAGTGTTTATAGTAGGGCTGTCCCAAGCCTTCACGGGGTCGTTTGCATACCTACTACAACTTATTCAGTGATGTACTCCGTCATTACGGATACACTTAAAATATTAGACATGAGATGTTTCTGTTGTGGTTGGACTGTAATCTTTTTTGTAAATTAATATTTAGAAAACTGAACACATTTCCCTAATGGCCACGAAAGAATCAGTACATAAAACCTCAAAGGGCAGCCAAGTATGTTTTACCTATGGTTTATAATGTGAAATTGTACAAAACAGACACAAGCCTGGGCTTGATTTACACTCAATATCCAAAGTGATATAGTACAAAATGGGATCCTGAAAGTTATCCAGGCCATTTAAAGGAAACAAAATAAACCTAATTTTTTACTGCAAACATTATCTACTTTAAGTCAAGTCATGTTTATTTGTGACGCCTTTAATCACAAAGAGTTCAAAGGGCTGCACATACCGCAGACTCTTGCAAACTACAGACTATTATGACACTATCACCTCATCTAAAACCTACATGAGGGCAGGGAAAAACTCAAAATCCTCAGCATGAGGAAAATCGAGTAACCTTGAGAAGGGACCGCACATCCCCCTTCCAGGATGACGAGGCTGCAATGGATGTTGCATAAACAATAAACATAAAAAATAAAATCTAAAATAATTATAGTATATTCATCCATTATCAGCACCACAGGAGACACCCGGGATTGGTTGCCAGGTAGTCGCAGGGCACACAGAGACAGACAACTCACTCGCTCATTCAAGCCTAGGGACAATTTGGATATTACCGAATCTTACTGCAATATGTATTCTGTGTAGCACTATTTAGTTACTCTATATAACACGCTACAGTGGGCATTTGCACGTCACACTGGGTATTTGTATATTGTATTCTTTTGGCTTTATTATTGTATTGTTCTCAGCTCAGGGATGCTGCTGGAAATGTGAATTTCCCTTAGGGGATGAATAAAGTATCTATCTATCTATCTATCTATCTAACAAGTTAACATACAACGGTTTAAATAAACTGCACCCCACGACCCTATTGTGGATAAGCGGTGCAGATAACGGATGGGTGGATAAACTGCAACATTCAGTCATTCATTATCTGCACCGCTTATCCTCATTAGGGCCGCAGGGGTGCTGGAGCCCATCCCAGCCATCTTCGAGCAGTGGGCAGGGGACATCCTTAACTGGTTGCCAGCCAGTCGCAGGGAACACAGGGACAGACAATTCGCTCGCTCATTCACACCTTTGGACCGGCCAATTAACCTAACATGCACGTTTTTGAAATGTGGGGGGGGGAACCGAAATGCCCTGAGGAAACCCACGCAAGCACGGGGAGAACATGCAAACTACACATAGGAGGTTTGATCTCATGGCCTCAGAACTGTGCCGCACACGCGGTAACCACTGTGCCGCCGTGCTGCCCCTAAACTGCAACAAATGTAAAAAAAGAGATATGCAAGGGGAAAAAAAGCCTGCATTGGGAGCAGGCCCTCAAGATTTCTCCGTGCTCACCTTTTAGGTCAACTTTGATCCGGCCTGGTTGAAGCTTTCTTTTGATGTCATCTGCTTATACAGATACAGAACTAAACGAGAAGTTACAGATGTAAGTTAATGGATCCCTTAACCACCCGGGTCATAGGGGCACCATTTCCTGTGGCGTGTCTTGGGCAAGTACAGCCTTGTGGCGCCCATTCCTCTCCAAGTCTGACTACAAACATGTTAATGCCAAGACAGTCAGTTGATGTTTTACTTTTGCTTTTTTGTACAATATTGCCTACATCACTTTCATCTCTAGCTCATAGAAAACATATGTCACTGATGTTTTGGTTTTGATGACACAGGATGTCCGCAGCTAATGCCAGGCTCACATTCTCAACATTTTTTAAACTCTGATAACTAATGCTCCTGTTATGATTTTACCTATTTTTAATCAATAAAACGACGAGGATAATGTATTCCAGAAGATCTCTGTTTATTTTGGGAGTGGCGCCTGGATTTGTTGACATTATTTAAAACTGCTGGTTGTCGTTTACCTTTTTTTCCTCTTGTGCTTCTCTCAGCGTTGTCTTGCTGGCCGGATCAAATATGTTGGCGGGTCCGATCTGCCCTGGCGCCGTATGTTTGACACCCCTGCTTTACTGCCATCTATAAGTTAAAAAAAAGCCATCCTTCATAATGTACATTTGACTTTTATTGTTTATATTGAACCAAAAGGGTAAGTGCTAAACAAATATGAAAAACAAAGACAGTTTAAATTCATGTGAGGAAAACAAAAGAAAATAAGTAGTAACACTAGTGGAGACTTCTTTAAATAACACAACTGTACATGGCATTTTTCTAAAATTTGGAATAGGACATGCTAAGAAAAAGTGATACTAAGTGAAGGGAAACTACTAAAGGCGGCTGATAAGAACAACTAAGGGTCAGAGTTGGAAATATAAAAAGTACAAATACAACAATTAAGGCAGCAGAAGGTAAGCATTGATACAGAAAACGGGCCAAGCACATACATTTAGGGGGTCGCAAAAAACCCCAAAACAATAAAGTGGCTCCATCACTCACAGTGATCTAAAACAAGAACACAATTGCATAGCTAAAACAGCAAAGCCAGAACAATGCTTTTGATTCTTCCTTTCAAAATAAGAGCTCTTTGAATTGCAGTCCCTGACTTTCAGTGAAACAGACAAGGCCACTTAACGCACAAAATGGCGACCGCTTAGAAAAACACACTTAAAAACTCTGTACTGCATATATTTATATGTATATACACTTTGTCATTTCGATCTAGAAAAAGAAAGACGACGTGTGACACTGAGGATGGTTTATAGATTGTGGGTATACAATGTTCACCCGGTTGGGTTATGTTCGAACACGTCCCGCAAAAGCAAAAATCTGCAAATATAAACCTTTATTACTCAACAAGAAACACAATTTACAGGCTCAAGTATTTAACAAATAATTTTACTGTAATTGATAAATGTATATTTTTGAAGAAACAACTGCTGTATTGTGAAATTATAATTTCAAAAATAATCTTACTGTTTTATTGCACAACTGTTTGAATTAGGTACCCGATTCACCTCACTTGATACTTTGCCGCCAGCTTGTGGATGTTATGGAAAACCGTATTCACCTGCCGGTTCTGTCCTACAGAAACCATATATTTTTCCAATATCAATTTTTTTTTTAAAAGTGCCAGGTGAGCCACAAAGACCTGCATGTGGCTCAAGAGCAAGGGTCTCCGACGTGGAGCAAGTGGACACCAGGGTGCCGTTTAAGGACAGCGGAGTGGCCCACGAACCTATTCTAAAAATAGCTCACTGGTGCTGGGTCATTATTATTTCTACTAAAAAGATTTTTTCATGGTTGGCTGAATCCAATGAACCCGACTTCAATAATTAACTCCATAATAACATAGTAACAACACTGTAATGACATAAGTTGTTATTATAGAAATGCAAAGAAAACTGGATGCCATTCGAGCTAGTTAGTAACAGAAGCTTAGCTTTCGGTTTGAAAAAGGCTGGAGAACCCTGCTCCAGAGCGAGTTAAGCAGGGCAAGAAGTCTAATTTGTTAACAATAGAACGCAGCTTCCTCTGTTGAGCAAATAGGAACGCAGAACACATTGCACGAGGAAAATCCACCAAGTAGCAGGACCGTGATAGTAAACTGCAATACAGCAAGGGATTACTATACCAGTTTTAATTTGTAATTTTCAATATAATAAAGATTTTAGATTCAGTTTAGCAATTTCTTCAGGCTATGGTAAAATGTAATCATTTCTTTTATTAAAAGGGACAGTGTATATTATATGACCATTAGATATCGCTCTATTGTGGAACGCCACAGGAAACGAGTGCCAAAAGCGCAAGGAAGAATAAAAACTACATACATGCCAACCTTTCGACGACAGTCGATTTTATTGCGCGCTCTATTTTTACAAGCGAGAACAATCCGTCTCCAGAATATTGAAATGTAAACAACATGTGCTCGTTTAAAACCGAAAGTGGCAAACTTTTACTAAAACAGAAATCTAATGCAATTGGCGGTTTATTCGTGCACAGGCTTCGAAATAAAGCAGCCAGACTAAAATACTAGTCTTAAATCGGAATTTTTTGTTGTTCTTTAACTTTGAAATAGCGGTAAATTTTCTTTTCATATGGTAGGCTTTTTTAAAAGGAGAAATGCGGTAGTCTAACTTGTAAAGCGGTAGTGAGTATAGAAACTCAAAGCGGCCAAACCGAGAGCAGCAAGATGGCAGACAGTTGTGTCAGCTCTCTCTAAGTGATGCTTATGTTATGTAAACAAATGGAAATAGCTTGGGCTATGAATATTTTAAAAAATGCAAATGTGTCCAATAATGGGTGTATTTTTGCATACTTTTAATGAATATTTTTACCACTTGGAGGCGCTAAATACAGGTTTTGTACAACTTTTCCACAGCCAAATTCAAGAACTTTTTAAGAGCTTTCAAAGCCATTTTTTCCAATTTCTCCAGGACCAAGAAGAAATCTAGTTTGAATCATATGTTGCAGAGCTTTAAATATATCTGTGATATACATTTGCCATTTTAAATATTGCATGTGCATTTATCAAGACATGATTTTAAGATCTTGATTAAATCGCAAATATATATTTTGTTGAGACAAATCTCTCCATATATAGGGGTTGGGTTAAAGTGACAGTAATAAGAAGCTTACATTTTCAGTTGCAGGAAGTTCTTCCCATTCCATTTACACTACTGGTAAACTAATGTTTTTTTTAGGACGATGCCGTACAAACTAATGCCAGCTGCAGTGAATCACAAGGGAAGAACAAATGCCAGGGCAAAGTGAAGCCACATGAGAGCAGATTTAAACCAGATTTGTTGAGAAACATGGCAACAATTTCAAATAGTTACAAGCACTTCACCCAAGATTTCAAACACTTTTCAACCCTTGAAAATACAGCATTAAAATTCAAGCATTTTCAAGGATTTCAAGCACTTGTACAGACACTGTAAATAATACACACTGTCCCATTTAAGTTGGAAGGAATTTGCCCAAAAAGCCATCATTTTTGGCTGACAAACTCCCAACGAACCAAAGCAGTGAGTAGCTGACATAAATTGAAACTGGGGCCCTTTGTGCTGGTAGGTCTAGCTCAGGAATGTCAAACATACGGCCCGTGGGCTAGATCTGCCCTGTTCGAATGTAAATTTCTGAGTATGTAGTATGTTTTTTTCTTTTTTAATTAAATACTTATTAAATGTTCCTTCTCGTCGCTAGAAGGCACTAAATGTGAAAAAGAATTGACGTCCAATCTGGTTTCAAGTTAAAGATAATATTGTGCAGTACTTTCTCGGCTTCAGTAGGCCCAGCCTAGTAGTTTGATCTGATGTTATTGTTACAGCTACTCTTATGTATTTATTTTGAATTGACTTCAAAGCAGTATGACAATTGAGGCAATCCTATTTTTATTTATAACCTCCATTTGAATTTGTAATATTGAAAAACAAAGCTAAAGATCTGGCGCTGATATTTTTTAGTGATCCGGCCCAACTGAGAAAGAACATAAAGTCCGGATCGGGCCCCAGAGCCAAACACATTGACATGCCTGGTCTTACTGCAATCATTTGTTTTACCGGGGTTTTAAGAATAAGATTTTTTAGCTGAAGAATCGGAAGAAAAACACGGGATGAAACGGAATTTGAATGTCACATTTGTTACTTTTACCAAAAGTCTGTGACATATAGCCTGTTTAACTGAAAAGCTCAAGAATGACATTTCTACGAGTCTTAACCTTTTCATAATGGCTTCATTTAACTTCTTTGGGTTTCCAAGTACAAAATAAAATAATCCGAAACGTTAAGCAATCAGTGCAAAAGAGGTGAAGCGCAAAGTTACAAGGTGTCCACGGCACTCGTTCCGCTTTCATGTACTGTACTGCAAAAAACAAGTGATCCACAGCAGTATAGCGCATGCCCTTCTTAAATATTTAAGCACAGTGCAAGCGCCAGTACAAGTTGGTACAAAACTCAAAATATGGTACACTCATGTCATAAAAAAAGTCAAAATTTTTTCATTATTAAAAATCGATGCATAAGTTTCCCATTGAGGGTAAATATACCGCCTTTATGCAGCGCACAATAGAAATGTAACTCTCAGTTATACATCTATTAAATGCTCTTTACATAGCTAAAATATATTTGTAAACAATTTGCCCTTTTTGTTTTGTAGCACAAGCTAATTTAACTAAAATTGCAACATGTATATTAGTCCTAATCTCCTTCTGTGACATCAAATCCAAACATTCTCATTTTCACTCAATGATTGTTAGAGTGACGTGGAATTGATACGGTGCCTAGTGAAAGCATTGGCCTCCCCTAACGACTTTTATCATGTTGCCACATTTCAGGCTTCCAACTTAAAGCTATTTTTTAACAAAAATATTTTCTCAGAACCAAGAACATTTGAGCGACAATCGTGAAGTGGAACTAAATTATTTCAACATTTTATAATGTTTGCAATAGAAAGACCCTAAACATAAAGCAAAATCTACAATGGAATGGTTTAAAACTAACAATATAAAGGTTTAAGAATGGCTGAGTCAAAGTCCAAACATCAACCCTATAGAGCACTTGTGGAAAGTTCTGAAAAAATGTTGTGCACAAGTGATAACCCTCAAAACGTAAAGAACTTTAGCTGTATTTGTTTCAATATGTTGCAAAACCTATACATACCCCAAAATACGTGTGATTGAAGCTAAAGTATGTTGTACAAAGTATTAACTCAAAGGGTGCCATGTTTTTGCAACGCCTACTTTTCAACGTTTGTTAGCATAATATAAAATGTTGACTACTTTTGGTTTCTTCTCGTGATTATTGTTGTTGATTCTGAGAAAAATGTTTTTTAATCTTTAAGTTTAAAGCCTGAAATATGTCAATATGTCAAACCGTTCTTAAGGGTGCCACTGCTTTTGCAAGGCACGGTACCTCAGCTAGAGGGAAGCCAACGTCTGTCTGGGCTGCATGCAGCTGCGCTACTGGATAGCCTCTCCTCTGACGGAGCTGGGAGAAAAGTCAATTGTGTGTTGGCATCTTTGCTGCTCTTCAGAACAGCTATGGCATTTCCACAGTGTGTATAATCTTGGCGCAGAGAAAAGGAGGGTGAACAAAGGATGGCCCCGGCTCCTCAACGGATCAACCTGTGTGTTTTGTTCGGTCTGGTGTGATTCCAGAGTCCGACGCTCATCACCATCGAACATAGGTGAGATAAAACAAGTACGAGGACGCGTTTGTGTGCGATTTCGCTTCGATCCATTTGACCCCAAAAGGTGCATGTTTGTGTGCAACCTGTCCACGTTATTCACATTTTCTGTTTTGTGATGCAATGTCACCGTAGTGAATACGTGCAGGTTAGGGTGGTCCTTACACACAGGGGGAATTTCCAAAACGAATCTTTGGACAAGTGGAGGCTTAAATATGGTGTGAAACCAAGCGAAAACACATCTTGTGAAGTTTCAGATGGACCAGGCATATTTAAAAGGTTTTCATGGGCAAATTTGAACACTTTTTTAATACTTAAAAAGCTCATTTCTAAGTATCTGCGATTTAAATATGTGATTTTTAATTTTGGGTGTGCATTTATCAAGACATATGATCTCGAGTAAATCACTAACATTTTTGAGACAAATACCTCCCTATACAGGTGTTGCGTAAACATGACATACTGATAACATATTCCTTGCACAAATATACATTTCCTAGTGCGCTGTTTCGGTGTAGCATGCACCCGTCCACTTGGGCATGACCCGTAGGGGGCGATGACACAGGACAATGCCGTACAAATTAATGCCAGCTGCTGTTAATCAAGAGGGAAGAAATGCAATGGCAAAGCGAAGTGCCCAGAGAGCAGTGTCTGGGTCATTTTTAAGCAGACTTGTTGTGAATCATGGCAACGATTTCAAGCATTTACAAGCACATCACCCAAAATTCAAACACTTTGCAACCTTGAAAACACAACATTAAAATTGAAGCATTTTCAGGGATTTCAAGGAACCGTACGAACCCTGTAAATAAAATATGATACTGGGACAGTTTACCACACTAATGTGACACGCATGTTTTTTCCTGTATGTTTTATAACCCCCATTAATCTTTTGAACCCGATTTTCTAAAGCACTTTTCAAGTCATGTGAATTTCTATAGCCCTCAAACGGCTACACACACCACAGACAAAAAGCTAAGCCCACATGACGTCTGCACTTAAATATACGGAAGTTTGCAGTGTTTTGTGACATTTTTACAAAGAACTCTGATTGCTCCTTATTTAGAAACCATTATTTATGAATAAAAGGACAGTCAAAATGAGTCCCAACGATCTTAAATAACTGAGGGAGGGAGACATGTTTAAAATTGTATTTTTGTTCATATGAGAACCATTAAAACGGGCATTCTAATGTCTCAAATGTTATTAAAATCATTTAACGTCACACAAAGAAAATCCTTTGAAAAGCAGAGCTCTCTTTGCTTATATTAACGGGCCAAATTGGCCTAGGGGCACCTCTTAAATATGTCGAATCCATCTGAAACTTCACAAGATGCATTCTTATGATTTAACACCACATTCAGGCCTTTGCTTGTCAAAAAAAATCATTTAAGAAATTCTCCCTTTATATAAAGGACCACCTTTCTTACTGTCCACGTAATTCACATTTTCTGTTTTGTATTGGCAGTCGATACATGCAGAGTCACCATAACATATATGTGCATATTTCAATTCATGCTTTTTGCGCTTTATACTGCAAATGTGACCATCTGTATGTGTTCGAGTGAGTTGATGCTTGCTAAAAAGCAGGAATAAAATGCCCCATTCACAGTCTGTCACTGCGGAAAGTATCCTCGACCGAAGGGTCAGGCAGCACCATGTCGGGATTACTGAGCATGCTCAGACCGTCCAGGCTGAGAGGCTCGATGTGGAGCTCGTCTTCTAGCGGGAAGCCTCCTTCCGAGTCGAAGCATTCAGGCACCGTCGACAGCATCCCGCTGATGTCCTTGGACAGACTGGGGTTGGACTCATCTGTAGGAAGGGAGAGTGGCTTTAATGTGCATTGCAAGATCTTACCTATACAGTGGAGTTAAGCCCAATGTGCTGCGCTGCAGTTTTAGCACTTTACCATTTTCTTCATCTGTTCCCAATTATATTTATTATATTGCCTAGCATGCTTTATCCTTTGTTGCCGAAGCTAAACAAATTCTGGATCAATGAATGACACGACTGTGGCGTGTGTCAAGCCATTAATTACCCAACAAAAGTCTAAAGTGCTCTCTTATTGCTGTTTGTGAAATTAGAAAAAAAATCTTTCATGGGGTACTGAAATATTTGTAGAAAAAACAAAAACATAATTAAGTCGCCCAGAGTGTATATGTTGCAGAAAAAAATAAAAAATAAAATATAAGTCACGGACGTGCTTTTCAAGGCAATAATATTGCACTCGAGTGTTAGCGTGTATGTCTCTCTTAATTGCAGCAGTTGCGACTAAACTTGGCTTATATCGGTGAACAGCAGAATTAAGAATACAAAATAAAAAAGTAACAACTTGCAGAAACTTAACAAAGGTTTACTTACTTTTTTCAATTTATTAAAACTAAGAGCGAAGTTCTGTAATTCAGGTAATCATTTTCATAAATAAATAAATAAAAAGCAGAAAAGGACTTTTAACCGTAAATCAATAGTTTCTATCATTTGCACTTCATTAAGGGTCGTGTGCTAGTTTTGCTACTTAACAGTTTCGATGAGTTTCCCTTAGTTGAATAAACTGCAGTGTAAATGAATTCAATTCTCATTTTTCTTTTTGTTTATTTTGTTTGTCTTTAAACAAATGCACAGTTGAAAACACTACAAGGGATTAAATCTTAGTGAAGAAAACAAATATTGAGGAAAAAACCCCACCCCTGAATCATGATCCTAATTTAATTTTGAACTTCTGAAAGATTCCCAACCGTACAGTTAAGGCACACTTTTTATGCCATTCATTTTAGTCCGGCCCCCGGCAGTGTTTTTCTGTGTTTATGGTTTTGAGTGTAATGGGCAACACTCACCAGTAAGAATGATGTTGGGCAGTCCTCCGCTGCAGTTGGAGTATAGCATGTTGGCAGCCGTGTGCGTGGGGTCATGCAAGTTGCCATGGCTTCCTCCCAAACCCGCGAGGCCCGAGTACAGAGAGGAGGGGGAAGGGTCGAAGCAAGATCCACCTGCTGTGGAATTCATCGCGTTTTCCAACAGACAGAACTGGTCCGACTGTCCAGCAGATCATTAGGAGGAGAGATTGAAAAGCGGAATTAAGAAAAATATTTATATTTTTGCTGTAGCACTTAAACCAGAATCCTCATTTAAAACGTGTTAGTATTTTTTCAGGGCTGCAACATTAGTAAATATACATTATAAATAGTAAAATAATAAAAAAGGATGTTTTTGAAAAATACAGTGGCCCTTCTGCATATGAGCTACTTTAGTTACAATCATTTTGAGATGCGAGATGTCTTTTGTGCATTAATCTTCCCCGACATACAAGAGAGAATCTAAATCACAAGAATTTCCACACGCTCTCACTAGGTTGCCGAGTGCTAGAAATGGGGAAGCAGCGAGTGCAGATACCAAAGCCGCGGAAGAGTTTATGCAGCGCTTAGCTTTACAATTTTCTGAAGATGAAACCCTGCAGCAAGTGTTTAACTGCAACAATAGAGGCCTTGTATGCAAAAATACTACGCAGAACATGTATCACCCTTGAGGAGAAAAGGCTGCTGGGCCACAAGCCTGAGAAAGATAGTCTAACCTTAGCATTGTGTGCTAATGCCGGTGGTGACTACTAAGTAAAGCCGCTGCTGGTGTATCATGCAGGAACCCACTTCCATTCAAGAATAGGGCTGCAACAATGAATTAATTATTAAAAGCATTGGTAATGAGTTTCATCATCCATTCGTTGTGTTGCGCGATTCATGGGCCACATGACGTTGCCCTGAATGCTTGTAGTACTACATTGGTACAGCAGCAAGCGCCTCTCTTTATACAAAACAAAAAAAGTATCTGACATATTTGCAGGTGTATAACATATTTGTATGTATTTTTGTTTCATGTTTTTTTTCTCTCAAAATTTTGTAGTTACATTTTCTCTTTAATGGTGGTACAAAAAATGATGGAGGTAAAGGACTAACATTAAACAGGTTCTAAAAATAGGTAACTCCATTGAAAAAAAACATGGACATATGCAACTTCTTTCCTAAACAACACATTCAGCCAGACATTCACACCATCTAAAGTACTAAAACACCTAGTTAAGTAAATAATTTAAATAAGAAAAGTGGAGATAAATATACAAGAATAAAATGTATAAATTCAATAAATAATAATCATCATCAATTAATTTAGTAATAATAATAGCGTTATTGCACTATTTTTTTTATCTGTCCAAAACTTCAACATTTTAATAAAGAGAAGGAAATTATTATTTTTTTACATCCTACTCTTTTTTACATTCATTATCGAAAAAATAATCCATCAATTATTCAAATATTAAAAAAATCGTTACGTGCAGTCCTGTTTAAGACTCATAAGTTGGCGACCGATGACTTCCTCTATGGTAACTGCTTTGAATGAATCTCTCTTTATACATTTTATTACTGTATTTTTATGTTCAATTAGTATTTGAATATGTTTAAGTGATCAGGAAGATGTATTTCAAAGCTATTTATGGTGTATTTGAATAATTTTGAAAGGCTGGAAACTGATTAATTGATTTATAGTTATTTCATAAGGGAGAAATTTGTTTGAGATGCGAGAAATTCTGTATACGAGCTCGATCGGAGAACGAATTAATCTCATTTGTTCAGGGGTCACTGTATTGTAAAATGAAACGTATAATATTTAAAATGAGCAATATTATCTGTCAACACAATTCCTTTTTTTCTTAAGTTTTATGACCCACCTGATAGGGAAAGGCTTTGTTGTTGCGACTGGAGAACTGTTGTTCCATGAATGAGTCACTGAAGAGCGGTGTAAAATCGTTATGCTGTCAGAAATTGAAAGTGACATGAATCATTTTTAACCGTACACTGAATACACATGACACAGATGGTGTATAGTTCTGTAAGGATTTCATAGATACCATTTTTCTTACGTTGGCTTGGCTTAAGTTAAAGTCCAGTGCGACACCTTGCAGAGGAGAAACAGGCTGGTGTTGATGTTGATGCTGATGCTGCTGATGTTGCTGCAGATGGCACTGATGGCTCTGGTCCACTGCATGCTGGGATATCTGGTAGAGTGGATAGGGAGGGGGTGGCTCCCTTGGCAAGTTGCTGGTATCTAAAGCAACTCCCTAAAAAAAATAAAGAGGTACCCAGCAGGAGTCACTAGTGAATTGCTCTAGTAATGAGGAATAGAATATGTTCCGCAATCAAGAAAAGCCCCGCAAAGAAGCGCTTGAAGATTGTGAGCATTTAAATATACAGTAGTCCCTCGCTGTATAACATTTACTATCGTGGATTCGATACTTTGCAGATTTTGAAATGAATTGCATTTATTGTCATTCATATCAATGCATTGTGCCTTGTGTTATTCAGCAACAGCACACATCAAATGCTATCACAGGGGCAGGTTATGAGTGTTTGTTGGGCGTGACCTTCCGTGTGTGCACTGTAATAGGCTGCTGTAAACTGTCAGACAAACAGCAAGGCAGGCGCACAAGTCCATGTGTCCACCGAGACAAACTGAAGCGGCGACAGCTACTATTTTAGCGGCCAGTTACATTGACTCAGACTCAGGCAGTGTTGGAAGAAAAATAAATAGTGAGGCTGCAGGATCGGCCTACTGCTAAAGGTACGCTGCGTAAAAACTCCCTTAAGCCAACGCTGCTAAACCTGTATCTCACCCATCGTCACGCTTGTATTTTAATCATCACAGAGAACTGGCTCAGTCTGAGGATCCCTGATGCTTGCTTACCGTCCGCTTTCTACATCGCTTTCTTACTGAAAAATTTTGTTGTACTATTGTGTAATGACAAGGACAAAGGCTTTCAGTAGCCAAAGACCATTCATATAACTGCGATTCTGTGTTCCGTGCTTTTATTTGAAGATCTATAGTTGTTATTTTGCCATGCTAGTTTATATTATTTTTTAATGGTAAATAATAAATAAACAAATGTCACGGGTTTTGACTAACGTGTGACTTTTTTGGAGTGCAACCCGCGTTAAATACGAGGGATTGCCGTAATTGTTCTTGAGTGTTTTGTTCTAACAAATACTACTACTCTTATAACTGTAGTTACAAATTCTAAAAATATTTTGGTCACAAAATGTCCTGTAAAGTCCTTTGAGGTCTAGTCCAATGATACTCTCCTGAACTTTGCTATACAAGAGATTCATACACAAAAACTAGATTTGCTTAATTTCTAAACACATGCATATTTCCTCAAATGTGTACCTGTGTGATGGGAGACAATGACGGAGACATGGTGGGAGACAACTGTTTAGACAGACCCCTACGCTGCTCAGCACCAGGGGACAGAGTGAGGGGGCTGATGGGTGCTGGTCTCCGACGAGGGGAATTCCCGGAAAGGCGCAGAGAAGAATTTATGGAGGGATTGCTGAGAGAGGACTGCATTTGGCAGTTGTTGAGGGACGCCTGGATTGTGGGATTACTCAGAGAAGATGAGAGACCTGAATATAAAAATAAAACCATTAATTGGACAAATTCAATAAGTTCAACATGACACAATATTCCTTCACGTGTTAGCACAAATGGTTGGAATAACTTGTATCTCTATGGTATTAACTCATTCAATGCCAGGAATTTTCCTCAAACTGGGAGATCCGGTGCCAGCCAAGTTTTGCCATTCTGATTAACTTTTAAAGACCTATGAAAAAATTAGTTTTGTAGCCATATAAGAATGTGACTTAACAAAAATCCTCTTATCTTTCATGTTTATAGCTTTTCCGGTGTTTAGTAAACGACAGTTGAACATTGCTAAGTTTCTTGAAAATCCTTGTTTCCAGAAGGCTTTTTGTGAAAGGATGTGAAAGGATTTCAAACAGATCCTTCATTTCTGTGATATCGCCAATGCTTTTCATAACTACCACTCAGGCTTTTGGCTTGCAAAATAACTAATAATTATTGCAAGAACTCTGAACTGATGCATAAACTAAGCATGGACGATGCATAAACCTTGCAAAAACTTTCACTGTCTGATGTTTCTGGTAAATTGATTACATAATTTAGGTCAATTGTGTTCCCTTAGGCAACCACATTTCTGCGGATGTGCATGTAACACCATCCCTCCCAGACAATGAGACTTCGTCATCTTTTTGGGAAAAAAACAAACAAACAAAAAACTGCTTCACTATGACTACTCGCTAAAAAGTAACACTAAGAAGTTGGGCTTCCTTGATGAGTGGACAAAGATCTGATCAAGACCACTTCTGCCATCCAATGGTGATTTATCAACCTGAAACCATTTCCAGAGCAGATGCAGACCCTTTGTAATAGATTTTTCAAATAAAATTATAACAATGTAATTATAAGTTTTGGCACTAAGAGACAATGCTTTATCAAACGTATCTAAATGTTAATGTTATGGCATTGAATGAGTTAAGAGACCATATCAGGTTGCGAATTTATAACACAAACATATCCAACAAACAGTAGAAATGATCCCCACACACCCATTGCAATCATTTAAACCAACAGTTTTGAGCTTGCTTATCAATAAATACTGTGTGTATGCACCATTCCCTATTGTTGTGTTGGCAACCTTGAAGCGGAAGTCTGTCGCGGCAGTAACATTCAGAAAACCTTATCACACCAGCACAAAATGGATATTACTCATCTTAACTGCATTGCATGGCGTAAATGTGATTCAATAAAGCCTGGAGGCCTTGGCAACTGAAAGACTTTAGAATCCAAGGGAAACTGCAGATGCTGCTGTGTAATGCATTATTTATTAAGTTTCTGACACGCTTTCCAAAGCCACACCAAAAACACCAGCACATATTGTGTCAGTGGGAATCTTAACTGAGCGACTGGGAGGAGAATAAGCCAAGCCAAAACGAGAAAACAGAGGCAAACTGAATGAGAAGAAAAGAGCTCATTGTAGGGACCAGTGGGTGAAAACTTTCTATGTCTCTGCTCAGCCGGGCTGAACAACGTTCAGCGACTCAAACTAAGGGGACTTTCAGTGTACAGGCGTGGAAACCAAATTACAAAGAGAAAACGTTGGTGACAAGAAATAATTCACTAAGCTTTCGACACCACATAGTTGGCTAGAAAAAAATATA
Source organism: Urocampus carinirostris (assembly GCF_059441175.1). NCBI lineage: Eukaryota > Metazoa > Chordata > Actinopteri > Syngnathiformes > Syngnathidae > Urocampus > Urocampus carinirostris. The sequence continues at coordinate 29,859,271 of NC_142352.1, forward strand.
TAAACATTACAAGTTAAAAAAAACTGGTTATGTGAAAGCACCCACCCGGGTAATGCCCCAAACTGGTAAGAGGGAAATAAATGTATAGATAATTATTTATAAAATGTATGTTCATTGTTGAGAGACTTTATGATGAAAACCCACAGAACAACCTGTAAACACCTGAAAACGCCAGCCAAGCACCAAGGGCAATTTGAGTTCGTGAACAGTAGGGGTAGGCGGTCTTAAGCTCCAAGTAAATACATACGTATCCTTCTCGTTCGCAGAAATTTATGACGTCTTTACAAAAAAAATCTGCTCGCACCTTGCTTTGAAACCATTACCAACAACAAAAATGACAGTCAAAATGAGCCTCAAAGATCTTAACTAACTGTGGGAGGCAGACATATTCAAAGTGATATATTTTTTGATAAGGGGAAACAGGCTCAAGCATTAACTATTTCATAGATTTTAAATCAACAAATGTCACACAGTGAAATAACATGCGTTGAAGAATTAGCTTTTGTATCACTTATGTTGTATTTTGTCTTGAGAAATGGTCTATCAAAAAAAATAAAATCTGAATATTTTACTTTCATGGCTGAGTTAAAAAGGTTCCTGACCCCTGAGCCCCATTATTTATTTATGTATTTATTGGAGATTACTGATAACCGGCCCGGCTCATTAATTGGTGCTAGTATCCGACATATTGGCAGATCGGTATTGGTCTTTTTAAATAATGTTTTGGTCTGATAAGCAATCTATGTAAAAGTGCTTCATATTTTGTCTCCGGTGAAGCAAAGCGCATGTCAGAGTGTTGTTGGAGCCCAACTCAAGCAGTGAAGTGCGCAGAGAAATATCTGTCCGATTTGCTGTCAACCAATACAGCCTGACGGCGCCCAACCCTCTCTAAGATCAATTTAGATTCCTGCTCCATTAGAATTCGTCAATGAGACATTACATCTTGAAACAGGTTTCTGATAAGTATATTGGACGACTGATGTGAGGTAGGGGCTGTGCACAGTTATTTATCTTCGCACTGCTGTCGGACGCTGGTGAAAGAGCAACCCCTCCGCTTGCCCCAGCTGCTAAGACGCTGCTCTGTGTCCAACGGCTCACAAGCAAGTATAGCTTTTTGTAAAGGTTGTTTCCGCTACCGTAGGCAGGAAGCCCTTCTAAAGGGACGTGCTCATGAGCTAGAGAAATTTAAAATGAAAATGTAAGGGCTTTGTCAGGGCTAGGTACACCACAGCTAGCATGGGTTATAGCGAACCTGCTAGTCTGGTAAGCATTACGCCGAAACAGTCGGCTAACCACCTATCAAGACGCATAACATGTTCAGCCCCTTAGCTAGTCCCGCTTCACCAACCTCTAATGGCTCCCACCACCTGGTTTAAGGTGACTCCATCATCTGTAACAAAAAGCTTTGCACTCCAGCTGGGGTTAGAAGTAACTAAGGGGCCAGAGCACCCAACTTTGAGGCTAAATTAAGGGAGCTGACATGCAAACCTAGACAACAGGACAGGGATAGGTACACCAATAAAGTCATTCACGTCAGCTCCAATGATACTAGGATGAGGCAATCTGAAATTCCAAATAAAAATAAAGTTAAAATTTGCATTCTTGCCAGAAAGATGAGTTTGCATTGAGTATTTTTTTCTGGCAATGATGAAAGGTGTTGCTTTGCTCAACTACTGGCTGGCCTTCTTTCGGGGGCCGACCTGACCTCCTGAGGAGGGAAGCCTTCACATTAACTAGAAAGGCTCCCTCAATCTTTATATAAACATTTATTACTGTTTGGGTCAGGTGTGTCCAAACTTTTCAGAAAGCAGGACACATTTGGTAAGGTTAAAATGTGTGAGGGACAATTATTCAGCCTGGCATTATTTGAAACGTCTTAATTCACCTTTTGTGAAAGGTTTGCTGTGATTGGAGATCAGCGTTGCAAACCTGTAGCTCCACAAATGCAACATCTATTGCATCCTGGTCGTACTGGAAGGGGGATTACCACTAATGTGGCCCCTTCTCAAGGTTTCCTTTGAGACATTTTGTAATTAAAGGCTATACAGATAAATGTGGCTTGGACATCAGCCAGCCAACCCCATGACTGCTGCAGTTACCCCGCTGTGCTAGATGACGACGGTGTCACCCCCGCAACAGGTTTGGGCTTTAGTTGGGGTACCCCTCCCACTTACTCCCTGGTACAGCCAAAACCCAGTTATACTCTAAATAACCCAACCACAACAGGTTAAACTACACCTTGTACGTAGAGCTCCAAAGAAATGCTGCGTTTTCGAAGACGCTGAAATCTGGATTTTCCGACCAACACATTGCATATATCGGTCAGAGATCGTAAAAGTCAGAGAAAACGGAATCTAATTTTACAAAAACGTTCCCTATTTTTGTTAGTTTACAGTTATTAGCCATACCATGAAGATAAGACATTAACACATTGGAGAGGTAAATTCAAGACTTGTAGAAAGATTTTAAGACCTTTTCAATGCTTTAATTTTCGGTTATCAAATTTAAGTATTTTTCAAGTTTATAAGACCTTAGGGGGAACCCTGAAACTAATGCCAGATGCAGTTAATCATTAGGGAAGAAAAAATGCAATGGCAAGGGCAGCCACCAGAGAGCAGTGTCGGCACCATTCTTAGGTAGACTTATTGGGAAACATGGCAACATTTTCAATCATTTACAAGCACTCAAGCGTTTTTCAATCTTTGAAGAAAACACATCATTTAAATTCAAGCATTTTCAAGAATTTCTAGCACCCTTACAGACCCTGCTGATTATAAACCTAAGGTATTTTTAAAGATATCGCACACAGTTGCTTAGGTAGCAAACACAGTATTTAATCAAAAGTAGTTTCCTCTAGAAACTGTTGTGTAACTCCTTGATCCTTTAATCTTAGACTCACTCTGTGAACTGCTAATGCCAAGGTGCATCATGGCAGCCGGCAAATTTCCAGTGCTGCTTCCACCGCTGATATTTGGGTAAGCGCTGTTGTCTTCGGGGTCCAATGGAGTTGAGAGAGGGGATGGGAAATGCAAGTTGGTGAGATCTGGTAGTGAACCCCCTGTGTTTAATGAACCCTGGTAGTGGGAGAGACCAGGGTTTTGTTCCGGAGACGGGAAAATGCTGCAAGACAAAGTATTCACATTAATTCTGCTGATTCAGGACATGGTAACAATAGCACTTATCCAGCTAACTTTAGTCAAAGACAGAAAGGTTGGACTACTTCTCGGTCAATCACAGAGTACACATTTAGGAAAAAACAACATCATTTGAAATTTAAACCAGTGGCTCATTTTAAATCTTTAATCAACCATACATTAAGACAGAAGTTAACCACTATAGAGACAATGTTTATTTTGCGATCCCTGATTCACCTGAATCAGATGATCGTTGTAGATGGATAGCATAAATTTGTATGTATATAAATATATATTTAAATATAATGTGTAAAAGACTTACTTGATACCAGGCACTTCACATGATTTAGGCCTGGATGCCAGAGACTGAGCCTGAAAAACAGAATTGGTTATGGAATGGTTATGTACTTGTTAGGGCTGCAACAATTAGTTGACATTGTCGAAAAAAACTTGATAAAAAAAATCGTCGACAATGGAATTCATTGTTGACTATTGGCGCCAAACACATTTTTTTTTTCTCACCAGACTGAGGCATCTGCTGAAAGTCACAAGTGGTAACATAAACATACAGAAATGGCCACATCAACATCAAGAACCTGAATGAACCAAATGGCTAAAGTTTGGGAGCATTTTAGCCTGGCCAATAAAAACACGACTTGAAAAGTTTGCAAAACAGACCTTGCGTATCATGTAGGCAGCTCGGTGACGCACAAACATTTAACCCCTTAACGTTCCTGTAAAATTTGCCTAAAATCCCATTCAAAGATGACCCATAGTAAATTGAATTCTTTCTTGAACCATTTGGAGACTATGGATGGTTTGGTTCTCTTTTGAAAATTAAGACTCAGAAGTTTTGTCCTGCACTGAAATAATCACTCAAACTGCTAACATTGAGTAATCCAAGTTGGAACACACATAAATGGGTTTTTATTCTTGCCGGATTTTTTGGGGGGAATCATCGCAGAAGATAGTAGAATAGAATAGAATATACCTTTATTGTCATTGCTACAAATGGGCTAACATATTGTGACAACGAAATTGGGCATGACACTCCAGTTTTACACATTCATAGTGAGGTATGAGCAAGAAGATAAAGGAACAGAGAAGATAATGTTATAAGACAAGGGGGATAAGGCTATAGTTATAATTTACATGGTATTTACACAAGAAATGTCGGCATGTGGGATGTTACATACAGGGTTGTCGTGATAACGTTGGTATCGTAACGGTTGTGCAATATTGCATTTGGTGCATCATAGTGCAAAAATAGTCAGCATATGCATTGGTGCAAACATAGACATCATAGTGCAGAAACAGGAAATGGTCAGACATTGTGCAATTTGAGCATTAAACGTAGTGCAGTCGGCATGTGCAAGAACAAGACATGAGTAACATTATATTCGTATGAGGTAGTGTTGGCATGAGTTTTCAGTTTTGTTTTTTTGTTTTTTGTTTTTTTGTGCGGTGTCTGTTTGAGCAGTGAACAAGCATAGTGCAGACAGCATGTACGTGAGTACCATTTACATACGTGTGAGGTAGTTTTTTGCGCGGTGTCTGTTTAGGGTGGTAATGGCTGTGGGGAAGAAACTGTCTCCGAGTCTGTTCGTTTTTGCTTTGTGTGACCTGTAGCGCTTGCCGGAAGGCAGCAGGTCGAAGAGATGGTGGCCGGGGTGAGAAAAGTCCTTGATGATGTTTCCTGCTCTGCTAAGGTAGCGAGAGCAGGCAATGTCCTCCAGACTGGGCAGAGAGCAGCCGACGATTCTCTGGGCTGCTTTGATGATCCTCTGGAGCTTTTTCCTGTCTGCTGCTGTGCACCCAGCATACCACACCGTGATGCAGTATGTTAGGATGCTCTCCACTGTGGCTTTGTAGAAGGACACCTGCAGCTGCTGTTTTAGGTTATTTTTCCTGAGCAATCTCAGGAAGTGCAGTCGCTGCTGGGCCTTCCCTACCACCGCTCTGGTGTTTGCAGACCAGGAGAGGTCGTCGGAGATGTGCACGCCCAGGAATTTGAACGAGTGGACTCTCTCTACACAGTCTCCCTTTATGATGAGTGGCGCTGGATTCCTGCCATTCCTTCTGAAATCCAGAATCAGTTCTTTTATTTTTGTGGTGTTCAATATGAGGTGGTTTTCCGAACACCACGTTGAAAGTGACTCAACCTCATCCCTGTATGCCGCCTCGTCCCCTTCAGAGATGAGGCCGATCAAGGTGGTATCGTCAGCGAACTTAATGATAGTGTTTGTGGGGTGGGTCGGTGAGCAGTCGGAGCTGTAGAGGGTGAAAAGCTCAGTGCACAACCTTGGGGGGAGCCAGTGTTCAGTGTTAGGGTGGGAGAGACGTGGGTACCGAGTTTCACCGACTGTGGGCGGTTGGAGAGGAAGTCCATTATCCAGTGGCAGATGGAGGGAGAGAGTCCTAGGTGTGCAAGTTTCTCCACCAGGATCTCCGGGATAATGGTGTTGAAGGCTGAGCTGAAGTCCAGGAAGAGCATTCTGACGTAGCTCCCCCGGTGATCCAGGTGTTTCAGCACGGTGTGAAGTGCTGTGTTTATGGCGTCGTCAGTGGAGCGGTTTGCCCTGTAGGCAAACTGGTGGGGGTCCAGTGTGAGTGGCAGGGAGTTTTTGATGTGCCGGGACACTAACCTCTCGAAGCAATTCATGACCACAGGCGTAAGAGCTACAGGCCTGTAGTCGTTGAGGCTTTCCACTGCTGACTTTTTGGGGATGGGAATGATGGTGGAGGTTTTGAGGCAAGGTGGGACGGTCGCCTGTGACAGGGACCGGTTGAAGATGGTGGTGAAGACCCCAGCCAGCGGATCGGAACAGTCCCTGAGTACCCTCCCTGGTACTCCATCCGGGCCAGTTGCCTTCTTGGGGTTTATGGTATTCAGCGCACGCCTAACTTCGTGCTCCTGAAATGTGAGGGAGTTGCTGCTGGTTGTTGGTGGGTGTGATGTGGCTGTTTGTGGCCTACCAGCTTCAAAGCGAGCGAAGAACTGATTAAGGTCCTCAGCTAGTGAAGCCTCAGCCTCAACAGTTGCCAGGTTGTGGCCTCTGAAGTTGGTGATGTGTTGGAGGCCCTGCCACATCCTCCTCGGGTCATTTCCAGCGAAGAGGTGCTCGATCCTCCTTGTGTAGGCTGCTTTTGCTTCCTTGATGCCTCTCTTCAGGTCAGCCCTGGCCACCCCGTAAAGAGCCTTGTCTCCAGACCTGAAGGCGGTGTTGCGGTGTTTGAGGAGGGTGCGCACCTCGCTGGACATCCAGGGTTTTTGGTTTGGGTAGTTTTTGATTTTTTTATATACTGTGACTTCATCCGTGCAGTAACGGATGTAGGATAAAACAGTGTCAGTGAATTTCTGGAGGTCATGGTGTTCAAATACCTCCCAGCAAGTTTGATCAAAACAGTCCTGCAGCTTGGAGAGGGCTCCCTCAGGCCACGTTTGTATTGTCCTCGTTACAGGTTTTGTTTTCATTCGGATGGGGGTGTATGAGGGGGTAAGGGATAGGCATAGATGATCCGAATGTAGCACAGGCATACAGACAATAGCTTGGAGCCTTACCTGGTAAATTTTCAAATGTATCACGGTCTGAAAAACTAAACTTTGTATTATACACAATTTTCTAAGAATAGGTTTAGGCGTTTCCAAAAGTGGCCCTTTGGAGACGACCAGTTTACAACACTAAAACCTTTGCAAATATATTTTGAACTTCGGCCAATTTCTTATACATTGTGAAAGAGTTGTAAGTGTTTGACTTCTTTCCAGAAGTCAATAAACGATTGTGCACACTTGAGCGTATTAATGGTGCGTAAAATCAAATCAGGAATTGCGTTGCACATGTTTATTATGGGCTCTGATTTGAATACACCCCAGAAAAATGGCATGAAATTATGCTATGAATATTATTGGCCAACTACTGTGACAATTATCATTCGATTTGGTTACAACTGGCTAAAGATATTCAGGACTACAGGAGGCGATCACCGTTTCTTCAATTATGCCCATAGAGGCTAATGAAAGCGGTCGACCGTGAAAAAAACCCTGGTATTGGCCGAGAGTGGTGTTTATCAGAAGATCAGAGGCCAACTACCATATTGGGAACAATTTTTAGAGTCTGTTTATCTTTAAAGGGGAGTTTTGGAGCAAAACGAATAAATTACTACAAGGGACGTCTAACGAAAATATGAAGAATTAAGGAATAAAAACCATTTATAAGTCGCACTGAGTATAGGTCGCATCTTGGGGGGAAATTTAGTTGATAAACTCCAACAACCAAAACATACACGTCATCTTGAAAGGTAATCTAAAATACAACAACAGGCTGAATAAGTTCATACGGCATTTCACTCAGTGGGGACATTTTTCGACACAACGTGGCAAGGTTGTCAAAACATGAACACATGGTAGCAGCACTATTGTAAGCGAATCCTGTACATTACCAAGTGAGGTATCAATACTCCGTATACATATCCCATGCAAATACTAAAACTGTCGCTTTAAAACCCGCAATGCTCGTGAAGTTAAGAGGTTGGACAATAAATCAGAGTTTGTACACCTTTTCAGGGCCAAATTCACGCAATTTTTAAGGACTTTCAAATCCAATTTTCCAATATCTATGGTACCATTAAAAGAAGAAATCTAGTACGAATCATGTATCTTTCAGACACAAATAAATCGGCGATTTACATATGTGATTTCTAATCTTGCATGTGCGTTTATCCAAACAAATGAATTTAAAATCTTGAGTAAATTGTGAATGTATTTGTGGATCTAAACAATACATGTGTGAACAATTTTGAGACAAGTCTCTATTTAAAAATAACATTAAGATGTAGTTTACATTTTCAGTTGCAGGAAGTTGTTTCCATTACAATTTACCACTGGGAAAAGCTACCTTCATTTTTTGCATGGCCCTTAATAAATTTCCATAATTCATACATAATACTTGCACTAATACATATTTTATAGTGCCCTGTTGAGGTGTCGCATCCACCTGTCCTCTTGGGGGCGACCCGTAGGGGGCAGTGAAGCTTCAAAGGACAATGCCATACAAACCAATGGGATAATCACAGGAATGAAAAAATGCAATGGCAAAGCGAGACACCAGAGAACAGAGTCAACGTAATTTTTAAGCAGACTTGTGAAGAAACTTAAATTCATCACGCGGGTGACGCCAGGAGTGTATCGGGCTTAAACGACTTGCAGTTGATAACTTGGTGTTTGCTTTCCAATCTTTTTAAATAAAATAGTTTTTGCCTAATCTCACCAAAATAACTTCACATTATGTTGTTTTAATTTAATTGTATTAGGGTCTCCAGAGACCCATTTTAATGTTATAAAATTTAATAACTTATGTATCTCAGGAGCCATTGAATAACATTAAAGTGAGAATATCCAGTTATGGGTGCATATGATGTGTTTTAGGATGTGTATTAACGCTAGTCATTTATTTTTGGTGGTCAGGACTGAGACGGTTTGTGGTGCCAATTCCCAACACAACATGAGAGTTAATGATTCAGTTTTGACATTATTTTAGTAAATTTTGAAAAACATATGGACATTAGCATGCCCAAATCTTACCTTCTTGGCTTCCCACAGCTGCTTGGGGAGGGGTTTATTGACACCCAAGAGACCTTCTTTATTAGGCAGGCTGGGAAAAGAAAAAACTGCAGAAAAGATCCCCGATATTAATTACCCATTTCACTCAGAGATAAAGAAACTTCATAAAGAACATACTACTTACCGTCTGTAGATCCATCCACTTCTCCCTCGTTTACGCTACCTGTATGCCAGCCTCCAGGAGAAACACATGTAAAATACCAGATAAATTGGAACGGTAGAAACAATCACGACAGTAATACAGTAATATGCAAGAAGACAAAAGAAATCGTTTAAGCAAGTATTGGATGTGTAAAAAAAAGGTTAACACTGGTTTGGAGATATTTGTGGGAAAAAAAATTAAAACTAGGTTTACATTTCTAAGAAAAAAATCTGAGAACTAATATCCCCATCGTGGAATGTTTGGGGCACGAGAGGTTCTGTGGTAAGACAAAGATTCCTCGCAGTCAGTTTTTGGTGACCATGTATCCCTGTGATAAAGCATTTATGTTCAGCATGTAATCATTGGGCAATGTCTTTTCCTGTAAAGTTATCCAGCGCGCCCTAAAAAAAAAAAAAAAAAAAAAAAAAAAAAAAAAAAGAATATCTTTCTATCATCTAACATGTTTTTGCAAAAACGCCAGAAGACAGAAAAACAAAGCAACTTAAATACACAGCTGTTGTAACAAGTGGAAATTTCGGAACTTTAAAAATATTTTAAGCATAATTCCAACATGTTAGCTGATTTTGTAAATCAGTTACATTGCCATTTCCAGAATTAACATTTAAACATACCCCCGATACCAGGAAGAGAATGATTGTCCATTTAAAATCATTTTGAGATGGGATACTGCAAAATATGTTTTGTAATTATTTCTTTTTGTTTTTTAAGCTATGATGAGTCTTCTACTGTGGACATTGAAACCCACTATAGGGGGGAAACCTAACTTCATTGTGAAACAGTCCAACAAAAATATCAAAAACACAACTTCAAAAAGTGTTTAACATAGACATAATTGTCCATCATTGTTTTACTACTACTTCAAAAAGCAATCCCTTTCTTGGAAACACAAAAAAAGATCTTGCACTTGGGGTAAGTAACATGTTTTACTGTTGCAACCCGATAGGCAACTCCTTGATGTGTGTGTCATACGCCATCTCTAGAAAATGCACAGCACCAGTGTCCCATTTGGCTGTGGTTTCCATTTTTTGACGGGAGGGAGTGTGGTCATTCTCGCTGCGACTTGTTTTTCTTCGTCTGAAACATCAAGGTCGTTGACGATCTAGATCAGGAGTGTCAAACTCCTTTTAACTTGGGGGCCACATGATAGAACATTCTCACAGGGGCCGGTCTAGTAGATGAAGAAAAAAAGACAGAAAGGAATAAGATAGAGAGAGAGAAAAATAGAGAGTGTGGGACAAGGAAAGAGAGAAATGGAGAAAGAGAGAGAGAAAAAAGAGAGAGAACGTGAGAAACAAAAGAGATAAAAAGATAAATAGCAAGATAGGGGGAAGAGAAAGAAATTCAAAGAGAAATAGAGATAGAGAGGAGGAGAGAAAGAGAGAAGGGTAGAAAGAGAAAAGGGGAAAGCAAGACAGAGAGAAATAGAGAAAAGAAAGAGAAAAGGAAAAAAGGAAGAGAGAGCAAAATAAGGTGAAAAGACAGAGAGAGGAAGAGAAAAAGAGTGAAAGAGAGCGCGTCTTTGTGAGAGGCACCTGGCTTTGGCAACGTCAAGTGGACATATTTCAACCTGCAGCCTGTTTTTCTCTAGCGCTTCCTTCAGCGTTGTCTCGCGGGCCGGATTCAATCCCTTTGCGGGCTTGATCCGGCCCGCCTGTTTGACACCCCTGATCTAGATGGAGTTTCTGAATTTGTAAAACCCGTTTCTGTTCATGAAATTTGCCAAAATCTTTCGTACTCATGGCCTAATACATTTGAATGTTTGGATATGAAAGAGCAAAATGAACGAACTTAACTTAAAATCTCTTTTTAAACACTTAAATACTAGGTTCAAATACACTTAAAATAAATCAAACGTGTTCATAAGAGTCTTGTTACTTAAATGACAGGATTTACAGTCATTCTGGGGGTGTAGTATGGCGGCGCATGGATACATGCTTGCGGCTCGTCCAGCTAATCTTCTATTTATTGCCGTTCTCTTGTCTTTTTTGCTTTCACTTTTGGACACATGTGTGGCCAAAAACACTTACAGTAGGGACGAACTTATTCGGTTGGGTGGGCGTCTAAATTTCGACTTTTCGGGCACTTTTTATAACGCCTATGATATACCGAGCGAACTTCAAAGAGACCCGGCATCCTTGTGGACAGCTATTCCTCTTAATAAACGACGGCGGCGGCCCCGTAAAGAAAGAAAACAGAAACGTGGTTGCCGTGCAGGTAGATGTGTGAAGCGTGTGAAGTCCAAGCAGCAAGATGGACGCGAGGATGGACGCGAGGATGTAACTAATTCCACCATTCATTCCTCGCCGGACAACCGACGCTTTAAACTCAGCGCTCACGAACGGCCACAACGCCGGGAGCTTTTGAAGATCTCGACAAAGACTACAAAGAGTTCAGCTAAGTCAAATGATTCAGCAAAACTGAAATTTGGTCTGTTAAATATTAGATCGCTTGCTCCAAAAGCTTTACTTGTTGATAACATTATTCGTGATTATAAACTTAACTGTATGGGTCTTTGTGAAACGTGGTTACGCCCGGATGAGCACTTAGCGCTAAATTATGCCTCTCCCCCAGACTACGAGAGTAGTCATATAGCACGCACGCTGAAAAGAGGTGGTGGTGTTGCGCTAATCTCTGAAAAATCGCTCAAATTTAATACACGTACCTCTAATAATTACAAAACGTTTGAGGCTCTTGTGATGCGGTCCCCTCAATTGTCAATTGATGTAATAACTATCTATCGTGCACCTGGGCCATACACAACTTTCTTAGACGAATTTGCTGAACTTTTGTCTGAACTAGTAACCTATGCAGACAAAATTATAATTATGGGAGACTTTAACATTCATATGAACTCCCCACACAGTTCACTTACTATTGCGTTTAGTTCTCTAATTGATGCATTTGGTTTTACTCAACTGGTTGACTTGCCAACCCATAAAAATGGGAACACGCTAGACTTGATTCTGACTCGAGGAGTTTTAACCTCAAACATTATGGTGCTACCGTGTACTACTGTTATCTCTGATCATTATTTAGTGACATTTGAGGTGCTAACTAAATGTAGAGTTAATAAAGATGAGGGATTTAGCGGACGCAATATAAGCACTGGCACAGTTTCTGAGCTCTTTGAACTCCTTCCTGGAGCAGTTGCGTCCTTTCCTAAATACAATGGCTCGATTGACTCACTCATGAATGAGTTCAATACCACCCTGACTAGTGTGCTGGATTCAATAGCGCCCATAAAACTAAAATCACGTCCTAAAAGACGCACACCTTGGTTTACTGATGAAACTAGAACCCTTAAAAAAGAATGCAGGAAATGGGAGAGAAAATGGCGCGCTACCAAGCTTGAGGTTTTCCATCAAACCTGGTGTGACAGCTTGTTAAAGTATAAAGCGGCCCTTGCCTCTGCAAAATCGGCCTACCTTTCGAAGGTGATTGCGTCTCAAAAGAACAACCCCAAAGCCCTTTTTGACACTGTAGCATCGCTTACAAGGCAACAGCCTATCGCAGACAGTTCGACACACTCTGCTCAGGAGTTAATGGTCTTCTTCACTAAGAAGATTCAATGCATACAGGAAGAAATTGCAAAAGATATTGTTAGTACCACACGTATTAAAGGACTGAAATTTACAGATGCACGACAGGGTGGCTGCCCTGGGAAAATGGCCGGTTTTAGTGAACTGTCACTTGATGATCTCAAACAAGTGGTGAATGCGGCCAAACCGACAACTTGCCAGTTCGACCCGCTCCCAGGTTCACTTATTAAAAGTCTTTTTAGCGTCCTTGGGCCTTCAGTTCTAAATATTATAAATACATCACTCTCCTCAGGTGTAGTTCCAGCAGCTTTTAAGTCCGCCGTTATTAAACCCACACTGAAACGACCCAACCTTGATCCAGAAATATTAAGTAATTACAGACCTGTGTCAAACCTACCTTTCCTCTCTAAAGTACTCGAAAGAGTAGTGGCACAGCAGCTGAATGCTTTCATATCCGAGAATAACCTTTTTGAATCCATGCAATCAGGATTCAGGGCTAACCACTCTACTGAGACAGCTCTGATCAAGGTAACAAATGATCTCCTAATGTCAATGGATTCTGGCGCTTCATCACTTTTGCTGCTGCTGGATCTTAGTGCTGCTTTTGACACAGTGCGCCACAATATCCTACTAGAACGGTTGGAAAAATGGATTGGTCTCTCAGGAGCTGTCCTCTCGTGGTTCAAATCCTACCTCTCAGATAGGACGCACTGTGTTAAATATGGTGAAACGACATCTGAGCCCTTTAATGTTACCTGCGGTGTTCCGCAGGGTTCAGTGCTCGGCCCCCTACTTTTCAACATTTACATGCTTCCATTAGGTGATATTATTCGCAAGTACAATATCAGCTTCCATTGCTATGCAGACGACACTCAACTATATCTTCCGTTGGAGGAATCTTCCACACTAAACTGTGGAAATTTGGAGGCCTGTCTCACTGAGATAAAAGAGTGGATGTCACTCAATTTCTTGCGTCTTAACTCTGAAAAGACTGAAATGTTAGTCATTGGTCCTTCTAAATGCCGGGACTTATTCTCAAAAACTGCTGTGAACATTGACAAATGTCACATCACACAGAATGACTCAGTTAAAAATTTAGGTGTCATATTTGACCCTGATCTATCCTTTGAGATGCATGTAAAGCAAATTACTAGAACTGCCTTCTTCCATCTTCGCAACATTGCTAAAATCCGTTCAATACTGTCTCAGTCTGATGCGGAAACAATAATTCATGCATTTGTTACCTCCCGTCTCGATTACTGCAATGCACTACTCTCCGGTCTCCCGAAGTCCAGAATCAAGTCTCTTCAGCTAGTACAAAATGCCGCAGCGAGGCTCTTAACCAGGACAAAAAAGTACGATCACATAACACCGATTTTGGCTAACCTGCATTGGCTCCCAGTTAGCCAAAGATGTGACTTCAAAGTTCTCTTAGTATTGTACAAAATCATACATGGACTTGCTCCCTCTTATCTTTCAGATCTGATCTGCCACTATGTCCCGGTCCGAAGCCTACGATCTGAGAGTGCTGGTCTTCTGATGATCCCGAGAGCAAAAAAGTCTTCTGCTGGTTCGAGAGCGTTCTCCATCCGGGCACCGGTGCTGTGGAATGCTCTTCCCCCTGAGATTCGATCTGCAACCTCAGTGGAAATGTTTAAATCTAAACTTAAAACTCACTTCTACTCCATTGCATATGAATAACCTACTCCTCTTGTCGGTTGAAAATAGTTTGTGTAATATAGTGTAACAATCTGTGAAGCCCTTTGAGACTCTTCGTGATTTAGGGCTATACAAATAAAAATGACTTGACTTGACTTGACAGTCAAAAAGAGTTTGATAAAACTAAATGTCCTCTATAGAGCCGAAATGGTGTTTACAGTTGGATGCACTGAATAGGAGATATCTAGGTTCAGAAATGTCCTCTATGAAGGACAAATTTTAACTACTGGTCGTCAGGAGTTTAATTATAAAATTCTTCATATTTTTTGTGGACTTGATTTGTATCGTTTTGGATCTGATGATTAAATTTGCTAATTTGGTTTGCCCTGCTACATTCTGATTTTTCAGTTTTGCATATTTTTAGAATGATGAATTCAATGCCTTTTATGACTTTTCAACGAACTGCGGGAACTATGAATAAGATGGCACATTTAAAGTTTCCTGCAAAGCCAGGAGTTAAGCAAACAGCTGTAAAGAGCGTCAATTTTGGTATACCTGAAAAGAACTCCTAGTTTAGGGGTTGGTTTGTTTGTGCCTTTTTATTTAGGCACATCACACAAAATAACAGCATCAATCTTTAATTAACAAAAGGAAAAAATATTTGCACACATCTGACAAAGAAGTTGCACTGCTGCCTCTTTTTTTTTTAACTCTATAATAAAAGTATCTTACATATTTGCAGGTGTATAACATTTGTTTGCATTTGTGTTTTATTGTAAGGTTATTTAAAAACACTTTGATTGTTTATTGTTTTATATAATATTTTGTTGTTTGTTAATTATTTTGTATCTGTCCGAAACTTCAATATTTGAATCGAGGAAATTGAAAATGGGTTTAAAAAAAATCTGATTCATCAATTAATCAAAAAATGAATTGACCCATTCATAGATTATTACAAAACCCGTTAATTGCAGCCTATTTTGAATGTGTATGCGTTTTGCACTTGAAAACAAAGGATAGTTTTTATACTAGGTAAAAAGTAAGTGCACATTTCAACTCGTGTTCACTCAATCAGTCCTGTAGCCCAGCCTGGAGTAGTTCATCACACCAGCAGAATAGGGACCCTGAATAAAATCCCGTGGGAGAAATGTCAGCAGGGAGACCTAGACTTTTAGGCTGGGAGTGAAGATTTACCCCTAAAATTCCCACAGCAGAAATGCTCCAACTGTTTCGGAAGGATCCAAAGAAATCACCACATAATACATAGTCAAAACACTATCCAAACACCTGTGCAAATTCCAGGAGGTATGTCATAAAAATAAGTGTTTGGTCTATTTTTCCGCATTTAAAAAAAAATAAAAATAGAAATACTAAAAAGTGAGTCTCTTAGATAATGTGGTTTCACAGTTGCCGTGTTCAGAATATATTGATCACAACTATATGTAACTAGTCCAATTGGGTTGTACATTTTAGTTTATTTTTTTTTTAATGAAGCGATTCTGTATGGAAGCAAAATATTTAGCTTGTTTAATACATCCACCTCACAGGTACGGCGTAGTGAGGTGGGGTGTGCTAACAAAATACAATAAAGGCAAAATGATTATTACCCAGATGTCCCTCTGCAGCTGACAATGTAAGGACATTCTCAAACACACAACTTCGCAGGCAAAAAAGCGGTCTATCATCTGGTGCAACCATTTGTCTTTAAACGGATTGGGTAATTTAGGGGCATAAGACACTCAACAAATATAAGCTGTGACCACTATTTACCTTAAATAGGCCAACACAAAAGCTGTGGATAGAAGTGATTACATTGGAAAATGGTGGGTTAATGTATGGCTAAATGGATTTTAAAAAAGGCAATGTTTTGCATTTCTAGAAAATGGACCATGAAGTACATAGTCTATGATTTATTGCAATACATTGTCAGGTCTATGACGTTCATTAATTTTTTTATGGTAAGTATTATTCCACTCAATATACACTTACCGGCCACTTTATAAGGTACACCTGTCCAACTATTCGATAACTCCTAATTTCTAAACAACCAACCACATGGTGGCAACTCAGTGCATTTAGGCATGTAGAAATTGTCAAGACAATCTCCTGCAGTTCAAACCGAGCATCAGAATAAGGAAGAAAGGCGATTTGAGTGACTTTGAACCTGGCATGGTTGTTGGGGCCAGAATGGCTTGTCTGAGTGTCTCAATAACTGGTAAACTACTGGAATTTTCACGCACAACCATCTCCAGGGTTTACAGAGAATGGACTGAAAAAGAAAAAATATCAAGTGAGCGGCAGTTTTGTGTGCGGAAATGCCTTGTTGGTGTTAGGTCAGAGGAGAATGGCCACACTGGCTTAAGCAGATAGAAAAGCAAAATTGACGCAAATAACCACCCGTTACAACCAAGGTAGGCAGAAGAGCATCTCTAAACGCACAGTACGTCAAACTTTGAGGCAGATGGGTTACAGCAGCATAAGGCCACGCTGGGTGCCACTCCTTTGAGCTAAGAACAGGAAACTAAGGCTACAATTTGCAGAAGCTCATCAAATGTGGACAATATAAGATCATAAGATCGTCGCCTGTTCTGATGAGTCTCAATTTCTGTTACGACATTCGGATGGTAGGGTCAGAATTTGGCGTCAACAGCATGAACACATGGATCCATCCTGCCTTGTACAATGGTTCAGGCTGGTGGTGGTTGTGTGGGGAATATTTTCTTGGTACTCTTTGAGCTCCTTCGTACCATTTGAGCATCGTTCACTGCCACAGCCTACCCGAGTATTGTTGCTGAACATGGCTATCCCTTTATGACCACAATGTACCCAACTTCTGATGGCTTCTTTCAGCAGGATAATGTCATGTCACAAAGCTGGAATCATCTCAGCCTGGTTTCTTGAACATGCCAATTAGTTTACTGTACTCAAATGGCCTCTACAGTCACAAGATGTCAATCGAATAGAGCATCTTTGCGATGTGGTGGAACGGGAGATTTGAGCCATAGGTGTGCAGCCGACAAATCTGTGCCAACTGTGTGATGCCATTATGTCAATATGGACCAAACTCTGAGGAATGCCTCCAACACCTTGTTGAATCTATGCTACGAAGAATTGAGGCAGAATTGGTTTCTAAGAGGCAATGTGCGTTATACTCTTACCATTGTGTTGTGGGGCACCTCGACCCATCTGCTGGTTCACACTGAAGGGGTCATGTTGGTTTGGGTTCATCGCACTTCGATGGAGAGCGGAGTCTGAGTTGGTTCTGTGTAGAGAGATAAGGACAAATGTTTAATGAGCTCTAGCATCTTGGACAGAAGCAGATCTATTTGGCAGGACATAGATTCCATGAGTCATTTTGTTTCAACTGCATGTTCATTCAGACCTAACAACAACAGAAATCCTGCAAAGTATATTAGCAGTGATGCGTGACAGGGAAATGCAGAAAGAGGATCATGCCCCAAAACACTGCATTCCTTCACAGTCAAACCCTTGACTATTCTATAATGGCTTTCCAAAAGATAAAGCCTACAATCTTTTTCACATTTTGTTATGTTACAGCCTAACAATGTTATGCTGCCACCACCATTCTTCACTCCCGGGATGGTTTTGGCCTGGTGAATAAGTGTTGCGAAGTTTACTCCAAAAATTACACCTGTCATTCACAACAAATAGTTAAATTTTGTCACAACAGACCAAAGAATCTTGTTCCTCATGGTCTTAGAGACCTTCAGGTGCTTTTGGGTAAATTCTAGGCGGGCTACCATGCGCCTTTTAGTAAGAAATGGCTTTCACCGGGCCACCATACATCTACCATACAAGTCTGATTTGTAGATCGTTGCAGAGATGGTAGTCCTCTTAGAAGGTCTACTCTCTATTCGAGAGAACACGAGAGCACTGACAAGGTGACCATCGGGTACTGATTCAACCCCTTAACTAAGGCCCTTCCCCCCTGATGGCCAGCCAGCCAGCTTTATGAAACATCCGAGTGGTTCTAAACTTCTTCCAATTAGGCATGATGAAGCCTACAGTGCACATTGGAATTTGCAAAGAAGCAGATTTTTTTCTGAACCCCTCTCAGATATGTGCCTCGAGATAATACTGTCTTCTAAGGTCTACAGTCTATTCCTATGACGGTTTGGTTTTTGTTCCAAGTTAACGGTCAAATGTGGAACCTTATATAGACAGGTGTGCGCCTTTCCAAATCATGTCCAATTGTCTGAATTTGCTATAAATGAGTGGCTGTCAGGGCCTGCAAGGCCTTCTCCACAGGCCTAAAGATGTCTAAACCATGCGATATTATTTATATTTTGTCAAATACTTATTGAATAATTCTAATTTGTTTGTCAGCTTCTATTCATTGCTTTTCCCCAGGTTGCGCTGCTTCCAGATATTTAAGCATTTAACCAATTACATTTCCGCCATTACTTGGTGCCAGAGTCGGAAATCTAACCGGAAGCTTTTACAGCTTCATGATAGCTGTTTTCAAGTGAAATGAAGTCATGTTTATTAGTGACGCCCTTAATCAGCAAAAAAGGGCTGCACAGACCACAGATTATTGCAAACGATAGATCTATTATTACTATTACTATTATTACAGCAGCCCCTGATCTTTGTTCCTGCATTTTTTGATCCCAAAAAAATAACTTACAGTTTGGGTGCTCGCTACACGAGAGTATGTATTACTGTATTTGAGACTGATCCGTGGAAGATATCGCTGACCACAATCGCAAAACATTGAATGCGATCACTTCTCTCAACCCACTAAACATCTACGGTCTATTTTTAGTAACAATATCCAAATCACTTGCATGGATGTTTATTATAGATACGGTAAGTTTTGATGGCAATGGAGCAAAGGCGGAGTTCCTGTTCATTTATTCCCGCCCACACTGAAATGTGAGTTAATCATTGTGGTTTTGTCCTATTACCAATATCTAGAGTTAAAGTTTCAATGCAATCTTTTTCACATTTTTTAAAATATATTGGTACCCGTTAAGACAGCAAGTCAGGCTACTAAGAGGAAACGTTCTGCATATATCGCCTCTTTCAAGCTCAAAGTTTTCGATTATCCTGAAATTGACGGAAAATGAGCAGTCAGACGAAAGTTCACTGCGGAGCCCGGCCAGACATGGTGCCACCGCGTGGGGAATTTGCCATCAATGCCTTTGGCTTCAGAACACCAATGTTGCAGTGCCCTTGTGAAGCATTTTTCAGCTGCGACCGAGTTTTCAGCTCTTTTTGCAATTGCCTAAGTCACTTGTTTTCGCATCATCTGACCATTCTATACGTGTCAACACATACATTTCCCTGTATTTTATACATATTTTGATCATTGCAAATTGTTTTCCAAACAATTTTTGTACGCATTTTTTTATTCTTATGATTTCGGCTTGTCCATTTCAGCTCTAATCCGGATTGTTTCAGTCACTGGTAGCAGACAACATCATCGTAGATTGCTAAGAAAGATGAAGTTTGCGAAGTCCTGCAGAGGTCTATGTATGTTTAGCAAAATTACATTTACTGAAAGTGGGCAATTTACAAAATAGATGCTGGAAGAATTATTTTTTCTCAATGAGATATACCTATAAAGGCAAAACAAACCCCTCTCATCTAGAAAAACGTGCACAATTGGTAGTTTACTAAACAACTCCCATGCCCTTGCTGCTTTCAACAATTGTGTCACATTTGCAAAATATGAGTTATTCCAAGAGACTCTAGCATGAATTTTTTAAAAGAAATCAGAGTTAAACATCAAACAGTTCACACAACAAAAAGTGACTGACAATATTAAAATGTAAATCATGTTGCAGGATACTATCTTGTGGAAGTCCTTGATTCCTACGTGATATTAGTAAAGGAGAAAGAAGGGATTCATGTATTGGACTACATAGAATATCAAGAAACAATGGACAAAAAAATAACTAATACACCATGTAGGACATTAGTTGAAGGTAGTCTTTTAGTGCTTTAAAGAGTATGAGAGAATCAGAGTGATGTTAGAAAAGTAGCAACAGTTATATTAATAATAAAAAGACAATTTGAGATTGCAAAAGGAATATTAAAATGGTGGTAATCATGTGAGCGCGGGATGAAAAAGTCAGCAGAGACTACAGCAAAAATACAAAAGTGGGGCAGAGAGGTCAAGGATCACCTGTTGAGTTGTGATATTAATCTAAACCCAGGGCGCTTTTCCTCACTCCACGGGGGCTGATCCCTTCAAAAGAAACAAATGTATTTGGAGTTAGGCAAATACCTGTGGGCCAAAAAAAATGCTCTCGTTTACCTGCGCTGTAATACAAGCAACAAAGATTTGTACACACTTTTTCAGATTGTGTTACTGTTAGACAAATGCAGAAAGAGCAACAATCTCTCACAGATGTGGTAACTTGTAAATAAACAGAAAATGTACGGGAAAACATGGACATTAGTTTAATCCTGGGTTGATGTTTCTGTATTAAAGATTTTTCATCTGGGTGGGCATGTGTACATGTCTCTTCAAAACGTGATTTAACACTTTATGAACCAGGCATGAAAATAGGTCGTGGTCAAACGGCGAGAAAGGTGTAGAGGCTAAATTTTCTGTGTATAACCCAACAAAATATTGTTATGTTTATCATCTTGGCTGAGTTTAACATCAAATCGCTTGCATAAAATCAGGTTGAATTAACTACGGTGATTAAATGGTCTGTATTGTATTCCTATAGCACTTTTCAAGTCACTTAAGAGCTCCCAAAGAACTTTATAATGTGCTTCACACTTCACACGGATAGTCAGAGGCAGCCATGCAAGTCAACTACCTGCCAATCGGGGGGATTGGGGGTTCAGTGTCTTGCCCAGGGACACTTCGACATTTAACCCAGAGGAACCAGAAATTGAACCCTGCAACCTCTCATTCCCAAGACGAGCACTCTACCTACTGTGCTACTGCCGCCCGAGATTCATTCTGTTCCTGACCAAGCTAATTACCAGGCTAAGATTATCCCAAGATACAGCTGGCACTTTGACAGTCTCGCGTGTGAAAATTCATGGGAAAGATAACTAGAACTATAATTACAATCGGCAAATGTGCAACAGATTAAGCAAAAATGTGCAAAACAGACGAGTTCATGCTGTGCTTAGTCATATAGACTAGATTTTCTTTATTCCACTTTCATTCTTTTGGCTTTATTATTGTACTGTTCTCAGCTCAGGGATGCTGCTGGAAATGTGAATTTCCCTTCGGGGATGAATAAAGTATCTATCTATCTATCTATCTAAGCAATACCTCTCAGGACAACTCCACACCAACTCAGTGCAACACACTGTGGTTGCTATTATAATTTTGTCACCTAGATCAGCGTGCCAAGAAATTAAAAATACAAACTCTTTTTGCCACAAAATCTCAGAAACCCCTCCCTCAAAACGTTTTCTTCTTGGATTTACACAATTCACCTAAGATCATCGTTTTAAAGTTTAAAATGGTGATGTTTTTCCTAAAAGTGAGAGATGTTCATGCCTGAATTATTCACCCCTGGTTTGTTAACAACTCTATTAGGTCTGGGAGTAGAAAGCATGCAGTAATGGAAAAAGATTTATCAAGGCATACAATACACAGCATGCATGAGCATATGTGCACACTTGCACCCTCAGAAAAAAATAAAAAAGATGCAAATATGACATGAGGAACAATCACAGATCAATACAACTGAGCTCCTATCAAAAGACAAATTTAAAACAATTTGTTTTGTAGATGACAATGACAGTCAACTCAAAGATCATTGAACAAGATCTACATACTTTTTTTTTAATCCAAAAAAAACACATCGATAATACACTAAATTTATAAAAGGAATATCTGCAGGTTTTTCCCCCTTTATAAGTCAAAGAGTAGTGCTTTTTCTATTATTTTGTATGAATTCACGGTCACAGTTCTCTGCAGTTTGAGCTTCTTTGAAAGCAGTTTGTGTTCCGTTTTCTGTCTAATATTATGAATATATTTATCACAGCAGAAACCAGAAACATTTATTAAGACTAAGTTATTGGACACAATGTTGCATTGTTTTGCTGCACAGATAAAGATTGGCTGTTAGATATTCAATTATTGCAGCATAAAACACAAGAGATTTTAAATATATATCTATAAATGTGTGTGTGTACACTAACACAAACGTGTATTTATTTTGAAGAAACACAGCCAAAAGCCTGCCTAGCACTTGAATAAAAGCAAAAAGAATGTCAATGAAAAAAACTCTTGAGACATTTAAAAAAATGTCTCCTTTGAAGGCCCTCCCACAATGCTGGGCCATCTCCAGGGAGCTTGGTCTGGGATTTTGTCCCAAGAGAGGAACACAAGGACAAAGTTTGGTGAAAAGATGTGGGAGAGCGTGAGACTTCATCATTGTAATGACCTTCAAGTGGACTCAACTTCCTACTCCACACCAAAATTCAACACAGACAACTAGATACAATTACAAAATTACGCTGGGTGAGGTATATTCCTGTATTTTTACCTCCAGAACAATCGTATCAGATTGGTTGTGAAAGATTGTGGTCCGGGAAAACTTGTTCTAGCCTTATAGAGTCGAATGTAATTCTGGGAAAGCTGCTGAGACAGCAAAACCAAACATGTTGAGATTTTCAGATCTGGGGTAACCATTTTTCACATTAAAGGTAACCTACCTGAGTGGCTGTGAAATATGGTGGTAATATCAAAACTAATTCACCCTTTCTTGGGTGGACAGACACAGCCAACCAAACAGATATCGTATGCAAACTTATTCGATTCCAAATTAAAACATTATCACCACCCTAGCTTTGCTCGAGGGTGATAAATAGCTTTATTCTTGATTACATTGGCTGTTATGGTAACAGATGTGGTTGGTGTTGTAAACACTTCCCACTCCATTAGCCCAGAAGAGACAGCAAACTAGGCAATTATGCCCACATAACAAAACAAACAAAAATAAGTTCCCCGGATGGCTATTAAAATGAGCTCAGGATCTATTCTTTAGAAAAGGAAAATGTGAATACCTGTCAAGCAATCATTTTGGTGACGATTTCCGAGCTGCCTGCTGAAGGATTACCTTTTATTTGAAAGAAGTTAATTCAGGGGTCAGCAAGAAGCGGCATTTAGAAGAGACTATAGTGTTTTCAAGTATGATATATATCGGACAGCCCCTATATTGGGGGTCAGCATGCGGCTTTCAGGCGCTTCGAATGACTCTCTGGCGCCTTTTCCAAAAATGTTTGTTTTACAACACACATGTATAATATACAGTGTGGCACCTTTCAGTGGTTATTTTACTCCATGATTGCTAAACAACATTTAACAATTATTTTTTTGGGCTTTGCTTAACAAACAGCATATTTATATCACCCCACAAGTTCTCAATTCGATCGAGATCTGGGGATTGGGCTGACCACTCTATAACATTTATTTTTTTGGGTTTGGGACTAAGACTTTGCTCATCTACTTATGTGTTTGGGGTCATTGTCTTGTTGAAACACCCATTTTAAGGGCCTGTCCTCCTCAGCATAAAGCAACATAACCTCTTCAAGTATCTTGACATACACAAACTGATCCATGATCCCTGGTATGCGATAATGGGCCCAACACCAGAGTAGAAACATGCCCAGACCATGATACTTGCTTCACTGTCTTCAATGTGTACTGAGGTTTGAATTCAAAGTTTGGGGGTCGTCTCAGACACGGTCGGTTGATCCTGGACCCCGAAAACTTTAATCAGTCCACACAATGTTCCTCTGTTTTTCTTTAGGCCAGCTGAAGCATTCATTGGCGAATTGTAACCTCTTCTGCACATGCCTTTTTGGTAACAGGGAGACTTTGCGTGAGATTCTTGAAAACAAATTTGCTTCATACAGATATCTTCCCTCACAGCACTTAGGGGTAACTGCAGACTGTGTTTGATCATCCTGGAGCTGATTATTGGCTGAGCCATGGCTTTTTTAAAATTTCCATCCTTTTTTAAATTATTTAAATTCCCTATAGACAGTTGTCAATAGTTCTGTATAATCTTTGTCATTGGAAATAACCTAGGCATCATCTGCTAACAGAGTAGGCCTAAGTACTTGAATCGCAGCAAAAATATCATTTGTGTATACACTGAAGGCTTTTGGTCCCAACATCCCTGTATAGCCAGACATTAAATGAGTTTGAGTTTTATGTCCCATGCTAACGTATTGTTCCCTGACGCTAGGGTAACTTTGTAACCAATTTCCAGCTTTTTTTTGAATTCCTTATTTTGCTTACTTGCCTGTTAAAATTGAAAGATTGTGTCAAATGGCTTCTTAAGCTCCCCAAAAATACCAACTGCATTCCTTTTCTGATCGCGTGCATTTGTAATTTCCTCTGCCGCCTCACTTATCCCTATTAAATTGGTTATGGAATCAATACTGACCTACACTTATTATTTGATGTTCTTCAAAGAACTTTTCCAATCTTGAACTAAAAAGCTTTTTTAATTTTTGAGAAAATAGGAGCAGTAGACAAACTGGTCTGTAGTTGGAAAATAGAAGTTTCAGGACTTTCAAGACGGTTGTGGTTTATTCATCGCTGAGATGTGGCTCAACCTGAGGATACCTGATGAGAGCAGGCAGCTAGCGAGCTGCTTTAAAATCACTTTCTTACAGAATGAATCAAAGCCCTCCAAATTCATTGTATTTTTGTATAATGACAATAAAGATCATTCATTGAAATGCAATTATATGTTCTCTGTTTTTATTTCTACATCTATGGTTGTTATTTGGTTAATTGTATATTCACAGTCAGTGAGGACATCGTCTTGAGGCAAGTTTGACTCTTGAGTGAGTTTATGAAGGGCCATCGCTTTATGAAGGGATTTTCCCCATTAATAGCGATAACCGAGGGATTGCTGCAACCCCATATTGGGGCCTTTACATTCTTGTTAAGAACCAACTTGTCCAGTTTTGTATTGATTGTGTTCTCCCTTTACTACTTCCAGAACTCTTCCCTCTCTCTGCTTTATTGCATGCTTATAGACAATGCTGGGGCCCCGCCACACAGTTATTTAATGACTAGCTGTCAAAACTGCCGACCTTGTCATTATTTACCCATCAATTAATTGACTTATCCAATATTGCAACAAGCCTAGCCATGCACTATGTTGCATATTTTAGAACAGCGTTTCTCAACTGGTGGGTTGGAACAAAAAGTGGGTCGTGGACCTGTTTTCAGTGGGTTGCAGTTCTGTGCTTTGGCAAAATAATGCTAAGAAATAGCCTGGCAATAGTTCCCTGCAAATACAAGACGACACCCACCATTAGATACCAAATAAAAAGACAGCTAAAATTTGTATACACATTTTGAGCATGATACAGCGGAAAATATATGGGCGGCATTGGCTCAGGAGGTAGAGCGCTCGTCTTGGGATCAAGGGATCCCAGTTCGAATCCCGGCTTGTCCGTGTTTCATGTCGAAGTGTCCTTGGGTAAGACACTGAACCCCTAATACCCCCAATAAGCAGGTTAGCGCCTTACAGGCTGCAAGGCCGCTATTGGGAAATGTGGAGCACATTATAAAGCGCTTAGGGAAGTCATTGACTTGAAAAGGGCTATGTAAATGCAGATCATTTCATTTCATATGCATTTTATTATAATGAAGATGAAAGCTACTGGAGTGAAGCATTTTGGATTGCATAATAAAATGTATGTTGTATTATTTGAACACAAGATGTCGCTGCATTACGTGGTGCAACCAAGAACGAGTGTTAAAAAGGCCAAAGAAGAGTACAAAATACGGGGACACAAGTGACCAGAAAGCACCATTTTTCTTCTAATTTTTTTGCGGACAACGAGAACAAAGAAAAAAAAGAAAAAAGGAGAAAGAAGTAGCAGAGAAGAGAAAAAAGAAGAAAAGCAAGGGAAGAAAAAGGAAAAAGGGGCGAAATGCCAGGTTTTTGTATACCTGTAGTAGCGAAATGGCTGACAAAGATGTTAGCTTTTTATGCAACAAACTTGAAAAATGGAACTTTTTTCTTGATTTGGGTCACGGCTTGTAATTGAGGTCTATATTTGATAGTTAGGGTCCTGAAGTCAGACTAGTTGAGAAGCAATGTTTTAAAACATGTTACATTATCAAAACTGGTCAAGGCATTTAAAAAACATTTTATTTTACTTATGTTATATTTTAAAGCACATGGTTACCCATTTAAAGAAACCCCGCTGTTTCATTGGATCAAAGTGAGCCAACCTGTTTTGTGCATGAACAAAGCAAGTGGGTGTGGCACTTTGTCATTGTCTCACACAAGCTGGTGTATTGCATTCTAAACAGAGCCTGGTAAATGGCTGTTAGGGCACCATGGAAGCCCATGACAAGTAAATGCAAGTCACATCTTGAGGGGCAAACAATGAATACTTCAGAGTATAAGCTTAAATTGTTAAGAAGTAGCTCCTAATTCAACTCGTTTTCCACACACACAAGTGGTTATTGTATGCAACAAATAAAAAATAAATTGTAAATGAGTTAAAGGCTAAAACAGCCATGAATTATCAGTTATCAAACAAATAAATGAAAAAGTTGCAACCCCTTTAACATGCAAGGGTAATTCATCATTCACCACTGTACAATTACATGAACTTATAAAAGTTGCTCAGATCAATTCCACAGTTCCAATTCAAGTCAAGTCACGTGTATTTGTTAAGCCCTTAAACCAAGGTAAAGTAAAGAGTCTCAGTTTAAATGCACCTGAACAAACAGCATTATGAAACATTATGACGTCATTATGAATACCAGAAGAAAGTGGAAAAGTTCAAAGCAGGGATGGGATACAAGAATATTTTGTATTTACTCATCTACCAGAACACTGTGCAAGCATTAATATAAAAATGGAGTGAGCATAAACCTATTGCAAACAGTCCTCCTAAACTGTCAGTCCAAACAAGGAGAAAACTAATCAGAGAAGCAACCAAGCGGCCCATGATTACATTGCAACATTTTCCATGAGTGACAACGAAAAACAAAGCCCGTTAGACTTGAAGCCTGGCGCACAGCCGAAGCCAACCGTTTGGGGAATTTGGTGTTGATGCTTTTGCCTGCAAAATGCTAAAAGCGCAGTGCCCCCGCATATCTGACACCTTTCTTTAGCGGCGCGGTTTTCTTTTCCCCTCTAAGTTGTTTATGTCAAGTATTTTCAGATCATAACACCATTCAAAAAGGCGACTACCATATATTTTCAGGTTATTCTGTGCTCTTGACTTCAGATTTATTTTTAAATTACTTTGTATTTTATCTTTTTCTTTGTATATTTATAAGTATTTTAAACACCATGTTTTCCGGAATATAAGTCTGTAGCGTAATTTGAGTGGTAAATGAATTTATTTACCCAATACTTTATTGGCCAATTAAATTAAGGAGCCAAAATTATTTTATTTCAAAACTTGTCTTGCCTTTTTGGAGCAGCACATACGTTTTTAGATTATATCAGGAAAAGCGGATACAAAAACCTTTTTCCTTTAGGTTTTCTGAAAGGTAGCTACACACAACTTTAAGTGAATTCCTTTTACAGACGCTCCCCTACTTACGAACATTTGAGTAACGAAAAACGGTAGATACGAAAAAAAATTTGAGATGTCGAAAAATATCCGGACATTGCTGTAAGTTAAATTTTGTATGCACCTTTTTCCGAGTACAGGACATTACTGTAGTGCTTCTTTCCGCCGCTACCAGCGTGTGCCGCTCTGAGAGCTCACCAAGCATCCACCCCGAAGAAGAAATCTGGCTTCCTTTTCCTAGTTTGTGTGTAAACATACTGTACTGTATCTCCAGCGCACTAAGAACTTTGACATTTTTATTGTTTAGTACCTCTTGCATCCTTTCAATATGGTTGGTGTAAAGTGTAAAGAAGAGGTGACCCGTTTCTTTTGAAATGAAAATGCAATAAGAAAGCTTGATGCGGTTGAGAAAATGGTTGGATCGCATTTTTTCGGTCACTTTTTACCACGGAGGAGGACCTCTTGAAGCTCAGCTTCCAAAGTAAGTTAAACTCAACTTTATTTATCTTTATAGAGCATATTACTTTATGAAATGTTTATTATTTAGTACAAAACCTTAAACATACTCATATAAACCTTGAAATAAATTCCATACAAAATATAGCACTGAAGCAACTTCCGAAAGAATTAAAACTTACTAACAATCGTCTGGAACCTATATCATTCGTGAGTAAAGCGGCATCTGTACAGTGCGATAAGTAATTAATATCACACCTTCATGATATTGTCACTATAACCCTAGTATACACAGAGAATGAGACAGAAATAACAAGTTTTTGAAAACATTTTTGTAAATGAAGGACTCACCTTCTCCAATTGTTGTCTGGAGGTGGGGACAGGTATACATTTCCATAAGGAGATCTTTCCATGTAGGTTTTGGTCAAGGAAAAAGTTGCTATTCGTTTGAATTTATTACTTTGCTTAGAAAGTGTGCAAAAATAAAAACAAAAAGTTAGAATGGAAAAATGGTCCACAAGCCAGATACAGCCCGGCAGAATTTTAATATGGCCCGTCAAATGAAAAGTACAAAAACGTTTAATAAAACGTGGGGTTTTTTTTTGTTCCCAGAGTCCCTTTATAATATATATATATATATATATATATACATATACCAGAGCCATGTCCTCCTAGTGGGAGGTGGCTAGAGTCTTTTCTGACTCTTTCTGGGAATGACTCTGCGAAATTTGTAATCATAAAATAATATAAATGTCAGGACTTCATGTATTTGTGTTTGTTATTTTCATTAATCAAGCATGAATTATATTTTAGGATATGTAATAAAATAATAAACAATAATTTTAAAATATTTTTCAATTTTATGCTTAGAAAATTACTTTTTTCAAAACAGTTTAAAAACAAAGTTAATGAAATGATCTGTTAATAAACAAATCTAAAATTACCTTAAACATGTTTATTTTTTCATGAACGCATACAAGAAATTTTAGATTGGCCTTAGAGGTAAAATCGGGCCTAAAAAAATTCAGCCCGTACCCGACTGAGTGTATTAAGTCTGACCAAATAATTTTATGTGAGGGACCGAGTCCGAAGAAAACACATATTTTAATTAGGGCTGGGAAAAATATCGCGTTAACGATTTGCGTTATAATACTTAATCTAACACGTGAAAATCTACGTAACGATTAAAATCCCGCCCTGGGCACGCCCCCAGGTGTCAAGCCGCGCTGTTCCAACAAACTAAGAAGAGTCACTTTCGCTTTCTGAGGCTAACGCGGCGTAGCAGGCTAGCGATGGAAAAGAGAAACACGTTTAGGCGGACTGTTTCGCTTTAAAACATTGCCCGATAGGAATATTGACAAGGCGAAAGTGATATGTATGCTTTGGAAGCTGAATTGAATTACCATCGGATCACTTAAAAGCTAAGTACCCGATGCGGTGGTACAGTCAGACAGCAGACCTCGACAAACAATCTTGAAGCAGTTTGGTGCAAGAGATGGGTGTTCTACAATGTATACATAAGGAATTTGAATATTTTGTTTATGGAAGATTTGTCTTTGACACCACAAGCTTTATGCACTTTTGCTTTACTTGGTATGCATTTTTGTTGAAATATTTACGACAGCAATACAGCACATTTACAATTCAACAGTGTTGACATAAAGTACTTGAATATCTTTGTTATGAAAGCTATCTTTGGCATTACAGTCTGTATGCACGTTTACAGTACTTGGTATAGGCCTATACCATTTGACATAAGAATTGTAATCTTATTTTTCTATACATATATTTTTTTTTATATTTCCTGCCATTTGTAAAATCTGAATTAAAAAAATTAATCACGATTAATTTATTTCAAAAATGAGATTAATTAGTTAATTTATTTTCATCGATTCCCAGCCCTAATTTTTAAATTTTATCTGTGAGGACTCAGTGAAGGGCGATTTTGGCAGGAATTTCGAGTTAGACTCGTGCTCAAGATTTTACCTCCAACTGGCCTCTGTCATTTTTTGTACTTATTCGTAGCAAAGGTATTGGTATCAATCATTTACTTAACGCAATACGGCCTGCGATTTAAAAAATGTGACCACCCCTTAACTAATTTTCGGTGTCAATCATTCTGGGCAATATTTTAAAAGATCAATATTAACTCGAGGCAAACATTTGGATCATCAAAGTAGGTAGCCTGGGATGTAATGTACTAGTTAAATAAAACATTGGCAAATTCAAGCAAAAATTTCAAAGCCAATTTTCCTATTTCTCCAGTCCCATTAAGAGAAGAAATTCGGAATGAATTAAATATTTTATAGAGCCAAAAATATATATTGAGAACAATGTTCCCTCTAATTTTCCACATGTCTGAGCGTTCACACAAAGTCGGTGAGCAACGCTTGAAACAACAGTGAGCAACGGCAATCCCAAGTGTGGCAACTAAGTCATTAACAAACATGTCCAAAACTTGACATCACGTTACATTTTGCTGAGTTTCACTTTTGAATGAATTGACTAATGTATTATTGCAAAGGTTGTACGGCCTACAAAAGTAATTTGTTTTTACAACAATTCTTTCACAAGATTTCCATTTTTTTTCCCCCTGGAATCTTTTGTCGCATAATACTAACATTTTTGGGGGCTTATTTAGTCGGTTGCACGATACAGAACTGTATTTAATCACATTTTTTAGTGGAAGTACAATGTTGGCAACAAGATTGACTTGGTATAATTGGAAATTATTTGAATGAAACACAAACTTTTTCTTCTTTTTCCCTGTTTTTTTTTTTTTTAATTCCTTTAAAAAATCTCATTGTGTTTATTTTTTCCTAGCTGTTACTTTTTCTTTTTGTTCTCTATTTCCTTTGTTTCTTTCCTAATTTTTTTCTGGCTTTTTTTTTCCTGAATGTTTCCTTCTTTTTTCTTCCTTTTGTTTCTTTTTTTCTCAGCTTTTCACTACTTTTTCATTTTGGTATTTTTTTTTTGTTCTATTTCCCCCCCTTCCTTTAAGTCATTTTGTGCACAATTTTACATAATATTTGGTCGTGTAGGGATTAAAGAAGCAAAAACAACCTGGAGAGCCGTTTGGGACCCGAAAGAGCCTGTTCTTTTTAGTGAGCCGAGCCGAAGCAGCCGGTTCTCGAAAAACTCTACTGACTTTACTCAACTTCGTTCTACTTCGACATCGACTTCAAAATGCTGCATTTATAACACAGCGTCAGGGGAACCAGTGTATTTTTACCTTCATGCACTGTAACTTTGACTTAATTCGCTTCTTAATTAGCAATTTCGAGCCCTGATTTTTGTGAGCTGGCTAGATTTTCTTGTGCACAGAAAAGATCTGGGCAGTGCGCAATTGCGCACACCCGCAGCTTAGAGGGAATGTTGCGCTGGATAGATTTTCTTGTGCGCTGAGAATGTGCGGGCAGTGTGCGATTGCGCACGCGCGCAGCTTAAAGGGAACATTGATTGAGAATGTATTTACCAAGACAAATGATTTTTAAATCTTGAGTATTTAATGTATATTCGTTCTTGATAAAAAAAAAAACTCTCCTCAAATAGGTGTTGGGTAGAAATGATAATAATTTTTTTTCGGTCGCAGGAAGTCCGTCCAGATACAATTTACCACTGAGAAACACTACCTTAATGTTTTGCCCTGTTCAGGTGTAGCATGCATCTGTCCAAGTGGAGGCGACCTGTAGCATGCAAACTAATGGCAGCTGCCGTTATTCACGAAGGAAGAAGGAATGCGATGGCAAAGCAAAGCCTTCAGAGATCAGTGTCCGTGTCATTTTTAGCAGACTTGTTCAGAAACATGGCAGCAATTCATACATTCACAAGCATTTCACCAAAAATCCAAGCACTTTTCAATCCTTGAAAACACAACATTAAAATCCAAACATTTAAGGATTTCAAGCAAACGTACAAACCCTGATTACATTAGATCATTTACCTCAAGAGTTAGTCCAAGCTCTGAAAAATGCAGGGCTAAAAATGAGTCTCAGCCTGCCTCTAACCGTAGCACAAATGTACTAAAAGGGAAGGGGGGAAGCTGGCAGGAGGCCGGATAATACAAGATGAAATATTTATCCTCTACCACATTCACATTCATTCAAATGCAATGGCTTTGGGGGTGTATCGTTGAATCAGTGGGCAAAGTGTGTTACATGCAAATGTAACATATTGGGTGTGAAGAAAAAAAAAAAACCCTGTCGGATTATTTCAATCCATTTTAAGATCCTTTCAGTATCTCTCAGAAACAAGCTGACCTGTACAATTTAATGCTAGAATATGAAAGAAGAGTTCTAAGTGAAAGTGTATTTTCCCCTTTTATGACAAGTAAAATTAGCCTTTCACACACTACCCGGCTTGGCTGAGATTCACCATCCTGTCCCCACATTGGCCTGGACTCAGTAAAATCTGTTAGAAGCACTATCATTTCAGTGTACATCAAGCCATTTATAGAGGGTTTATCCCATTAGGGGTGTTGTGAAGTCAAATTTGGCTAACTGTACAGTATAGACTTGTCTGATATTTAAAGCTGCAATTTATTTTTGCACTTAATGATGTTTTTATAAATACATCAATACACGTACACTGAGCAATTATCAGTACTTATGAAAACACAAACATGCAATGTGCATTTACCCCACAGTCAGTCAGTGCATTATTTCTGCTTTTCTGTCAAAACAGGTGCTTATCCTGCAGAGCAGATAGCCAATAAACTAACCAATACCAGTTCACCCAAAATTAAAGCACTGTTCAATCCTTAAAAACAAAACATTAAAATTAAAGAATTGTAAAGATTCCAAGCACTCGTATGAACCCTGTATTAAGCTATTAATACTACTAAAAAGGCCAAAAATTCGGTCAGATCTTTTTAAACTGTGGCGTAAGTTATATAAGCAATAAAGTTGCAATCAAAACCAAGATCCACATGCCATGATCACATTTTCTATTTTCACATAAAATATTCCACATTTAAAAAGGATATCTGTCGTCCATGTTTGTCAATTGGCCTTCGATGAGGAGAGTTGATGCGGTTACGTTCTCTGTGGACTCTCTCGACCAGTCCGTGGTGGCGAGTACCTCTTATGGAATCCATGCCGGAGGGAAAACCTCCCTGAGAAATAAAAAACTCTATAGTTTTGTTTTTAAATCACATCTGTGAAAAACTCAAATGTAGCCAGGAATCCACTCGAGAATTTTAATTTTGACTACAATTTTGAAAAGATTCAGATTCAGATTCAGATTCAGATCTACTTTATTGTCATTCTAGTACACGTGTATACAGAACGAAATGTCGATGCATCTGACCCCCACAGTTTCCTTGAATGTACAGATATAAATAAAGTTGTATTGTAATTGGCTACGTATAGTATTTTACCATAGTGCCGATAGTGCAAGAAGAGTAGCTAACCAGATGTGCAAAATGGGCAGTCAGGTTAACAAGTCAGGTACACAGTAACATTAACACTGTAACAATAACGCTGTAATTACCATAGTGCAGAGAGCACTAAAAGAAGACCATGTGTACACTGGTAATGTGGTAATTTATGTATTTGTCCCAAAAACGAACATGAAGCAGTTCTTATTTAAATAATATATATTTTATCATATTATATATATTATAGGTGTTCTAAAACAACCCAATATCTGATTACTTTATGAAACAAAGATTATATTAAATAAAAGCATAGAATATTTTATACAGTTGTGTATATTTACACTCGTTCTCACCTGAAATTCAGCGCTTGTGTTGCTAATCTGATTTACATTGGGCAAAGAGCCCCCATAGTACTGTGGTCGTGAGTGAGACAAACGGAGTTGCTGGATCTTCTGGAACTGCACCTTTCAGTCCCCCAAAAAAAGACAACACAAAAAGAAGATATATGGTTAAGAGTGATGAGAAATTGGTAACACAAAGACTATGTTTGAATCGTCTAATAGTCTTGGTATTATAATTAGTATCAGTATATCCCACAAGGAGAAATGGATGCTCTGACTAGGTTTTCCTTCGGCCGGCAAATGACCAGTTCGGGCTTTGGACTAAGCCACTGGAAGTCCGCTCATACATTGTCGATGCGACGCATCTTTTTGCTAATGAAAATCGAAAAGCACTTGCAGAGCACATTGACCTGTAGCATTGTCCATACAGGACTTTCTCAGGAAATTTAAATATTGTGAAAAAGTTCCTTATTTCCTGTAATGCAATGTAAAACAAAAAAGTCAAACATTCAGGATTAATTATCATTCACATGAAATATTACAAGTCTTTAATTGTTTTAATATTACTGATTATGGCATACATTCAAATGTCCTATCTCAAAATTTTAGCATATACTAGAAGTGTATACATGTAATCACCAATATAAACCATGCAACACAACCAAAAGATGCTAAAATCCATTGCCATGGCTTTCAATAATTGATTGTAATGGATTTTGTTGATTCATTGTTGCAGCCCTACTGGCAACCAGTTAAGAGTGTCCCCTGCCGGGCCCACTGCCCAAAGATGGCTGGGATGGGTATTAGCACCCCGTGACCCTAGTGAGGATAAGCGGGGCAGAAAATGGATGGAATGAATGGACAACAAGGGTTTCCACCCAAAAAGTGATTCATTGTAGCATTATTTTGCTTGATACAACACATCAGAATTTCAAAACATTCAGATAGACATTATGTGATTTCATTATAGAATCATTAAGGGAAGATTAAAATGTCATGCTGTAAGCAAATATTGTCCCATTTCTACTTAAGTTTGGCATTGGATTCATGATACCAAGTACCTTGGGAGATAATACAGGCCTTGGCTTTCCACCAACATGAAAGAGAAATAACATTTTAAAAAACAAGCCACAATAACATGATCCTCTTACCGTTTTCAATTCTACAACTCCAAACCTGCTCTCATTCACAAAGAAAATTATTTATATATATGTTGATTTAAACATTTTACAACTCACAGGCTCTGAATGTAATTAAAAGCAAGAAATGGCACTGAGGGCATCCTAGCTGTTTACAGTATGCGTCTTTTGGCTTCAGCGGTACACACATTGTCTAGAAATGTGGTTCAGTCAGTCGCACAATAATAATTTTGTTAAAGGGTGTACATATTCAACATCTTTGAAGTCAAATGTTTTAAGCAATATTGCAAACTAACTAATCTGTGCCCCAATAGGCAAGCGGAAGCAGGAGCGTTTAAATGCCCCTCTTTTACCATTTACCTTGCAGGCAAGACATTCAAAATCCAAACAGGACAAAAAAAACACCCAATGAAATGACATTTCAGGACAGCAATTGTACAGCTAATGCATCAAATAACATCTAAAACTTAAAGAAATATTAGTTTTTTTTATTTTCTTTAGCGGGGCAGCACGGCGACGCAGTGGTTAGCGCATGTGCGGCACAGTTCTGAGGTCGTGGGAACCTCCTGCGTGGGTTCAAATCCAGCTCCCGGCCTTACTGTGCGGAGTTTGTATGTTCTCCCCGTGCTTGTGTGGGTTTCCTCCGGGCAGTCCGGTTTCTTCCCACATTCCAAAGACATGCATTTCAGGTGAATTGGCCGGTCCAAATTGTCCCTAGGTGTGACTGAGCGAGTGAGTTGTCTGTCCCCGTGTGCCCTGCGATTGGCTGGCAACCAATTCCGGGTGTCCCCTGCCCACTGCCCGATGATTGCTGGGATGGGCTACAGCACCCCCGCGACCCTACTGAGGATAAGCTGTGCAGCTAATGAGATGAGATTTTCTTTAGCGTACAGGTTTATTAAAAACACTAATAGAATTTGTATTAAGTGATATAGATTAGGAACTTTTTTAAGATCATTTATGTAAATCATTCCATAAATGAATACCTTTTGGAGTGGGACAATGTTTTTTTAGTTATGTGCAAACACACTGGACTTTGAAATTATGGATTCCTCTTAGTTGATAAGTGTCTGCTGTGTAGAAACACAACTGTTGAATATTTGTTGGGATTTGATGCTTACTTGCTTTATACACACCAATAATTGAGATTTAAGTTTAACTTTATCATTCAGTTTTAACACGTTTAGTAATAAAAAAGTGTGTTTATATGTTGTCTAGAATGAGCATTGTGCACAATCCTAACACCTTTCTTCTGCTGTCAAATAAGTGTTTCTATCCATCCATCCAATATCTGCACCGTTTATCCTCAGTAGGGTTGCAGGGGTGCTGGAGCCCATCCCAATCATCTTCGGGCAGTAGGCAGGAGACACCCCAAACTGGTTGCCAGCCAATTGCAGGGCACACAGGGACAGACAATTCGCTCGCTCATTCACACCTATGGACAATTTAGATCGGCCAATTAATCTGACATGCATGTTTTTGGAATGTGGGAGGAAACCGGAGAAACCCACGCAAGCACAGGGAGAACATGCAAACTCCACACAGGAGGTTCGATCTCATGACCTCAGAACTGTGCCGCACACTCGCTAACCATTGCGCCGCCGTGCTGCCCGGCGCCAGGGCATTTATATAAAAAAGTTAGGCAACATATTTTTTTAAATCCTAAACTTTGAACAATGCATCATTTACAAACAAAATTGGCATGAAAGTTTCAACTTAAGTGTTTGACTGTTTCATCATGAAACAAAGTTAACAAATTTCAAGGGAAGAGACAGTGCTGTGAAACAGAGAAAAAAAAATCTGAAAATAAGTAAATCAAATAAGGTAAAAAGAAAAGTAATAACAATGACATGTTTATCTCTACAAAATGGGCAAATCCTTGAGCAAAAATAATTTTCATATTGGGAATGTTGATATTATTCCAAAATGTAACCCCCAAAAAACAAATTTGTTGACAACATTTTTAAAAAGTGGGTTTGTTTACATTTTTTGTGGGTAAACAAAATCTACACATAAATTGAAATGTACTGCTCTTTCGTTTTTGTTTTTTAGGATAAGCAAAGATATATGATCTTCGGATAAGGTGGTAGGAAGAGTGTCTTACATATTTGCAGGTGTATAGAATACATGTCATTTTGTTTCATTTTTCAAGTTAATTGACAAACACTAGCATTTTTTGGTTTGATATTAGAGTTTTGTGGTTTTGTGCATTACTTTTCTATTTGTCCGAGACTATTTGAATAAAGGAAATTAGAACTGTCTTTAAGAAATCCAATTCATTGATCAAAAAATAAATAAAAATAGGCCGATTCATTGATTATGAAATGAATCGTTAGTTGCAGCCCTTCTATATATATATATATATATATATATATATATATATATATAGATTATCCGGTAATAACGTGTTAAAAATGTCACAAATTAGTCTCACCAGAGTATAAGTCGCACGTGATAAATGTCCCTAATTGATATGTAATCCTTGCACTAATACTCAGTTCATAGGGCCCTGTTTAGGTGTAGCAAGCATCTGTCCTCTTAGGCATAACCCATAGGGGGAGACGACGCTTCATTAGAAAATGCCATAAAAACTCATGCCAGCTGCTGTTGAGGAAAAACAAAATGCAATGGCAATGCGAAGCCACAAGAGAGCAGTGTCAAAGTAATTTTTAAGCAGACTTGTTGAGAAACATAGCAATAATTTTAAACATTAACAAGCACTTGACCCAAAATTCAAGCACTTTTTAATCATTGTGCAATATACTGCCCCCAAGTGGTACAAAAAAAAAGGAAATATTTCATTAGCTACACCGCTTATCCTCAGTAGGGTCGCGGGGGTGCTGGAGCCCATACCAGCAATCATCGGGCAGCGGGCAGGGGACACCCTGAACTGGTTTCTAGCCAATCGCAGGGCACACAGGGACAGACAACTCACTCGCTCATTCACACCTAGGGACAATTTGGACCGGCCAATTCACCTGAAATGCATGTTTTTTTTGAATGTGGGAGGAAACCCACGCAAGCACGGGGAGAACATACAAACTCTGCACAGGAAGTCTGGAGCTAGATTTGAACCCACGCAGGAGGTTCCCAAGACATGAACTGTGCCGCACATGCGCTAACCACTGCGACGCCGTGCTGCCCAATAAAGAAATATATATATATATATATATATATATATATATATATACATATATACACATTTACATTGATTAGTTCATATATGTTTGCCTATCCCGCGACTCTACTGAGGATAAGCGGTGCAGATAATGGATGGATGGATGTTTGCCTATCACAAAAATGTTAATTTTAATTAAAGAAATGATAGATTGATAAATTATTTTACACTGTGGAATCCATACTTAAGTCAACGCCATGTTTGTCCGTCATCCTTCCGGCAAACAGACAACAGATTGCCATCTATCTATCTACCCCGGTCATATCTCTAGAGGGGTGACCGACAGCAAGACCAACACTTACAGAAAAAAACAAAAGAAAAGAGGGAAAAGTAGCAAAAACACCAAAAAAATGCCCATGGCCAGCAAGACAGTGTCATCTAGTGGTCAAATATTACACATTGGGGCTTTAAAAACACAAATTTTAAAGTGACAGCATTTTTTAAGGATTTCAAGCACCCGTACACACCCCGAAGTTAAACCTACGCCTTTACGTAGCACAGATCTAAGCAAATGCGACTTTGGAGTACTTGTGATGCACAGCAAATGGAACTGGGTACGACAGGGATGGAGGGGAGGATGGATCCATGTGCAGCAGTTAAGCTCATAGGGTAAAACACAACAGGGATGGAGGGAAGAA
Source organism: Urocampus carinirostris (assembly GCF_059441175.1). Lineage (NCBI taxonomy): Eukaryota > Metazoa > Chordata > Actinopteri > Syngnathiformes > Syngnathidae > Urocampus > Urocampus carinirostris. The sequence goes on from NC_142352.1 coordinate 29,898,024, forward strand.
AGGAGGGATGGATCCATGTGCAGCAGTTATTCTTATGGGGGGAAAAAACAATATTTACCCTTGAAACAGTCAGATCCGTCATCAGCTGTTCGAAGGCTCGCGTCTCCTCTGCTTGCTTCTGGTTGTGCAGTGCGATCTTTTCACTGAACTTCCTGGGGTTCGAGCCCCCTGTGCCCGGGGAGCCGGACATCATTCTTCCAACTTCGGCTAACTTGTGAGGGAACTCTGCCCAGTGCTTTCCCTGATTTTAAACTTTTCCCAGTTGGCCCTCCATTGAAGAAAAAAACAACGTGGGATCAACTTATTAAATGCAAAAATGATAAATACATTGCTCCATTGAAAAATAGGAGTTAGTAAAGATTTCCAAGTTTCTTTACGATCTGTGGTAAAACTTGTTTCGCGAGTGAAGTTTTGACAGAACGAAGTTAATGATCCAACAGAACTTCATATTGACACATTGCCAATATCCAAATATACGAGTTTGGTGTTGACGTAGCTTAGCTGTCAAAGCTAACATAATATGGAGGTGAGCGGCTAGTAGCGAGGTCAGCGAAACTGCTCTCAAATACGCCTAGAACATTTTACACACACAAAAATTCAAGCTTTCGACACTTCTTCAGTTTTTTAAAATTACTTTCTTGGTTATTTAGCTTTCTCCCCCAAAAGAAAGTAGAGTACCCCGTTAGCTAATACCTAGCTAACAATGTTAGCCCAGTTCCCAAGCAATGGAGCCAAGCTTTTCTCGCTAAAATGTATTTCAACAAGTGTCCTCTGGTCTTATCGGGACTCTGTCAGTTTCGAGTTTTCTTGACAATAAACGTAGAAAAAAATCTCATCTGCGCATATTGTCGCTATTACTTAAAACTGGGACGCGCTTCATAAATTCACACTTAAACATCTAGATCAACGGCGAAATCGAGTCTTGCGTTAATCCACAAGCAACAGGAGACATCAAACTCCGAGCCGATGACTCCGTTAGTAGAATCGAGAACAGCCGAAGGTTAAAAACTGGTTTCCTGGCCGCAATTGGAGCAAAATAATCCCATCGGGGTGCCGCATTCGTTTGCAGTCACACAAAAAAATGTCGCTTGAATAAAACAAGTCAGACCCGACAGCTTGTTATCCAGTCTGTCTTGGCCGCGAGAAAAACATTGCCTTGTTGAATTCCATAGATTGGCCACACGGGGGCGACAACGCATCCCACCACTCGAGAAAATAAATGAACGACTGTAACTCTTATAAAGTTATAACAAAAATATTGTCGTTTTAAAGCCTAATTCACATACCTGTCAACCTCCACGGCTCCATGCACTTACAAACTGTTGTATTTTCCCTTACAAAATACAAAATAATCTTACACCATTTTTTCCCCAAACGTGTTTATTTATGTAGTTTAGAATAGAATAGACTATACCATTATTGTCATTGTTACAAAATGGGTTGAACATATTGGACAACGAAATTGGGGGTGGCGCTCCAGTTTCACATTTTACAGTGAGGATAAAAAACAGAAGAAGACAAACAAAGAAGATAAAGGAACAAAGAAGATAAAGGTTATAATTCACACAGTATTTACACAAGAAAGTGTGGGCATGTTGGGTGCAGGGTTGGATAGGGTTACTTTAACTTGATTACTTTCAATTACTTTTGGATTACTCCAATACCAAATATGCTAATAAAAGACAAAATAAACTAAATATGAATAAAATGATGACTCACAACACGTGGTAAGCTTTCTCTCCTGGCTTTGATCTCTTTGATCTCCGGCAAAACTAACATAAAATGCGACAGAAACAAAATGAAAATAAATCCAAACAGCTTGCCAACATCATTTTTGCCGTTCAATGTATTCCGTTGCTCCCCAAGCCTGCACAAAATTTAGTAATTTTAAGGTATCCACGTTCAGTGGCGTCACCGGGGGGTGTCCAGAGGTGGCCACGGCCCCCCTATAAATGTGTTTACCACCCCACTGGCCACCCTGTTTGCAGGCAAATAAAACTGTTCTGAAGCATACTGATAGCCTGTTCATCAAAATCGGAGATTATTGATCTCCTTGGGCAAGCTCCTTTGTTATTTTTTTGTTCAGTATATTTGTTCAGACAATTTAATAATTGTGTTTGCATTATATGAGGCAACCATATGGGTGTATGTTGCATATACGTCTTTTCTTCCGGCGCCGTCACGAATGGCAGCCACTCCAGCAGCTCCCGTGTTATTTTCGATTGTTCTCGATTGTTCTCAGCTCAGGGATGCTGCTGGAAATGTGAATTTCCCTTCGGGGATGAACAAAGTATCTATCTATCTATCTATCTATCTATCTATCTATCTATCTATCTATCTATCTATCTATCTATCTATCTAGTCTGGTAACCAGTTTATCCCTGTTGTAAAGTTATTTTTGTTATATTTTGTTCATTTAGTAATAATTACATGTTTTTGTGTCACATTAACGTTGTGTTGTAGCTATCCACTTAAGATATGTCTGTCTCTGTACTTGCTTCTATTTGTATCTGCCACCTGGTGACACAGGGCCAACTATAGCGAAATATCATACCATTAGAACTGACCGTAAAAATGCTCAACATGGAGGAGTTTTGCTCATGATTTCTCATGGTATAACTGTGTTTTCTGTCGCTAATTATCAGTTCGATAGAATTGAGTCATTAAGTTGTGATATTCTTATTTCTGGGGTGAAGCTGAGAATAGTGCTTGTATATCGCTCTGGTCTGAGCTCTTTTCAGGCCAACGTCGCTATGTTCGAACATCTGAATTCTATTTTTGATACTAAATTGCAAATTCTTCTTATGGGTGATTTTAACTTTCCTGACCTTCACCACAATTTTCTTCAAAATTCTGATACTAATCTAACTTCAATGTTCAAAAACTTGGTTTCAAATGCAGGTTTCTTTCAGCATGTCGATAAACCAACCAGGGGGTCCAACGTATTAGACCTTGTGTTTTCCACTGACAGATATTTGACTAAAAACATTGACGTTGGGCCGAGTTTCTCTACCAGTGATCACGATTCTGTTACTTTCCAACTTAACCTGGCTCTTAAAAAAGACACCGCTGCTCAGAATTACATAAATTTTAAAGACTGTGATCTACATGGCATGAGATACTTTCTGTCTAGTGTCAACTGGTATCTCTTATTTGATAATTGTGGGAATATTGAAGAAATGTGGGCAATATTTAAATCTGTTGTTTACACTTTGATATCTGTGTACGTACCCTCAGTTGCTGTTACACCTCACGTCAACCGTGATATAGCTGAATTGCATAGGCGAAAGCAGTTTATCCACAAGCTTTATAAACGTGATCAGTTGGCATACTTGGAAAGTTATCAAGATGCTTCAAGGGAACTGCGGAGGGTCATCAGGCAGGAAAGGGTGGCTGAGGAAAATAAAGTTCTAGAGGCTTATAATACTCGTAAATTATTTTCATACATCAACCGTAAACTAATTTCTAGGGCATCTATTCCCAACCTGAAGGCATCTGACGGTACCGTTGCTACAAATAATGCTGATAATGTCCGTATATTAAATGATCAGTATGCCAGTGTTTTTGGTCGTGACAATGGTGTTTCACCCGACTTTCCCAGCAGAACTTCAGCTGTTCTGAATTCTGTGGAACTTTCAAATGAGTTAATTCATAGATACTTGATAAAACTTCCCAGCAAATTTTCAGCTGGCCCTGACAGAATTCCAAATTTCTTGCTTAAAAAGCTAACTGACTTTTTATGTGAACCATTATTTTACCTGTTCTCTAGATCTTTTGAGGATTCACTGAGGACTGGCTTAGTGCTATTGTCATACCCATTTTTAAAGGGGGAAGCACAACAAGTGCAGCCAACTATAGACCAGTTAGCTTGACTTGCTGCGTCTGTAAAGTGTTTGAGAAAATTATCTCAGATGCCATATGGAAATTTATACAGGAGCACAATCTTTTTACGTTTAAACAACATGGGTTTAGGTCCGGACATTCTACCATGACTAACTTAATAGCTCATGGTCTACTTGTGACTCCGAGAGCCAAGAAGTCTGCGGGCTCGAGAGCGTTCTCCATCCGGGCCCCGGTGTTGTGGAACGCCCTGCCTCTGGAGATAAGATCTGCAACCTCAACGGAAGTTTTTAAATTGAGGCTTAAGACACACTTCTATTCCAAAGCATATGATTGATGCCCACCTCGTATTCTGTTTTGTCCTGTCTTTTTCTGAGGCCTGCCTGGCTGATACGAAGGAGAAGGATGATTTGGGATGGGTCAGCGGACCGGGGTCTGACCTGCAGCATGTCAACCCCTGCATTTACCAGCTGGCGTCGTCGTTGATGTCATGCTCTTTCCGGACATTTTCAACATCTTACCTAGTGTTTACTATTCTGTGTACAGTAATGCTAATTGTAATTCACCCTGTTCAATCCTGGAAGGGGGATTACCACATGTGAGGTCCTTTCTCAAGGTTTCTCTTTTCTCCTCACACTGAGGTTTTTGAGTTTTTCCTTGCCCGCATGCTGGTTTGCTAGTTTAAGATCAGGTAATTGTGTAATTTTGTAACTGTAATCCTGTGCAGTCCTTTGAGACATTTTTGTGATTAAGGGCTATATAAATAAATAAATTTGACTGACTGAATTTGAATAATATTACCAGTATGTTTTTTGTTCACAATATGGCTGGTCATGTTGTTTACTTAGACTTTTGCAAGGCTTTTGATAAAGTGTCTCATAACAAGCTTTTACAAAAACTGAAATGTTATGGTATTAGTGGAAAACTGCTTGAATGGATAACTGCATATTTGTCAAATCGTAAACAATGCGTAAAAATTGATGATGTTCTTTCAGCGTGGTCGGAAGTTTGTAGTGGGGTACCGCAGGGCTCAGTACTAGGACCATTATTATTTCAGTTTTTTGTGAACGACCTACCTGAGGCCATTCAAAGTAGTGACATCTCAATTTTTGCCGATGATGCTAAACTGTCGGCTTTCTTACCAAAAACCCAGGTTACAGGAACAATTGATTCTCTCCAAAATGACATTAAATCAATTTTTCTTTGGTCCGAAAAGTGGCAACTGCAACTGTCATCTCATAAATGCTTAGCACAGTCGTTTTTTCATGGTTCTGTTCCGCTGTATAACATTAATGATCATGATTTGCATGTTGTTACTGAACATAAGGATCTGGGTGTCACTCTTACTTCAAACCTAAAGTTTATCACGCATATCGCCAAAATTACCAACAAAGCCAATAACATAGCATCAAACATTTACAGACACTTTTACAACAAGAACCCAGCATTCTTAGTTCGAATGTTTTGCGTTTATCTTAGACCTGGGTTAGAATATAACAGCGTTGTGTGGAACCCTTACTTACTCAAGGACATTAACCTACTGGAAGGAGTTCAACGACGGTATACGAAGCGGATACCTGGGATGCACAGCTTGTCATATCCGGAAAGACTACAAAGACTGAACTTGGACTTTTTGGAGCTCCGTAGAATTCGATTTGATTTAATTTTTGTGTTCAAAGTACTGCATGGAATGATCGATGTGCCTTTTGATCAATTTTTTGAGTTCTGTCGTGTTGATGGTTTACGTGGTCACAGATATAAGTTACGGGTGCCTAGACCTACCAGCAACTTGCATGGAAACTTTATTTCTTTCAGGATACCAAAAATTTGGAATTTTTTGCCTAACCAGGTTATTAGTGCAAATACGGTGCAAACCTTTAAGCAGAAATAGATTTGTCAAATTTCCTTAGGAGAGGGGGCGTAAGGTAACCATATTTGGCCATGCTCACTCTCAGCATTAGTTTTTTCTTTGTGTCATGTTTTGATTAATGTATCCAACAATACCTTCAATAAACATTTCATTTCATTTCATCCAGTAATTGTGTTGTTTCATTCATTAAAAGCAAAATGAAATGACAAAAAAATGACATTTCACGGTTTTGCTACCTAACAGATTTGGTTTCTTTTGTTTTTGTTTCAGTTTACATTAAAGTATTTCATTGTATAGTAATTTGAAAATGAAATAAAGGTTTCTTTTCACATATTCCTCCAATCACAGTTTCATTTTGGAACCTAACCCTCACTATAAACAAGGGATTACCGTATTGCAAAATCCATTGTACGAGGGGACACTATTACAAATGGGGGTAGAGAAAAAGACAGAAGGAAAGAGTGAGACAGCAAAAGAGAAGCAACAATGAGAAAGACAGAAAAAAGAGTGAGAGAGAGAGAGAGAGAAGGAAAAGAGAGAAAGCGGGAAGAAGAGAAAAACAGAGAGAAAATTAAGAGAAAGAAATAGAAACAGAAAAAAATTGGGACATAAAGAGAGAAAATGTGCGGTCACCTCTCAAGTCATTTTCCTCATGTTGAGGTTTTTGAGTTTTTCCTTGCCCTCATGTAGGTTTAAGATCAGGGGATGGTGTAATAATAGTCTGTGGTATGTGCAGCCCTTTGAGACTCCTTGTGTTTAAGGGCGTCACAAATAAACCTGACCTGACTTGAGATTTGTTAAATGTAAACCTTATGCCTAATATATACATAAAACAATAAAACAGAATTGTCGTGGAACTCAAAATGCTGACAGTTATGGACTATGCACATTAAATCATAAGTATGTATAGATACCGGAGCCATTTCCCCCTAGTGGGAAGTGGCTAGAGTCAAAAACACATTCCTGACTCTTTCTGGGAGATTGATAGGGAGGAGGGGATTCCCAGCCCCCTCGCTCAACCCAACCGATGTGACCAAACCCCCCCAATTCCAACCCCTAATGCCAAGCGCCAAGCAGGGAGGCAATGAGTACCAATGTTGTAAGTCTTAGGTATGACTCGTCCGAGGCTTGAACCAACGACCTCCCAGTCTCTGAGTGGGCGCCCTACCCCCAAGGCCACCAAGCTGGTAAATCATAAGTAACACCAAATATTAGACAGCACACCAAAGTATATCAGCAGCCGTGTCTTTCTGATAGTTTCCCCCTGACCTTCTTACTTCAATAACCTGAAATTTTGGTTTTGGTGCGCCAACCCAGCATTTTAAGTGGCCCCATCTGGCCACCCCAATGAAAAATTACTGAAGGCGCCACTGTCCCCATTCTGCTTAAAATGTATACCCCAAAGTAGAAATTGTCTCCACATTCCACCATACCCTAAAAAAAATAGCTTAAGGGGAAAGGCCACATAATTACAAACTTTATTCGAAAACATTAAATGCATTGGCAAAGAGCATTCGCCTTTCAGGACTGCAATCATGGTTCACGGGTCCCTAAACTTCCAATGTCGTCGGGGCTCCACTTCCTGTGGTGTGTCTTGGGCAAATACCGCATGGCAGCGCCGATCCTTCTCCGGGCCATTTTTGGGTTGAGGTTGTCTCAACCACATGAATCAGATAATATTGGTTTCCATGGTTACCAGAAGCAGGAAAAGCCTATTGTTAACTTATTTCTAAAGGGTTTTTTTTTCCCAAAGATTTGATATTCGAAGCATTATTCACAGATTACTTGATTTTTCAAAGTAACATTGTTGCCTTTTGAATTAATCGATATCAACAGCAATAACGTTACTGATCAAAATGACTGGTACTTTACCACTGTCTGAACTTTCAAAATAAATTATTCTGTTATTTATTTTTAATGAAATGCTTTTATTAACTGTAACTTAGTAACTTCAAAAAGTATTTGAAATTACTTTAATTTGTTTACAAATAACTAGCCTTAAACAGTAACTATTACCCTAACAATTTCTGAATTCTATAAGTATTTAACTTTAGGTACTTGGGTTGTGATGTGGCTGTAGTTGATGGAATGGAGTGCAAGGTATTGCACGGAGTGAATCAAGGAAGGAAGGTTTTGGGTGCTCTGAGGAGAGTGATGAGCAACAAGAGTATGAGTATGGATGTTAAAAGGGGACTGTATGAGGGTGTGATTGTGCCGACTGTGTTGTATGGTGCAGAGTCTTGGAGCCTGAATGCAGATTTGAAAAGGAAATTAAATGTTTTTGAGATGAAATGTTTGAGGAGTATGTTAAGAGTGACAAGATTGGATAGATTGAGAAATGAAATTGTGAGAGACAGAACTGGACTAGTAGTGGAACTGAGCAAGCGTGTGGATAAGAGAGTACTCGGTTGGTTTGGACACATGGAGAGGATGGATGAGGAGCAAATGTTAAAGGAGATCTACAGGGCAGAAGTAAATGGAAGGAGACCAAGAGGAAGGCCGCAATTGACGTGGATGGATGGTGTTATGAGCGCACTGCAGGAAAGAGGTCTAAATGTAGTTGAAGCTAAAGCTCTTGTTGGTGATTGGAATGAGTGAAGAGGAGTTGTAAAAGGATAGTGGGATGTTTGGCCGCTTTCTAAGGGATGGGCAGGGCACTTGTATGATGCGGCAGGGGTAAACCAGTGAAAGCTGTCAGGCCCTGCTGTTGAACAGAAGAGTGTTGTGTCACCCTGACCAGAGTGACATGGCAGCTTTCTTGTGTCCCGTTTCATCTGGAGGGACGAAAGCATTATCATCTTGGGTGCCGAGGTGCTTAACTTGTTTGGGCATTTGGGTTGGGCATGGTCATTTTTGTGTGTGTTTTATGCTACTTTTTCCTTTTAATTGTTTTTGTATACGTTTTTGTCTTGCTGTCGGTCACAAAGGATATGACCAAGGTAGATAGATAAAATTATTTAACTTTACAGATTTCTTGATTTTTTTTTTTTAAAAGTACTTAATTTACTTATCAGTTATTTGGCATTACGAGTCATTATTTTACTGATTGGTTGGGTGGTTGGTTGGATCCCTTAACGACTTGTTGTTCTGGGCACCATTTCCTGAGGTATGTATGTCTTGGGCAAATACAGCCTGGTGGCGCCCATCCCTCTCCAGGCCAAATGTTTCCACCTGGTCTCAAACTGAGGACCTTTTCAGGCGAATGTGCTAACCAATACTTTTGCCTGAGCAATGTCTTGATTTTAAAAGCAACTTGCTTTACAGATTACTTAATTTTAAATATAACGTACTGATGACTTGGTTTTTGAAAAGTAACTTAGTTAGTCTTTAAATTATTAAGCATTGACAGTCAAGTCTTTACAAAATGCTTGCCTTTAAAAGTTACTTTTAATGATACTTTACCAGTTTCTGCATTTTAAAAGCAACTTACTTTACAGATTTAAAGTATTTACTAATTAGATGTTTTTTCTTAAAAAAAGTAATTTAGTTACATTTTCAATTATTTGGAATTAAGATTAATTTATTAAAGATTAATTACCTTTAAAAGTAAGTTATTTTACTGATTTCTTGCTTTTAAAAGTAATTAACTTTACGGATTACTTGATTAGAAAAGTATTTTTGGGGTAATTTAGGTTTATAACACTAAAAAACACACTGTCGAAAATGTCAAAATAAAATGAAAGGTGTCTAAATTCAACCCATATAAAAATGTATTAAAATGATTGTTGAATGTTCTAGTTCAATTTGTAAAATCAGCTTTCAAAACAATAAAATACTGCCCAAAAACACAACAAGATTATACCTAAAACATGCATTGAATGGAAGCATTAATTAATATTGTTGTTGAATAAATTAGCAAACTTTTTATCTTTGTACCAAACTTGTAACATGATTTTGGTTCTTTCATCAAAAGTATGTTCATCCATTCATTATCTGCACCGCCTATCCTCAGTAGGGTCGCAGGGGTGCTGGAGCCCATCCCAGCCATCTTCGGGCAGTGGGCAGGGGACACCCTGAACTGGTTCCCAGCCAGTCACAGGACACACAGAAACAGACAACTCACTCAACACCAAGGGACAATTTGGATCGGCCAATTAACCTGACATGCATGTTTTTGGAATGTGGGAGGAAACCGGAGTGCCCGGAAGAAACCCACTAAAGGATGGGGAGAACATGCAAATTCTGCACAGGAAGGATAGTAGCTCGATTTGATCAGAACCGTGCTGCGGACACGCTAACAACTCAGCCACCGTGCTGCCCAAGTATGTGCATTCCATTTGAAAACAGATGTGCACATAAAATCAAATGTCAAACTAACACAACAATGTAAAAAAGCTAAGTATTATCATCCATCCATACTTCCGTTGTCACACAGTGTGATGAAAATGTATTTGCCCTCCTCCTGATTTTTGCGTACCTATCACTCACAAAGGTTTCAAACCAATTTTGACATCACACAGAGACAACCCACAGAAATACAAAATGAAATTTTGATTGCATTAACTAGGGCACAAAAAATCAAAACCTATCTGGCCCTTTGTGAAAAAGTATTTGGCCCTTAACCAAATGTTTACGATAATTGGTAATGAGGCTTTCACAAGACTATGGAGGTATTTTGGCCCACTCTTCTTTGCAAAATTGTTTCAAATCTGCCATATTAGAGGGTTTTCTAGCATGAACTGCCCTTTGAGGTCTTACGAAAGCATCTCAATTGGATTTAAATCTGGACATTGACTTGGCCACTCCAGAACCGTCATTTTGAATTTTTGAGTGAGTCAGATGTCAGAAAGCAATTTTCACCGCTGTTGGGCTCCAGCGAACAGTGGCAAACCTTCCCAGTAGTCTTCGACCAACTAAGATTACAACTCATTTAGGAGGTCAGAATAAAAACTTGAAAACATCCAAGGAACTGCAGGCCTTGCTGACCTCAGTTAAGGTCAGTGTTCATGACTCCACTATAAGACAGACACTGAACAAAAATGGCATTCATGGAAGAATTCCCAGGCGAAAACTACCACTGTCGTAAAAGAACGCGAAGAGCCGTCTCACATTTTCCATAAAGCATCTCGATTTTCCTCAAGACCTTTGGAGAAACGTTCTTTGGACTGATGAGTCAAAAATTGAACGATTTGGAAAGTGCACAGCCCGTTACATCTGATGTGAAAATGGAACAGAAAAAACATGATGCCAACAGTAAAGTATGGCAATGGCAGTGTGATGATCTGGGGTTGCTTTGCTTCCTCAGGACAACTTCCTGTGGTTGACGAAATAATGAATTCTGGTGTTTACCAGAAAACAACGTCCGACCATCAGTTCTTGCCCTCAAACTCAAGCGCTCTTGGATCCTCCAGCAGGACAACGATCCGAAACACACTGGCAAGTCCACTTCTAAATGGCTAAAACGAAACACAACCAAATGAAGGTTCTGGAGTGGCCAAGTTAATGTCCAGATTTAAATCAATTTAGATGGTGTGATCTTGGATTGGCAGTTGAAACCCTCCAACATAGCAGATTACAAACAATTTTGCAAAGAGTAGGCCAAAATTTCTTTACCAATTATCGTAAACATTTGATTTCTGTTATCAATGCCAAAGGTGGCCTGACTCTCTTGGGATGAGGAGGCAATTTGTTTTTCACATACATTTTGAAAATATTTGTTTTAGAGCCTAAGCCTAGCCTCTCTTGTGTATAAATGAGTTTACAGCTTATGTTGCTTACATTTTCAGTTGCAGGAAGTTCTTACCAGTACAATTTCCCAATGGGAGATGCTACCTTTATTTTTGTTCATGGCCTATAATAAATGTCCATAATGAATGTGTAATATCTGCGCAAATAGACATTTCATAGATCCCTGTTTAGGTGTAGCACAAACCAGCCTTGGGGATGACCCATAGGGGGCAATGACGGTTCATAGGACAATGTTGTACAAACGAATGCTAGCTGCAGTTAATCGCAAGGGAAAAGGATTTGCTTATAGTCGTGTCTGTGTCATTTTTAAGCAGACTTGTTGAAACACAGCAACAGCTTCAAGCATTTACAAGCATTTTACCCCACATTCAAGCATTTTTCAACCCTTGAAAACACAACATTAAAATTTAAGCATTTACATGAATTTCAAGATCTTGTACAACCCTGCACAGGTGAGATGGACCAAATCTGTTCAACAAGAAAATACAAATGACCTTGTAAATTGACTTCTTCCAAAGTCCTGCTGAAAGAGGCTTTTGCTTATCAAGCATTTTTCACCGAGGTCAGCAAATCAATAACTTGCAAGGAACAACACAACATTATTACACAAAACATCCATTTTATAAATGATCAAAGCTTGTGCACAAGATAATATTCATATTTTAAGAAAAAACGTACAACTCTTTTACATCTGCCGTAATTGCAGTGACATAAAATTCTTAAGCAAATGTATCCGTTTCCTAGGTCTGGGATTGTTTCTTTAAGAACAAAGCTCATATGGTGGTGTACATTTTAAAACATAAAAATAATCTGAATTTAAAAAAGACAAGGGTAGTAGGGCACAAAAGAGAAGTGCATTGAGGAGCAAATAATGATAAAGGTCAAAGCTTTCAGTAAGCCTACTAATGGTCACATCAGTCTTTTGCCTTCTCATAACATTAGACTTTATTTCCCATAAAATTTCTTGTTGAGCAAGAAAATAAGCAGGTTGACGTTTATTGTTGCCCTGTCAAAGAGTTTCATCACCGCTACGCCTTCGTACTGTAGCTGGAGGAGATCCTAATAGATAAAAAAAGGAAGAAAGAAAAAACACACAAAGACAGTAAATAATAAATGAAACCATTTAAAATATCCACCACTCTGTCGATCAATCATACCTGATATTCTAACTGTAATGTTTCCAAGTGTACCCCCATAAACTTCGCCTTCACATCAAAGACTCCAACAGCCTCGGAAGGAGAAATCTCAAAAATGGCATTCTTGAACCTATGAGAAGAATAACAAATATTACTGTTTAACTTCAGAGTGAAAAAAACCACTCAACTAAAATGCTTCAAAATAAAATATTTCACCATGATTTTTAAGTCTGAGTTAATTTAAAGATAAATTAAGGTTTTAAGTACACAAACTTTTTGGACCCCTCAAGGCAGGGAGCAGGGGCCACGTGGTGGATAAAGCCACTCTTATGGGGGCCAGACTAGTAAATTAATGTCATAAAAACTGTGCCTTAGCTGTAGGCGTGGGGCTCTTTTGGAGGCGGCACAACTTAATTCCGATTATGGTTATCGAAGTTTTTTTTTTTTCCTCGAGCTTTGGAGATTTAATCTCTTATCGTGTTAATCAACTGTGCATTTTAAACAAAGTCAAAACAACAATTGAATTTATTTCCAATACAGTTTATGTAAGTCAGGAAAACTCATGCAAATTGGAGAGTGACAAAAATAGCAAACACACGCTAATTTAAGTAAAAAATAATAACTGTTTGTTTTTGAGACGAATCTTTACACATATTGGTATAAATAACCGTCATTTGTAGTTTACATATTCAGTTGGAGGAAGTTTTTTTTTCAGGGTCTGTAGACCGTTTTCACAGCCCTATTTAAGTATTTTTTAAGGACTTTCAAAGCCAATTATCCAATTTTCCCCGTACCATTAAAAAAAAAAAAAAATCTAGTCTGAAACATGTATTTTGCAGAGCTTAAATATGATGAATAACGATGGATTCTTTTTAAAGTAAAACAAAACAAAAATGTGAATGACGCAGCGTCGGAAATACTCCACTCCCTTGAAATGGTTCAGTCCACTTGATTCCCAGCACCGCTTTCGATATTTAGTTTTTCTATTATTACTGTGTTAGCCTGGAGAGGGGTGGATGCCACCAGGCTGTACATGCCCAATACACACCACAGGAAGTGGTGCCCCTACAACCTTAGTGGTCAAGGAAGACACCTACACCTAGCTACTTATGGCAATGGCAGTGGCTACATAATAAATAATAGTGTTTCCATAGTGCAGTGGTTAGCGCATTCGCCTAGGGGGTGATGATGCTTTATAGGACAATACCGTACAAATTATTGCCAGCTGCAGGGAATCATGAGGGAAGAAGAAATGCAATGGCAGAGTCAAGCTGACAGAAAGCAGTGTCAGCTTCATTTTTAACATGGCAACAATTTCAAGCATTTCACCCAAAATTCAAGCAATTGTCAATCCTTGAAAGCCCAACATTCAAATATAAGCATTTTCAAGATTTCAAGTACCTGTATCAACCCTGTATTCAAGTCTTTTTATTTTTTTTTTAATTTGAAAGTATTTATCGGAATTTGGGAACTTTGCTGTTAGATTTTTTATCCATTCCAGAAAGAAGCAAAACTTCTGTAAACCTCTGAAAAGACACCCTGGCGATATTTTTTAAATTCAAGTGCAAAGCCATAATTTCTAATTACTGGGGATAAAAAGTGTAGTTTAGTATCAAATGTTGCGGTTGAAAGAGACATCCACACACATCACATGAGTGCAATCGTATTTCCTTAAGTTGAGAATCTGCAACTTCTATTTTAAGCAGATTATTATCCGCATGTGTGCATCCTCAAATGTTCTCTTGTTGACAAATGGTAGTCAGCAAATACAGATACATTAGGTTGTTTGCTTTGGGAGTGGCACCTGGCTTTGGCGACATTTCGTGGACATATCTAAAACTGCAGGACAAAGTGATGCGGTTTATTTTTCTCTTGTGCTTCTCTCTGCATTGTATCGCCGGCCAGATTGAAACAGGTGATCCGGCCCACAGGACATATGTTTGACACCGCTGCCTTGAGGCTTACATTTGTTCTCAACCCTGAAATTTGAAACAACTTTTTGTTGTTAATACATCGATATCTGACTTGAGGCAGTGTTTCTCAACTGATGGGTCAGGACCCAAAAATAGTTCGCAGACCCGTTTTCAGTGGGTCCAGAGCCTATTATTGGCGAAATACAGCAAAGAAGAAAAAACAGGGGCAATTACACTCTTTAACAGTATATGGCAATAATGCCTTGCTTGATCTCTTCTACCGGTTCAGTCAATTGGCCTGTTTGAGAGGACCGCATTTTATTTTATTGTATTGTATTTTTGTTGGTTTAGTTTTATTTTTCCTCTCATGATAATGGGTCCCAAAAAAGTTAGTGATAAGGGGAAGGGAAAGTGGGGAAACAATGATAGAGTGAAAGAAGAAAACCATTGCAAAATACAAAAATAGTGTATGAGTTTCTGCCATTGAAGCGCTGATGGAAGATACAGTAAATGGTTCGAACATGTTATATTTTTAGTTATTTTGATCAGTATATTAATATTTAGTTACGACATAATTAAATAGTTATCAATTTTTAGGTACACGCTTTATTCATATTTTAAATATCTTGTAGTGTGTGGCCATTTTAAAGCAGTTTTAGGTGGGGGTTCATATGGAATGTAGGGTTATATGCGAGTATATAAGGTACTTAAAATCGTTTTTGTTTTGTTGGTCGTTGCATTTTTTGAGGAAAAAAATGACAATATGTTCTACTCACTCTGCTTTAATCTGCAAAATCCTTTCAATTTACAAGTGGATTTTTTTCTTAATTTGGGTCGCAGCTTGTCATTAGGGTGGAATAGTGGGTCCTCAAGTCACACCTGTTAAGGACCAGTCTCTTATAGGCATCCAACTGCTTTCTTACTCGGGCAACATGCGATGAAAAAGTTATAATTTATTTGAAGGACCATATGTATTACTGTTAACATAAGAATGGATATGGTCCTTTTTGTGCTACGCGTCAGTCCCTTCCACCGTTGCATGCCTTCTTGGGTTCATATTAAATATTACTTTTGTAATGTGAGCAAATACATCCATCCATTATCTGCACCGCTTATCCTCAGTAGGGTCGCGGAGGTGCTGGAGCCCATCCCAGCTATCTCCGAGCAGTCGGCAGGGGACACCCTAAACTGGTTGCCAGCCAGTTGCAGGGCACACAGAGACAGACAACTCACTCGATTGTTCACACCTAGGGACAACTTTAACCGGCTAACTGACCTGACATGCATGTTTTTGGAATGTGGTAGGAAACAGGAGTGCCTAGAGGAAACCCACCCAAGCATGGGGAGAACATGCAAACTCCACACAGGAAGGTTCGATCTCAGAACTGTGCCGCACACGCAATAACCACTGCGCCGCTAAATATCTGGTAGTCACCTTTGTTAAGTGTTTTCTCAACCCTTAAAACACATTCTAATCTTTGTCCTTGTACTAGCCTTAGGTGCAAACACATTTTTTAGACAGGTGCAGAACTTACTGATTTGGCTGCAGGTCTTCTATTGAAATCAGTACCCCCTTCTCATACAAGCGCGAGGCAGTGTATTTCTGTGAAACTTGTTTACTCTTCTTAGCTTTGTTGGCACCAGGCTTTGACAACCTTGGAAGAAAATAATAAATCACAATCGAGCAAAGATATTTTAGGTTTAAAACTGTGATGTGATGAAATTAAAAGAAATGTGACAATACTTACTTGCCCTTACTGCCTAAGTTGTCCATGCACGTCTTAATATACTGATTGTATGAATCGATTTGCACGTTATAAAACTTGGTCTTTGAATTCAGAGCTGTGTTGGTTTGCTGGAGTTTTACAAGTTCAGCTTTTCTGCGTTGGCGATAACGTCTTTGATTTCTGATGTCCTATAATATACAGACACATTTTAAAGTGTGTAGAACGTGGACTTAAATAAGTGACCCAAAAAATTAATTCAGTGGTGCATATAAACATTTGCACAATTCTTAAATGAGAAAAAGATGTTACGTATTGTTGTTTACGACCCATCAATCAGTTAAAATTAAGTCTTATTGTGTATCTGTTTTTAGATAGATAGATATAGAGAGATACTTTATTCATCCCTGAAGGGAAATTCACATTTTAATGGGACACTGTGTAATATTTGACCATCAGATGGCACTGTATTGTGTAGTTCAACCAGAAACAAGGGATACAAGGCACAAGGAGAAATACAAACCACGGAGACTCATTTTTTTGCCCGGTCTTTCACAAGATGATTATTTTTTGGGGTACCCTTACCAGAAAGACTGCGGACAATCATGTCAGAACCCCCTTTGGATAGATATTTTGGAAGATAATCTCCATAATCAAGTTGAAGGAATGTGTTGCATACAAAACTGTAATGACGTACAACTTGGAGCGCAATAATACATTTGTTGTACTGTTGCACACCACTTATGTGCACCACTGATAGCATTACATTCTTTGAACCTTGGCTATGTCGTTGATGAGATCTTGATAGCGGTTCTCAGGATTCACTTTGCCTAGTTCCGCTAACCGCTCTAGGTTACTTCTGATCTTCTCCTTTTTTCCCTGCAATGTTAGGCTGTCATTCACCACTGGTTTGACTTGCTTCATCTTCTCTGGTGTCTTTGCATCACGGATAGCCCTCCGCTGCATGGCACGCTGGTAGTCTGCTTCCTGTAAGTGCAAGAAAATTAAGTATGCCAGTGGAGCCGCAATCATTTTACTGAACATGACGCTTGTCTTTTTGTTACACGCAGGACAGAAAGCTTGCGTCAACAATTTTGTGTCCTCAAAGCAAATACATTTCACAATCGCATGAGAGAAGAAATCATCAAACTGCGATGTGCAATCTCATCCTAGTATAAATAGCTTTTGAGATGATGTTTTGTCACAAGATGCTGATTACACCGCTTTTGATTTTTCAGTGCAATGCTGAAGTGGATCTGGCTTGTTTACTGTCATAACGCATGGAAGCTGAGAAAAAAACATTGTTGTGTATTTTGACCTGATCTGGGCCAGCTGATGAGTCTAGTATCTCTGTCAGGGTTTCCCCGGGCTGGAACCTGATCACATCCACAATCAGCCTCTTAGTGCTAAAATGACATGACAAAAGATGTTATGAAACAGTAAACATTATTTCTGAGTATGACTCTAATGTTACAAACATACTTGAGTAGAAGCGTTTTGGCATCCACCTCACTATTGGCCTCACCAGGGACATCAAATTTGTTTGTCAATGTAAGTGAAACTTCAGTCTTGCCCATAACTTCTTTGTTCGGGTCACCGGGCGGGAGAGGATTTTCACCTGTTCAACACAACATTACACAATGTCATATAACAAAGACCATTTACATTGCCTAAACTATTTGTGATTTATTTCTGCATATGTTCTAGTATATATATATATATGGTGAACCCAAGTCCATTTTTTTACACATGACATGTCTGATTTCAAGACCTTGCTGTAATACCCATTCAATGAAAGCCTCAGGCTCAGATAAATCGTTGGATGTCCTTATTTAGGACATTTGGTGTAAAACCAGCATCGAACAAATCTTTTGAGTTACTCTCTGTGAAGAAGACAAGCTGGGAGTTCCAAAAGCACATGTAAAATTATCTTCCTGATTGCTGTTACTGATTCATTTTCAACCACGTATCCTTTTTTAGGGCAACTGATATGCTGGAACCTCACCCAGGCAGGTTTTTGCCATTAATGTAATTTTTTAATGACAGCGATGTTTATTACTGCATCGGACGTCTCTACC
Source organism: Urocampus carinirostris (assembly GCF_059441175.1). Taxonomy (NCBI): domain Eukaryota; kingdom Metazoa; phylum Chordata; class Actinopteri; order Syngnathiformes; family Syngnathidae; genus Urocampus; species Urocampus carinirostris. The sequence goes on from NC_142352.1 coordinate 29,916,273, forward strand.
CTTCCTTTTCTATGTGTTTTAAGGATACAATGTTCTTTCTGAAACTTTAAAAGATCACTTTGAGAGGGTCCACCATGCATTTTTTCCTAAATTGGCTTCCCCTGATCACTTACTTCAAAAACGTGAAACTGTTGCCCTCCTAGGCACATGCCAGATTATATTACCTTGTATTTTATTGATGATGTTGTGTGTATATTTTTGAGTACACACGCACATAGCCAAACACATAAAAACTAGACGATGTGGTGGGGTGTTCCTGTGTTTATTTGTAAGCACTTGTATCCTATGCTGTCGACAATCTTCATACAAGCATTTTTGTGAGGTCCAATTATTTAGCAAAATCACCCTCCTGGTAAAATTTGAAAATTGAGGTTTTCTTCAGCTTAGTCCCTCAAATCAATTTAATTTGTAAGGCTCAGGCTGGGCCGGGCTTAAATACTCGCGGGCCGGGTCGGGCCCTCTTTTTTAAGGCCTGATCTTACCTCTCGTCCTATGCCTGTATATCTACAGAACAACATATTTTGTAAGCCTTTAAAATGAGTCAAAATTGAATGAGTTAATTGTAATTGTGCTTCCTGTTGTAATGAAAAAAAACCCTAAAGCATAGATTTCACAATCAAAGAACTTGAAAAGCCTGTCAAATTGGCAGCACCTACTCTGTCACCTGAACTGGACTATTCATTCATTCATTTTCCAGCCGCTTTACCTCATGAGGATTGTGGGGGTGCTCAAGCCCATCCTAGCTGACTTTGGGCAGTAGGTAGGTGACACTTTGGACTGGTTGCCAGGTAGTCACATGGCACAATGACACAGAACCCCACTCACTCAAACCTACGGACAATTAGTACCTGCCAAACAACATGCCATGCATGTTTTCGGGAAGTGAAAGGTAAGCTGACTCCCTAAATAAAACCCACTCAGGCACGGGAAAACAAGCAAGCTTCACACTGAGGCCAGCAGCTGGAATTGAACCCAGGACCTCTGAACTGTGAGGCAGAAGTCCTAACCAGTCACCCACCGTGCAACCACAAAGACTAACACTGGACTTTTGACCAATTGGTAGTAGTTCTGACACATAACTGGGTCCAGAAATACTTGAACATAAAAATATCTTATTATAATGTGAATGGTTTTCATGCCTCTATACACATTCATACTAAAATCTAAACAAGTATGACCAGCAGTGAGGATTTTTCACTCTCAACCAAACCTGAGAGCCTTTCAAGGCAACCACATTCACTTTGTTTTTTTGCTGCATTTCAATGGCCAACCAGCTTCATTTCATTTGTGCAACACTGCAGACGTTTATATCCACCTACCAATTAGAGACTCTACAGTAGGAACCTCCCCCAAGTCCTCTAGAAGCTCATGGATGGGATCATTGTGCTCTGGAGCAATGGCATCCTGATGATCCAGAAGCAGCTATAGCAAAGAAGAATCAGTGAAAAACGAGGCCCATCATGCAGGTGATTTGGGAAAATTATATCAAGGATAACTCAAACTTACTGTGTGCGTGTTGATTATTTCCCCGATAGAAATGTAAATGACAGGTTTTGTGACTGTGACAAGGTCAGAATACTGATCCACATTGAATTTATCTTCAAGTAATGGGACGTCACATGCTGCCGAAAAATACCGCCTGCAAATGGAGAGGATAAGAAAATTTAATGTGCAAAACGTAAAACGTGCAAAGCGTAATATTAGACTGGTTGTGTCCGAACTGTGGTGAAGGAGCCATTCATACCAATAGCCGTATTTCAGCGGCCAGTAGCATATAATAAAATTTATATTTGCCCCTAAAAAGGTGTTTTATTCACTGTACAGTTGTTACGAATTTCCAAACATAACATTTGGAAAGTTGCGGGATTTTTCTGTTTTATGTTTTTTATTGCATTAAGTTTGTATTGTTATTTTCTATGTTCTGTCTTATATTACTGTATCTTTTTTCTTTTGTTTTTTGAAAATAATAATAATAATCATAAAACATAAAAAAGTATACACGCACACACAGGTATATACTTTTAAGCGAGTGCAATAAAAATAAAATGGTGGTTACCCATGTATTTGCCCCTCTAAATTTCCACAAAATTACTTTTAAACATTGTACAGATTTTAATACATTTGTTTTTCAAATTTGAAAAGTAACAACATTTTTCTGTTCTGTGTTCTGTTCCGTGTCCTCTCTGATCCGTTTTTGTGTGTTTCATTTGCAGCGTTCTGTTCTCAAAACATATTGGTGTGAGTAAATAAGTAAATGGCCCTCTCTATGCTTTATTATCTCAATGTAATACTTGCATAGAATTTTTATTTGACAGTTTTTTTTATAAATATCTAAAAGATTTCCTGTATATATCATGTTTATGGTTTATACTGGCTGAATAAATTTTAAAAAAATACATACATTCAGAGGTTTTCAAATGGAAAAGGAACAACATATCTATGTTGGGATTTTTTCCCCTGTTCTATTATCTGTTTTTAACAAAACCATATCAGAGAAAACAAAAACAAACCCAACCAAAGCAAACTACAAAAAACAAATTGATGGGAGTACGAATTATTTCCATTGGTTTGGTCCACAAAGTAAATCGTTTAGACGCCACTGTGTAATAAAAATAAAAGCGAGTGGGAAAAATACAACAAAAGTTCAACCATCTCATTTTTCTGAAGCAATAAATATCACACCTGAACTTTTGGTAAGAGTTGCTGAGATATTCGTTAATAGGATTGAGGTGGGCATTATCGCCGAGAAACATCTTGTTTGAGGCTGCATGCTGCAGCATCTTGGCTATTGAGCCTAGGTTTCGCCTCTGCTCAGTGGTTAGTTGACCACCTGCCGACATTTCAATGATGTCAAAGGCATCAGGGGCAACAATCGCTGGGTTCATGTAACGGTAATACAGAAGGTTCCCCACGATCTGAAAAAAAAGCAAAAATGTTCAGTTACAAAGAGGTTCTTCAGGATTCCAAAACTTCTAATAATCAGTTGTTATTTATCGAGGCTAAAAGGAGAACAGGAATTTGTTCCAGCTGTATAAGAACAAAAAGAAAAAGTAAGAAAAATATGAATATGCTATCTCACCTTGAGACAACAGCTAGGGAGTAGAAAGCAGGTTGCCTCAACACCGAGGAATTGGTAAAGTGGAAGAGGTAGATGGGTAGTTAGGAGACAGCAGAGAAAACAGATTTAATTACGAAATATGACGTTTAGAAAGAAAAGGGTACGGAAAAAACAGATAAGGAGTGCAAAATAGTCGATTCATTAGTAAAAAAAAAAGACAAGGTGCAGCAAAAAATGAAGGCTTGTGACAGACTGATTGGTGTAGGTGGGTTTCACTAAATTATAAATCCCCTCGCTTGGATAGGATCTCATACAAATATTGTCATATTTGGGGCCATGATGTATGTAGAATTAAAGTCAGCAAACCTTAAAGAGTTCATCTTCTGTAGCATCTGGAAACTTCTCATGGAGTGTGTCTTTAAGGACTTTGGAGATAAAACGCATCCCATAGCTAAATGAAACAATAGACACAAAGTAAGTGAAAATAATTTCGAAACATGTTGAAAATGTTTATGTAATAATTCTGACTAAAATAAACTTACGGAATTGTATCGACAGAAACAATTATAGCTGAGAGGAACTTATCAGTGACCATCTTCATGCTCTTGATAGAAGCTTCCAGTCTATTTCGAACTTCCTCATGGGACATTGCCTGTTCAGGCGTTACGTCATATGGCAGCTTGCTGTAGACAACAGATAGCCGGAACAATAAACTCCGAGATGATCTTCATTTTTAGTCGTTCGAAAAGATAGTTTACTCAAAGAGAGCTGTGGATCGCGTGAGCCTTTTGTATTTTTGCTGGATTTTAATTTCTCTCTTGCTGAAAGTCAGATGATTTGAAGTCACAGAATATTATAAAATGTGATATGGTGGCTTGAAAAACTCTTGAGTAACACAAAAGGATTACACTTATTAACTGCTATGAAAGCTAAACCTAAAGAAAGCCAAACTACAAATTCATCAAAAGCATAAAATCATCATTGAAACTACAAATCTACCCTGGAACATGTTAAAGAAAACATGTCAGCTGAATTGTGGTAAAGCAAGACCAAATGCTATGAATAGAGATACATGGAGGAAATTGGTAAAGTCCTCAAATGATATATACGGAGAATTTACCGAGGGATATTATTCTAAGCATAACATGGACAAATAGTGACAAGTCTTATGGTTCCCTTTCCATCCTACGTCATTAGCCAATCACCACAGGATGCGTGCACATTGTTTAGCCAAAACAGCAGGGAAAAAAAAAAAGTTTGAATGGAGCAGTAAAGATTTTTAAGTTGAGATGCCTTTTTAGAGTCGCTATTTACAAAAACAACAGGCCCAGCTGTTGTGTGCAAGGGTGCACTTTAAAGCAATTTTAAGGAACACCATTTTTTTTGCAACTCCCCGAGGAAAGAAGCATTTGAAAAAGCACTGTGGGACCCTGTGGCTGCAAGCCATTAAAAGAACTGACTCGACCGAGGCATCATTAGAAGTGCCTGCGTTGGTGGTGCCCATTTCACATCTGGTGAGTTATCATGGTGATCTGGTTTGGATTTACTTAAATTCCAAATGCCTTAGTAAGTGTAAGTAGGATAAAAGTCAGGGAATTTAAGTGTTTTCTACCAATGCCTAATATACACTGTACGTTTGCTAAAAGTATTTTAATCATTCTTACCAGATAAAAGACCGGGCTTGTATATGAGGCAAACAAGTCACACACAAAAGCTCAATTAACTGGCTTGTATCATTGTGTAGCGCAAATAAAAATAACATTTTGTTTTTGTTGACTTTGATCTTGGTCCTTGAACCTACTTTGTGCTTATTTGAGATAGTGCTATTTAAGTCAAGTCATTTCAAGTCAAGTCATTTTTATTTGTATAGCCCTAAATCACGAAGAGTCTCAAAGGGCTTCACAGATTACACTATATTACACAGACTATTTTTCAGCCGACGAGAAGAGTAGGTTATTCATATGCTATGGAGTAGAAGTGAGTTGCAGGCAGTTTGAAATCCGACCAAGTATTCAGAAAACAGATCTGGATTCAGCATTAGCTCCGCATATGTGGGGAGTTATCCAGTAACAACTGCAATATTTAAAAAAAGGCACAAACAAAAAGGAGGTTAAAGTTGCCTGTAATCGTGTTAGTGTGTTGTTATTTGATGGAAACAAATGGGAACCAACCTTAACCCAGTTATCAATTCTATTTCAATGCTGATAATCTTCCCACCATCTCACCTGGCCTCTCCAGTTTGTGTTTCCATCTGATTGACCCAACTCTTATAAATGTCCACCGGGTCAGTCTTAATGTTAAGCGTTTTGTCGTCCATGATCTCCTTTACAACTGGCGCCAAGATCTGTCTCAGTGCGTTCTGGCCTCTTGCACCTCGGTGGAAACTCACCACCATCTTTATGACCGTTGGATTTCCTGTGACAATCTCCTTCATTTGGTCAACTTTTGATCTGAAAACAGTGAATAAACATTGATGTTAATCCAAACCTTTTAGTCTTTATTTGTTCTGTTGGCTTTCTAGAATAAAGATTTTCAAACCTTTTTCATTTTAAGCACTTTTTAAGGACTTTCAAAGCCAATTCTCTAATTTCTGCCGTATCATAAAAGAAAAATACGGCATGAAAACATGTATTTTGCAGAGCCACAAATATATCTGCAATTTACATTTGCTATTTTAAATCTTGGTTGTGAATTTATTAAGACATGGGATTAAGATCTTGAGTAAATAGCAATTATATATATATATATTTTTTTTTTTTAGAAAAATCTCTCCCCAAATAGGTGTTGGGTAAAAATGAAATATGTAGCTTACATTTTTAGTTGCAGGAAGTTTACCACCGGGAAACGCCATCTTAATTTTTTGCATTGCCAAAAATTCATAAATTATTCTTGCCCTAATGCACTAACTGTGGACGATGACGCTTCTTAAGACAACGCCATACATACTAATGCAAGAGGCTGTTAATCACGAGAAAGGAAGAAAGTGGGGAGATTTTGATTGCCTTTTTGGACTCTTTGTTTTTTTCATCCTAATTTTTCATTACTGTTCATTAAACCAGCACCTTTTCGTTCTTACAAAGAATGACAATACAAAGGAAATTATTATTATTATTATTATTATTTTTGGAGAATACATTGGCTCCTTGTTCCCTGCTTCCCTGAATTTTTGGGTCCACTAAACCTCTAAATGTGACATCACCAAGTCGTTTGCTGTGTGACCAACTAATAGTTTGACCCGCACCACTATTAAGAAAAATAGTGAGAATCCCCGATATTGTTAAAAAATGATTAGATCACTCACTTGATTTCCTCCTGCAGAGCAGTCATAAAAAGCTTAAGCAGTAGGTACTCCTCTCTCTGGTTTGAGGCATAATTATACAATGTGAAGATTACAGAATCCATAAACTTTGTCGATTTGTTCTGAGGCATCTGGAAGATCAGCTTGGCAAGATATGTTGGATTGGTCTGAAAAAGGCAATGTGTTGTTTACAAATAAGGAGAGAGGTGCAAGAGATACAAAAAGTATTAACATCTCATCTCATCTCATCAGCCGTACCACTTATCCTCATTAGGGTCGCGGGGGGGCTGGAGCCCATCCCAGCAATCATCGGGCAGTGGGCGGGGGACACCCTGAACTGGTTGCCAGCCAATCGCAGGGCACACAGGCACAGACAACTCATTCGCTCATTCACACCTAGGGACAATTTGGACCGGCCAATTCACCTGAAATGCATGTTTTTGGAACGTGGGAGGAAACCGGAGTGCCCGGAGGAAACCCACGCAAGCACGGGGAGAACATACAAACTCCGCACAGGAAGTCTGGAGCTGGGTTTGAACCCACGACAGGTTCCCATGACATGAACTGTGCCGCACAAGCGCTAACCACTGCGCCGCCGTGCTGCCTAAGTATTAACATACAATGTAAAATTCTATGCATTGAAATAGTGCTACAGGATACATTCCTAGACTCAATTTTGGTAACTCAGATTTGTTTTATCCATCCATCCAACCATCATCTGCACCACTTATGCTCAGTAGGGTCGCAGGGGTGCTGGCGCCCATGCCAGCCATCATTGGGCAGTGTGCAGGGCACACGCTGAACCAGTTGCCAGCCAGTCGCAGGGCACACAGAGACACTTGCTCATTCACACCTAGGGACAATTTGGATCAGCCAATCAACCTGACATGCTTGTGTTTGGAATGTGGGATGAAACCAGAGTGCCCGGGGGAAACCAACGCAAGCACGGGAAGAACATGCAAACTCTACACAGGAAGGCTGGTAGCTGGATTTGATCCTATGACCTCAGAACTATGCCGCAGATGCGCTAACCACTCAGACACCGTGCTGCCTCCAAATCAGTTTTTTTAAATAGGGGGAGTAAAATTAAAGTAGGACAATGTGTTTGCACTCATTTGTAAAGGGGAAGTGGCGAAGTTCCCCAAATTATTGTTGTTGTAGCTTTAAACAATACTCCCAAAACTCTTGGACGAATGTTATTGTTATATAAAATCAAATTTGATGACAGACCACCATTCCAAAATGTTCCAGGTGGATCAAGCATGACATTGGCCATCCGAAAAAAAAAACAAAAAAAAAACCTATCTATTGTAGTGTTAACTACAGTAAAGGCAGTGGCATGTTTTTTTATTCCAGTAGGAGCAAATACTGATAACTGTTGCCAGAAAGCCTCTGGGCCTCTGCTGAAATGTAAAAAAAGAAATAAGGCATGGAAAAGTTTAAGTTTGAATGTGATTTCTTTAAAGCCACACAGTATGCAAACATGTGTAGCGTACCTTACCTTACCCTAAAATGTTAAACATCACAGTAGGGTTAAGAAAGTTTGAAAATTATTTGAAGTAAGTTTGCCTATAATTTATTTTTAAAGAATGCACGCATAAATATGTAATTCAAACCCATGATCTTCAAAACACATTTTCAGTTTACTGATGCAAATGGTATCCAAGTTGTACTACAATATTACCTGTAACAGGTAGAAGAGGTGCTGGTAAGCTTCCAATTTGACTCGTTTTTCCTTGCTGAGGGCCTTTAGACCGCCTTTGTGTTTGTTCATCATCATCATTTCTGACAGCTGACCCTTGTTCTTTTTTGTTAGCTTCTTGCTGTGAGACACCACCTCCTGCAGGGTGATTTTGTTCTTTACCAGCAAGCCGATCTTGATGTCCATGAGGTTCAGGTCGTTCTCCAATTGCTGATTGGAACGTATATTAGTGACCACTTCCTCACGGAGCCGCATCAAATCCAACTCCTCCTGGAAGTCCTGATCACTGTGGTCCAACAGATGCACAAACTTCCTCACCACTGCCATTGGAGGATTTTCGGCACTGACTGTGAAGGAATCAAGTTATTCAGTGAAAAAAATAAAACCAGGGATTTGTTTGCATAAAATTTGGATTTCCGTCATACTCAGTGTTTTGTAGTCATCCCTGGCCTTGTTGGCTCTGATGAAAGCCTGAATCTTCACCACATCTTTGTTCTGTAAGAAATACATAATGTACATCAGTTGGCCTTGCAATACTCCAGTTTATTTACAGTACACGAGCCAATTGAAATCAGATTGCAAGGCCAAATTAAATTAATCCACTGTCTTCTGATCCTCAAGTTAATGCCAGAGGATGTTTCAGGCAAATATCTATGACATTATATGATTTAAACCTCAAATTAAAGCATAACCATTTCACTATACTGGGGTGGTATGTTGTTTTGAAAGGCATGATAAATATTGTTGTATTTCATCTTTACATTCCCCAAAAAATAATGTCATGGACACATCTAAACTGAAAAATAAATACTACCATCGATGGATCATTTTGTCAGGTGTTTGAACACAATATAATATACAGAAGTTTGAATGACACAAATGGATGTTAATTGTAATTTACTTTAAAACTATCTGTATCTCATTTCATTTAACCACTTGATAAAATATATTTGAGTGGATTCAATATCATTTATCTAATAGTGTATATTTATTTCATTTTTCTTTATACTTCAACTTGTCATGTCACCCATCAGAATACAGAACATCCCACCTACAAATAGAGCTCCTTTTACCCAGGCCCTCCCCTCAAATTACCAGCCAAACGTGTAAATGTAACACTTACGTGATCTTTGAAGTACTTCAGGCGATCCCTGTACTTTTTGCGAGCTTGATGCATTCGAACCATTGACTGGATCTGACACAAATTAAAATGTTCATGATTAAAAGTACACTTCTGATGAATTGATACATTAACCATGGTAATATTATTTCACCTTCACAGCATCATCACTGTGGTCTTCTAAATACTTCTTGCGGTCCTTAAAGTCCTTCCTCTGTTTGTAGCCTTTCCAGTGAGCCTGGAAAAAGTCATTCCAGAGCTTAATGATTTGCATGTATCGTCTTAATAGTTGACAATAAATTCTCATATGTCTTTCTGAAATTCTAAATAGGGAAGATACACAGCACTGCTATAGCATGTCTTCCTTCTTGATTTCTTGCAGTAACAAAATATATAGGTATTATAACATTTAAAGTTGTCATAATCATGCATGGTTCCTACAGCTGAAAGCAAGTTAAATTCAAGGCTTTTTAAGACTTCTTTAATGCATTTTTAAATAAAACTTTAAGACCGAGCCGACAAAAAAAAAAAAAACACAATTGAAACAAACAAACCAAAAATCACCACATGAATTACAGGCAATTTTAAACAAATGTTTATTTTAATTCTTTTTTTAATTCACATTTTGGTCCGGTTTATATCTTTCCATCTGAAAAATATAGCACTCTCCAAGGTTTTAGACATGGAAAACTGTAAAAAAAGATGTTTTCAGTACATACAGTAATGGATCTTCAGTCAAAACTGGCAGAGAATCATTTATAACTAGTTCCATAGAACTCTTCTGCTACATTGATGAGCATTTTCATCATGAATCAATAAAAAATTACTTTTTTACAGCACCAGGGCCCGAATGGAGAATGCTCTCAAACCTGCGGATCTCTTCTTGGCTCTTGGGATCACTAGTAGATCAGCATTTTCAGAGCGAAGGCTCCGGACTGGAAGAGTAGCTCAAACCCAAAATATTTATTAAAAAATGTTGTTCTGAGTACTTCTAGCTGTTTAACCATGGCATAATAAATGTGTAAAGAGACACCTCACTACTTCAATCTTCAACTATCGCTGATTCACTGCTTCACGGATTTTGAATAGAATTGTCTTTATTGTCATTGAATTAACGTGTCATGCATTGTGTTCTGCGGCAGTCAGCACACAGCAAATGCAATCACGGGGGCAGTGATGGAGGGCTGTGTGTGTTGGCGTGAATGTCTGTGTGTGCGACTGTGATGGGCTGGGGTATGCTGTTGGTCAAACGCCGGGGTGGGCGGACGCACGAGTCAATGTGTCTACCCAAACCTTTCATTAACCTCCATAACCGAGGAAATACTGTAATGGTAAATTGTGATTGTTCTAAAGCTATTTATAGTCATTTATACCATTATACAAATCATCTTACAATGTGTCACAAAAAAACATTAAGAGGTAAAAGTGGGTAAATTTTCTTTACCCCACTACCAATTTATTAAATCAGATTTTTGTGCCTGCACAGAAACTATTTTTGTAAAGAAAAATGTAGGGGTTAACTTGCATCCAAATGGTTTTGAGCTCACCTGTATTTGTGTAACAGCCGGTTCTTTTGACTTTAGGTAGTCCATCCGCTCCTTTAGGCCCTTCCTCACCAGGTAGCCACGGCAACGAGCTTGCAGCTTGGTAATGAGCGTCTCATTAGCTAACCATAGCTGCTCTCGGTTGTAAGCTGTGGTTACCCCAGACACTACAGACTGAGGTGAGTAATTAAAACAAAAAGGTTCATAATAGCTTAACGGTAGGAATTATACAGAACTGCAGGAGGGCATCCTACCTGAATTTCCTCCTTGTTGAGCTGTGTGTTGTTTTGTATAAAACCCTCTGGTTCCACCCAAGTACCCTCTTTTGAATTCAGGTTGTAGTAGTAGTTATGGCCACCTTTCACCCAGTGTTGTACCCACTCACTGCCGTTATCACCTGGATAGCGTGAATGAAGTTTATTTGGGCACAGCACAAAAAACAGCATCAACCACTAATTCAGATAACAAAATATCGCACAAAAAACAGCAACTCGTGACTCGTATACCAATTAAAAGCCAAAGAAAATCTTTTTTTACAAAATGGTTAAAACATTTCAAACTTGAGTGACTAACTAGTATGATACCACCAAAAACATCTTGATAAATCACTCTTCTTTAGTACATGTATCCAAAAGATGTATGGATTTTACTAAATTGAAATAAATATGGGACATTTTCAAGGTCAGCATCTAACTCGTTCCATAAATGAATCGCTTTTTTTCTTTTCAATGTTGTGCAGGAATACTGGACCTTAAAGTTATGGATTCCCTTGAGATAATGCGTGTATAATTTCTGTTGGGAGTTAAAAATGAAAGTATATTGAAGTTAGTCATAAATTACTTTAACCTATTTTAATAGTCATGAATGACATCAGGTGATCAGACCTCCAACACATCTACTGCTTACAGAGTTGGTACACCTTTTTCCTATCCAAATTTGAGCACTTTTCAAGGACTTCAAAAGCCATTTTTTTTTTTCGATTTCTCCAGTACCTTTGCAAAAAGAAATCCGGTGTGAATCATGTAATTTGAAGATACATAACTATATCTGTGATTTATATATGCATTTTTTTAATCGTAAGTGTGCATTTATCAAGATTTATAGATCTTGAGTAAATTTCAAATATATTTGTGTAAATATTTTTGAGAAAAATCTTTACATAAAGTAGGTGTTGGATAAAATGAATGTAAAATGGAGCTTACATTTTTGTTCCCATTACAATTTACCACAGGGAAACGCTACCTTCATTTTTTTGCATGCCCCATAATACATTTCCATATTTGATACATAATCCTTGCAGGAATACATATTTCATAGTGCCCTGTTTAGGTGTAGCATGCACCTCTCCCATTTGGCACAACCCATGCTAAGCAATGACACTTCACAGAAAAATGCCGTACAAAATAATGCCAGTTGGCATTAATCACGAGGTAAGAAATGTGATGGCAAAGCGAAGTCACGAGAGAGCAGTGTCGCCCTTGTTTTTAGCAGACTTGTTGTAAATCATGGCCACAAATTCAAACAGTTACATGAATTTTACGCAAAATGTTAGTACTTTTCAGTCCTTGAAGACACAACGTTAAAATTTAAGCATTTTGAAGGATTTCAAGGACCCCTATGGTTCCTGAGCTTAGGCCAAATTCAAATTTTGAACATAGTGTTAACTACGTGGATACCTTAAATAGGTCTAGTTATTAGGATATAAGGGCATTAAATACCTAAAAAAATGTAACATTCAACCATACTGTATCCACTATTAATTATGGGCTAAACCAGGGGTCTCTAAGCTGTGCACGTGCATAATAGTGTACTGCCCAGACCTTCTTATCGCACAAGAAAATCTAGCCATCACATAAGAATCAGCGCTCAAAATTGAGAAATTATTTCACATGCAAATTCAGCTGGAATTACAGAGAATGTGAGGATAAACAATGCAGGTTCCCTCTGCAGTGTTTTAAACGCAGTATTTTGAAGCAAATGTCAGCACGAGATTGAGTATACCAAAGTTTAAGAATATTCTTTTTTTGGGGATGCAGGTTGCGGAGAAAAATGGTGTTACATTTAAATAATTTGCAAACATATCAAGTAATGCTTTTTGCTAACACTCTACTTCTTCAAGAAAAGTGTGATTAAATTCTGCTCATTATTGTGCAACTTCGTAAATAAATCCACAAAATGTAAGTAATATGTAACAAACTTTTTTTAAATGGAAATCCCATGTGAAATTAGTGTTGCTGGACACCCAGCAGAAAGTAACTTGATTTGATCTCAGGTTTTGGACATGTTTGAGGATGATTAGGTTGCCACACGCCTGATTGATATTGGTTTCCGTTATTCCAAACGATGCTCACAGACTGTGTGTGAATGCTCCGGCCCGTGGAAGATTAGAGCGAAAGTTGCTCACCAGTGCTAGTTCATTGCGACAATTCTAGTACATTACTTTTTTTAGTAATTGACTGAGTCTATTTACTTTAACTTTTACTTCCAATAATTAACCTGGTAGTAAACTAGTAACAACAGTGATAACATGAAAAGTTATTTGACAAGTGCATGTCCATCTGGGAGTTCTTTGCGCTAATTAGAAACAAAAGGTAGCTCTCAGCTTGAAAAAGGTTGGAGATCCCTAGGCTAAACTATGTAAAAGTTGCAGTTCAATCAGAAAAGAGCCTTGACGAGGGTATATGTTAGCCCACAATCTAAGTTTGTGTAATCAGTGTAATTCTTAACCATGCTGGGTTCCTTTCTCACCATCTTTCTTTTTGGTGTCTTTGACTTTAGACAAGTCATCCAGATAAGTCTCTGCACATTCAGATGTGACGCCATACAGTCCTGCCCCAGGGTTTCGCAGGGCCGTGACAGTCTGAGCTGCATTGCCAGTATCCACTGCTTCATTTATGGCGTGGATAGACTGAGAGACTGTTGACGGAAATACAGCCCACAATGTTGAGAACTTTTTCAAACCTTTCAAATGTATGCGGCATGGACAAACAAGTACGCTTACACAACAAGGCATCCTTTGTGTCCTGGTTTGCCTTGAAAATTGAATCCTGGATCTCATCCAGCCAAAGCACAGCAGAAGGATCTTGGGTTTCCTGGATAGAAATTTAGAAGAAAAACGATCAGTGTGCATAAGTATCATTTAGGGCTAGAACAGTATATAATATGTATAATATCGATTTGAAGAGTTTTCTGCGTGTGTTTCTATCCAGTTATTATTGAAATAGAAATCAAACTTTGTTTCATTGTGATATATCATTGTTGAGAATTCCATATTCAAAAAGTACATTCATTCTTATGTAAAATGACGATTGCATTAAACTGGACTGACCCACATAAAATACAGCAGGATCACACTAATAATCCACAAAAAGGTCATGTAATGACTCTTTTCTGTCTCTAGATGGCGCACCCATTCTCTATTTAGGACAGTTAGCTTACATTCTAAAAGCCAATTTCAACTGTACCAGCCCTTCATTTGGCGCTCCAAGGCAGAGGTGTGTGCATTTCACTAAGAGGGCGGGAAATTCAAACTGATACCTGATATTACAGCTAGCAACAAAAATTTGTAGTTGTGTGCTGTTGAAGTCTACAAAATTAAATTTACAATAGATACAGTTAAACATGAATAGCGTTTTGTATGTTTGCAGCAGATGCTTCACATAATATTTGCAGACGGTGGAAAATGACTGCAGGAAGCAACTAGGCGGGTGTTGGCTTAAGCAGAAAGGCGACTACTGCAATAATGTGAGGCACAGTTTGCAACATATTACCCACTCTGTGTGCAAATATAGGGGAAGTAAAGCATTGAAGGGCAGAAAATACCTTACATATATTATAAAATATATAATTGTTACTAGCAGCAACTTAAATGTTCTTCCTTAAATTCCATGTACATTTTTTTATTTTATTAATCACAAGTGTACATGGATACCAAAATCAGGTGAGAGTTTTATACAGTCAATTTATGATAGAAGCATATGACATTTAAAACTTGATAAAGCTCGTGAGTCAGCTAAGATTGGGAAGAACTTCCTGCTGTTTGTCCAGACTCAACCCACAGTCAATGACACCTGTTTATCAACAGGTCAAATACTACAGAAGTAATAAGGAAACAGCAAGAACCATATGTCTGGTCATCTCTTCTGACCTCACACTCCCCTTTAGCCTGACGTCGCCTTGATTATTCCTTAAGCGGAAAAAGACCCCATAAATCATTTTGAATGGATTCTAAATGCATCACATGGTCAGCCCATATTACCTCGTTAAATTGAAGAACCCTGTCCTCTCGGGTGTATAAATCAAATAACAGTCTATTTTCCACCCCTTTTTAAGTGGAGCTAAAGAGGTCGTACTTGTTATTTCTTGTCTAAAAGGCATGCATTTTTTTCTATTTTCAATTACTGTGTTTTCTTTGTATGAATGTATTTGAGGATTTGGGTCAACACTGCTGCCTTTTTGGGATGAGTGGGCTGCACTTCAAAAGCAGCTCCTTTTTTACCGGGGTTGGAGCTGACTCTGAAATCAAACTCGCAAGTTTCAGTGATTAGAGTAATGGTTAATGCCCTTAAAATTGATTTGTATAAATACATTGTTAAATATTGAAAATGTGAAATTTTATGTAAAGCCCCAAAAAGAAAAACTAGATCAGCATCACGTTGAGCCCAGAAAAAAAAAAATCATGCTTATACAAAAAAAGAAGCAAAGATCATCAAGACAGGGCTGGTTTTCCAATAAAACAGATACAAATAAAAATAAAAAAATGCATTATGGTGCCAAATGGAATTTGAAAACATTTCTACTTGCTGATGCCCTCTTCTGGTTCAAGTCTTTGGACCCTCTGTCTAGCTCATTTCGTGGGGCGTGCAAGTACTTGCATTTCTTAAACGAGCTGTTTAAATTTTTTTCGGGGTTGGGCTGGCGTTTGGACTGTACCTGAAACAGGCTTCTTCTTACTTTTATGCTATACTAACAAATAACTGGTGACAGGCATAAAGTCACTTTCCCCCTCCCACATCTCTCCATGCAGTGTCTGGAACCCCTTAGCTGAAATTAAGATAAAAGCAGATGGAAAAAATATATAAATGTGCTTTGAACTCAGTTGGGAGTTGTTAGCACATACTTAATAGAGAAAATGGTCTACTTTCAACTTTTTGAGGACACCTCAGACGACAAACCCCACCTTTAACCTCCTAAGACCCAAACTTCTTGTTTAATGTGCATTTATGTCCAGGCAGGTGGACGTCAGGTCTTAGGAAGTTAGGTATTCAACAAAATGAAAAAGTGAATAAAAATGAATCATACATATATTAATGGATTATTTTAAATATGGACAGGTAACCAGTATAGGATTCCCTCCGCCATAAGTCGGCGACAACTCTTGTAAGTAAGCAGTCTGGCAATGAATGAATGAATGAATGAAGATAAAAAATGCCCTGAAGGTGATGTCCGTACTTTCAAAATATTCTACTTGCTGGCGCCATTTTCAGGCAGAAATAGTCATTGCAGCCTCTGTCAAGCTCCTTTAGTTGCGCGTGCAAGGATGTAAAATTCAAATGAATTCATTTTTCATCTTTTTGGGGGTTGGCATTTGGACTGTATTTGATATAGTTCTTTTACAACTTTCACCATTTTCATCTGAGAAAAAAAAATGCGAGCACGTGCGTGAAAATCACTCTCCCCCCATCCCACCTGCATGTAGAATGAAAAACCCTCGGGAAAATATAAAAGCCAATTTACCATTTATTTACCATAAAAGCAAAGAGAGGTAGGCAACAGAACATTAAGCTTTAAAGAATGGGCAGGAAGTGAGAGGAAAAGATGATCACAGCATGACATCATTCAGCCGCACGAGTCATGTGCTGCTCATAGGCCTGAGTCAAACCGTCTGAGAGTGTCATATGCAAGCCTTGTGATAAATATTTAGAGTACACACCTAAATTTGTTTACTTTTGCAAAACTGCACTGTTTTAGCCATATAACACAAAAGGTCATAACAGGGGATGCAACAAATTTTTGGCACTGAATTTGTTTGGGGCGAAAATGAGGAAATGTGCATTTCAGTTTTGGCCGAAAGAAAGGAAAAAATGTTTTTTTTCCAAAAGAACAGCATGATGACGTCACTTCTTAAGTGAGGAGTCTTGCGAGGCTGGCTTTCACCCGGGGGAGGGTTGCGCAAGACGCGGGTGCTTCTTCAACTTGCACACGAGAGGGGAGGAGATTAAAACGGCATCAAAACGTCAGATCTGCCAAACTTGCACCAAGAAGAAATGTTGTCTGTATTTTGTGTCCCTCTGCTCCCACATTTTTGGCTAATGTTAACATTCTAACACTATAGAGCTAAATATCTCGAGTTTAGCAGTTTTAATTCATAAACACATACTTTGTGAGTGACATTAAGTCGGTTTGTCCCTTAAGTGGATTGGCTAGCATAAAGTTGTGTGCAAGGATACTTTATTATTAATTTCCCTTGGAAAATATGCAAGTGTGACTCATTACCCACGTATCATCATGGTCCTCAAATCCCTCCACACATTGTTTTCCCGATTCCTTGTCCTGTCTGTTTAGCTAAAATGCCCCAAAGAATGTCATGATGAAAAAAGAGGGAACTGCAGCAACTACAAGCGATTAAAAAACAAAACAAAAAAAAAACAGCTACATTACTCAAAGTACTTAGTTTTATTTGACTATTAAAATGAGAATTAAGTATTTAGAATCTGCAGCTACCAAAAAGCCAGTCACCATCGACGTATATAGTTGAAGTAGTAGTCCATTAGTGTTTAAAGGTATCTTACGTGAGCCTTTTCCCTGCGGGCCTCCAGCAATTTGTCGTGGTAGTGCTGAGCTACAGATGGGTCTACATCCATGAGCTTTGCTGATGGGTTCTGCAATGTAGCCAGAGTCTTCACGGGATCCCCTTCATTTAGGGCCTCATTGATAAGTCCAATGGCTGCAATTCCTAAATAAACAAATAGTTTTTTTAGTTATCAAGATAGTCTGAATATCATATTTAGTTTGGGGTGTATAAACGGCAGGCTCTTATCTACAAAATATTACTCGGCTCAATTCATATTAACAAATTTAAAATGCCAGACCCTTTTTGAAAATTGGGAGAGTTTGTACCAGGCAATATTTTGCCATTTTGACTGAATTTTGAAGGCCTACAGAAAAATTATTTTTATAGCCATATAGGCATAGGACACATCAAAATAATGCTTGTACTATAATCTTTCATTAGAAAAAAGATGTTTCTAGCTTATACCATTGTCTAGGAAGTGACATTGCTCAGTTTCTTGAAAATACTCGTTTCCAAGAAAACGTCTGAGAAAACAGCTTTTTGTGAAAGGATGCATTTCAAGCAGAACTTTCACTTCGGGACTTTTTCTTGCTTTTGTGATACCTCCAATATCAAAATAATGCTTTCCATAAAAACAAGGACACTTTGCTTGCAAAATAACACAATTGCAAGAAGACTGAACTGATGCATGAACTTTGCAAGAACCTTTCAGTGCCTGATGTTTCCGGTGAATTTTTCTGGTGATTTTGGTCACCATGACGATCGAGTTCCCTTGAGGGATTGTAATTCCTGCGGACATGCACGGAACGTCATCCCTCTCTGACCAGACGATGACGATAGAACAAGGTAATCTTTTTTTCAAGTAATAAGCTGTGTTGAAGACCTATCTGCCTATTACTATTTGTCCATATGTCGCAACTCACACCGTACTGCTTCGCTATGCCTACTCGTCATATGGGGCTGTCTACACACACTCATTGGCCAAATACAGGAAGCAACACTGGGAACTTCCTCAAGGACTAGCACCAAACCCTTTCTAATGTTTTTTCTTTAAAAAAAAAACAAGAAAAACATATTTTTACATTTGGACACCCAGGGACAATGCTTTTGTGAACATACTTATATGTTATGGCATTGAATGAGTGAAGTATTAGTGTTCCAAAATGTATGTTTCTTACGATCATGCTCTTCCTGTACAGCCATGTTGACCTGATCAATACAAGCTTGTATGTCATTCCAGGTGAGATAATCACAATCCTCCTCCTTGGCTGCTTCTTTAAGACGAATCAACTCATCCATGTATCTAATACGCAATAAGAACAGTAAGCACTTAATGACATTGTACAATAATATTGACATTTATAAGAATCTTGATTTTATCCAAACCTTTGTGCATATTCAGGCTCCACGTTACTTAGCCCTGTGATAGAGCTTGACAGTTGTCTCCAGAGGGTGTCCCGGTCACCGACGTCAATGGCCTCATTTATCAGCACTACCGCTGACAGCATCTCAACGGCAACAAGTAGCTCTGGATGGGATAAAGAAGTCTGCGGAATACACGGATACAATTTTCAACTAGATCGATATATTGTTCTTAACATTAATACCAAACATTATATATATATAAAAATATTATATATATATATATATATATATATATATATATATATATATATTTATATATATATACACACACACACACACACACAAGTTAAATCAAATCTTAATTTTTCATTTTTGGAATTTTAGTGAGAACTGTTCGTGAACACGCACTAAAAAATCCGGTCGCACAAAGCCGTGCATATGCAGTCATTCTTTTCATACATTTCAATCAATGCGTGAATGTTGAACTACCGGACTCATCCTTGTTCACGCCCGAACATTAGCATGTAAATTAAAACGAAAAGCGATTGCAGGTGAAAGAGATTAGGATACATGATAAGATCTTAACAAATTGTAATCTGGAGAAACTTGTAAACAAAGCCTGAAAAAATAAATAAATACAAATTGGGCACCTTGTAGGGGACAGTTTTTGTATGTGCAGGCTTTACAAACCACAAAATATCATGGCTGAGTTCAGCTGTGCCTTATCTATGTTTTCTATACGCTGTGGTAATAGCCAGGAGAGTTACTGTTAGTCACTACAAATATGAGTTCTTATTAATCCATCTTTTAAAAAAACTGATACAAGTGGTTAACACATGAATAATCCTCCTCGTATACATAAAATTGGCCACTCTAAAAAGAAAAGAAGAAAGAAAATGGCTTTTCAAACAGCACCCATGTCAATATTGTTTAAAAATTGCATTAAATTATAAGAAAGATTCCTCTTCTTTAGACTGGAAATTCCTGGAAATTCCTCAACTTCAGTATCAACACCTTGAAAACTGACAGGGCGCAGACATAGAACAATAAGATTTAGGAGTGCCCGCCCCAGGAAAAACCTGATCCCCTCTGCCATTACCTTTCTAAACAACAGGCCCCACGGACCCATTGCATCAGTACTTCCTCATTGTCCCACTGTCATGTATGAGTGCCAATGTGCTGTAATGTGTTGTTTTCCCCAGGTACAGTTGGTTGAAGTGAATTTCCCTAAGGGGACTAATAAATTAAATCCATCTATCTAAAAAGGCCTAGTATTGGTCAGATAACACGCCCATTCCTCATCAATAGTCTACCGTAAATTCCGGACTATAAGCCGCTACTTTTTTCCCCCAAACGTTCAACCCTGCGGCTTATTCAGTGATGCGGCCAATTTATGTAATTTTTCTAACGGCCGCCAGCGGCGCTCGAGTACAAAAGGTAAGATTTAGACCGGTGGAATATATGCGCCGAAGAAGACTGCAACTTCTTGGCTTGTGCAAAAATTAAATTAGCTTAAACCTACCCTCATCATGCAAATTGCAAAAAGAAAGGCACATGACGCAGCTTTCAAGCTAAAAGCAATCGAGCAATCTGATAAAGAAGGAAACAGAGCTATTGCACGTAAACTTTACTTTGCGAGCATGTTGCTAGCATGTTTTAATATATCTTTTGGAATAACGAAGCGTGGGACGACGTCTAAATGACAAAGTTTCTTTCCAATACTGAGGAAGACGATTAAAATAGAATCTGAAAACATAGCTGTAACTTCTGTAATTATGCGTGTTTTGTTGAGCGTACCTCTGGGCTTTGCTGCTGCAGGCTAGCCAGCTCTCGCTGATAAAGATTTGCAGCACTGGGATAGACTTCGGGAAGCTGAGCATCAGGGTTCATCAGCTCCGCCACAGTCTTCTCTGGTACACCTTCCCTAATGGCAAAGTTGATGCGCTCCACTGCCTTTAACACTACCCACATTGACAGCAAATTACAAGAAAGCACTAGATACACATTGCAATCAACATATTCTGAGTTAGTAAATTTACTTATTGAGTGGTGTCTAGATTTTTACAATTGTTAAGAGTATTTTGCACTGCTGAATACAGAAATTACATCAATTTCTCTGCATCAGGTCAGGTTTTAGTGCTAAGTTGATTCGAGAAAACGTTGTACATCTTCCCAAGTAAGGTTTCTAAGAAAAAACGTGTTGCCTAATAGTATATATGATTACCTGTTGGAAACATCGATAAATGTAAACCTAATGGTGGAGGTTGATAAAGGTTAGTAAAAGTAAATTGCATGTTGCTGCACCATTGTTCAAACTTCGGGGTTTGAACTTCTAGAATGCTCGACACACATGCGTATATGCGAAAAAAAAAAAAAAACATTTAAACGTCATGTGGCCGTATCTTAAAAATTTGAACTGACTAAACAAAACTAATGTGATTTCTGGGTTCAGCACATCAGAATCTGCCTAAATCAACTGAAAAGATGCAGACAACAAATCTGTTGTTGAACAGTGTAATATACCCATTGCTAAAAAGGACATTCTCAGGAATAATGCAGACACATTTAGGAATATACTAAATAATAGTTAAAATATTGAAAGAGCTAATATGTTGCATCAGCAGTCAAAGTTACAAATAAAGAGTCATAGTGAGTGTTCACTGCAGCTGTTATTTTGATCAGAGCTGCCCTAGGAATTTTGTTGGAGACAGATTATGTCGGTCATGTAATGACTGGAAGGAATTATGGCATGGAGACGCTGACTGGATATAATGACGATGGGAAAATTGCTTTCACTTTTACATATCTGTTTCAATATGGATCTAGAGGACTGAATGCAAAACTTGTCTAAAGGCGACTCTGGAAGTGTTCAATAACTTAACGATTGCACATACTTCTTATGTAGCTTTCTGCTAAGTCATTGGCAACGTTCACGCCAGCCTGCAGTTCATCCTTAGATAGCGCTTGGCCTGGAGAAGCCTAATAAGAGGTATTTATAGACGATAATGTTGTTAACAAACATCAGAGTATCTCAACAATCACAACATGTGTCCTACTTGTTCTTTGTTCTCTCTGTCAGCCAGGAGTTGTTTGAGGTACCAGCCTTTGTTCTGGGCCAGAAGGTTCTGAATGCCCAAAGCCTTCAATGCCTCATATAACTTCTCCTCATCCCCGCTCAGCAAGGCCTGTTCAGCAGCACTTAAGCCATTATTCACTGTTGGGGGGGGGAAACATTCCATTATGGCTCAATTTTTTTAAATTTATTATTAACCACTTGCTTGGGATGTTTTCTAACATTTTTCTAAAAAAAAATGTCCCCATTTTCTCAAATACTCAATATATACTGTCTCAAGATATATATTAATGGAAGATATGTTAAAAGAAATACTTAAAGGAGGGGGTTCCCTAAAAAGTTAAAAAAAAGTTTTTTTTAATCAATTAAATATGTGTTAACAATGCCCAACTGAGTTCCACCACGCCTATCTGCTTTTATCTTACTTTAAGCATCTGTCTTCCAGCCACGGAGCGCATTACACTGGAAGAAGGGAGGCAGGTCTATGGAGAGTGTTTTCACGCGCGTGCTAGCGTTTTTCTTTTATTCTACGGTAAAAAGGACCGTTTAAAATACAGTCTAAATGCCAACCCAAAGCCCAAAAAAGACGAAAAAGGAAGAGTTTATTTGAGTGTATCTAAGAATTTTACATAACCATACCGGCAACAAAAGGAATTGCAATGATGATTTTAGGCAGGGAATAGCTCCAGCCATTACAATATTTAAAAAAAACAACCACCACCTTTATGTATATAACCCAAAACATCTATCCATAATCTGCATCGCTTATCCTCAGTGGGGTCACAGTGGGCAAGGGACACCCTAAACTGGTTGACAGCCAAACACAGAACACACGAGACAGACAACTTACCCGCTCATTCACACCTAGGGACATTTTAGACCGGCCAATTAAAATGACATGCATGTTTGAAGAATGTGGGAGGAAACCGGAGTGCCTGGAGGAACCTACACGGGGAGAACATGCAAACTCCACACGGGGAGGCGGCAGTAGCTAGACTTGAACCCTGAACCTCTGCACCGTGGGGTTGTGTGCTAACTATCCATCTGCCGTGTCGCCAACCCAAAACATAATTTTCTTTACAAAAAAATATATACATATATACTGGCCATTTTATTTCAATTCCTCGTCCCCGATTAAGGTGTCCTTTAGCCAAAGCTGCAGTCACAATTACCGCTAACTTGTCATAAGGCTTGGAATCAAGATGATTGATGACACTTACCATTGACTTTGTTAACGTTGCCTTGGATTTCAGCTTGGGTCAGAAGCTCGTCATAGATATCTCTCTCAGCGTCAACATTTTCCATTTGCTGTTAAACAACAACAACATGCATTGAATACCATTTCCATCTAATTCTATACTGAAGGTAAGCAAAAGAAACTTGCACCATTTAGTCATGTGCATTAAACATGCGGCAAATTTTCGGCACTTTTCTGATGAAAATGACTAAAAAAGCATTTGCGGTTTTGTTTGGAAAAAAAAAATCGAAAAAAAGGATGCAGTGATCATACTATGTGAATCTTGAAGCGATACTTTGTGAATCTGGCTGTCATCCAGGGTAAGTTTGTGTACAACACAGATGCTTATTTTTAATTTTGCACTTGAGAAGATAGGTGACAGAGCACTGTCAAAACGGGAGGTCTGCCAAGCCCAACAAGACATTTTCTCTGATTTCCTTGCATCCCTCTACTCCCACAATGTTTTAGTAGCCACTAGCCGAAATTTGGCTAATATTGACACTATAGTTGAGCAGTTTTAATTTGTAAACACGTTGGTTGGAACAATCAGTCCGTCGAATGGCTGGCACTAAGCTTTGCACATTGAGAGTTTAATTTACTATAGTCTTACATACCTAATATGTGAATCAGACTAGTTTGTCACATCATCATTTTCATTTCCTCCTACAGTTTTCTTGTAACTAATGTCTATTTGCTGTCTATTTAAATTTTAAAGCTAAAATGCCCCCAACATTTATTTTTTTTATTTAGTGTTTTGCCCAACTTGTTATTTTGGTGCATCCCTAATATGGATGCCATGGTTTTGTTATGGACACATTACCCAGATCCAAACATTAATTAGTAATAAAAGACACAAAAAAGACAAACAGGTCTTCATCAATTTCTTGCAAAACCATAAATGTTACATTTGATGGAGTCAGGTTGGTTTAAGTGTTGCCTCAGGCAATTTTGCACCCTGTTACAGTTTATGTAGCTCCTTAATCTTGGGTTTCACGTGTTTTATTTACTCAAGAGAAAACAGCTTCGGGCCACCATTCATATTTAGTCAGGTGAGACATATGCACATGACTAACTGTCATATGTACTGTAACTATAGCTGTGAAAGTACTCAACACCATACCCGTTTGCGTGAACTGGCCACCTTCTCTCCCTTGGCCTGGTATAATGTGTTATGGTACTGACGGGCAGAGTTGCGATCCACATTGACCAGCATAGCATTGGGGTTTTGCATTGCAGCCATTGTGCCCTCTGGGACGCCCTGATCGATAGCCTCATTGATGGCTATCACAGCAGCGTGCACTGAAGGTGAAAAGACACAACTGATGAGAAAGTGGCTTTATATGAAACAGGAAAGGATTCGATTGTATTTAGTTTAGTTTATCAAGAGTCATAAAAATAAATAAATATATATTCAGGGATCAGAATGGAGATTTTCATTTTCAGCTGAAATAGCCAGGGTCCAGGGCGGAGCCCGAATGGGGGTCTCAGGGGGGCAAACCCACCCGAAGCCAACAGCATTTATCTTATTTGCTATGTGAAAATTGCACTAGAATGAATTAAATCCAACAAAACAGAAACCATGTATTTTTTTCAGTTTTAAGATGTTTAAAACAATTGGGGGATTACAATGTTACAACCATCACCATTGTTGTTGTGTTTTGATGATGAAGATGGACCTTGTATTTAGCTTCTAATCAACAATATATATGAAACTACATACATTAATAACCATTCATCATTAATTTGAAAATAGAATGCACAAACTGAACATGCTTAAAGAAAATACATGTCAGTCTGTGACAGTCTTCTCCAGCCATGACCACTTAAATTTATTCTTGATTCCTTTATCAATCTCGGAGACAAAAGCCTCGTCTTCTTTTCTTAGTATTTTCATATTTACTTTTTCAAACACTCATTTCACCGTTTGAAAAGACCGGAAGGAGCGCCATGTTTGAGAAAGCCAATGCTCTGAACAAAAGCTCAGCTGATTGGTTATCAGCGAACCTATCGACCAATGGTAGGAGTCGATCTATTTGTTGTGTGTTAGAGATCTAATGCGCTGCGCTTCTTTTTGCCGACTTTTCTCGCGATCTCTAACTGCTAACTTGGGGTGATGAAACAGTCACGTATCATACCTCAACCCTCCAAAATATTTTCTCATCGAATTTGGACGATTTACGGGAATGACCTTTGGGGTTCAAAAACAGCGGAAATTCGCGGATCCGCGGAAAATTCTGATCCCTGTATATTATGGATCCGTGCCTAACCTCCCTGTTTGATAAAATTGCATTCACATCACTATTAATCTCTTAAATAGCTTCCTTAAAGGAATGCAGTGAAACCCTTAGAAATGCAATCATTGAGTGTCTTTATGACAAGCCTCCAGTCCCCTTATGTATTTTGATTGTAATAATCTGAAGCAGTAATTAAAAGGTGGTCAATGGTTAAAAAAAAGAAAAGAAAAATAATAGAAGTACAGTACTGTGATCCCACACTATCACACAGTTAACTTTACAATGTCTTGCTACATGACAGATTTTAATTGCGCATTTCTGATTGGCAAAACAGTATAGGTATGGATTTCAGTTATTTTATTAGTAAAAGTAATACTTGCGCATGTAAAAATGTTTTTTCCTTCCTTTTTTCAATTTTTGGACTTAATGGATTTTACATAACACCAGTACATTTAGCATATTTAATCCCTGTGATTAAATATGGATTACTGTAACTGCAAACTGAGTTGATAATGTGTTTCAACCTAGCGCCCAACGTGCGCCCCCACACTCAGTGATCTTAGAAATTCTCACAGGCAGCTTCATCCACTGAGAGCTCATTGGCCAGAATTCCACCAATCTTGCTGAAGGCAGGCATCTGGATTCCATACTTTTCGAGCTCACTCTTCATGTTGTTGATCTCTTCCTCTAAGAATCACAAAACAAAGTGTAAGACACCAACAAAGGTGAGAAGGCAAAAAACATGACCCTGTCTATGAGACTAGACACTCAAAAGACAGACTTTCTCTGACTTATGTATGAAAATATGCATTCTGTCTCTGAGACAGTGTGGAGAAGGAAGTCCACACACAGAAAAAGCTCTCATGGTTACTAATGACTTTCACATTTCCAGAAGCTTCTCCTTAGCAAATTTGACTGGAAAATAGTAAAACCCAACTCCCCACTATTCGTCTCAAGTGCAGTGTGCAGGCACATTCAACGCTTGCATGTTAGCTGTGTCAAAGTGGCCAATTTTACAGAATCAGACAGAAGGAGGCTTGTTTGCATTTTCGGAATCTTACCAGTGAAATCTACTTTTCCATATAGATCCTGGATCTGTGGTGCAAGGCCCAGTTTAAACAGGTACAAGCTGTAAAAGAAAAAATTAAAGATGAAAGATCAAGCTTGGACCTGCAGACGAGTGTCTTTAGCCTTTTTTTTCCACAATACAGGTTACCCACGGCCACGCCTTTTCCATTTCAATTTTTGGGTGCTGAATTTCAATTTTTGGGTGCTGAATTGGTTGAACTGACTACCACCCCAATTGAGTGACATCAGTCAAGGTGGTGTAATGTGGCGCCTTATTGTAATACGCTGACAAAAGAGGGTGGGCACTTGATTCGATTTTTGGATAGTTTACTTATGTTGAAAGAAGCCAATGTGGGATAGTTAAGTTTTGGATCCAGCAGTTAGGGTGCAATAGCAAACTCAGCTTTAATTCTCTGCTCAAATTAAGTTTTGACATTTCTATTCTGATGTAGGATGAAATACAGCAGCAGCTTGAAGGAGTCAAGCAGAGTAGTTGTGTAAAAAACAGAGTTCCTTTCCATTGTTCAGTAGCTTTAATACTACCTTCTCATGGCAATCAAGTAAATCTTTTTCAATTCAGGTAAACAAGCGGACGTACAAACTTGGATCCAAAACATGTTACATGCGGCTAATCATTACACTTAATTTGATGTGGGAGTTTTGCCAGGGAACAAAAGAAAAAATGATCCAGCCCATTTAAGGTTGGGTGCCTGTTTTGTACTGGAAAAATAAAGCAAACTGTTGGCAGCATCGCTAGCCTAGCGGTGTGGAGAGGTGCCGTGTCAAACCGGTCCTATGGAAAAGAGCCACTTGATTTTTTTCTACCATTAGAAGAAGAACAGCAACAGTCTGACCTAACTATGCAACATAGTGCTGTTAGTGTTATTTCTCAACCAGTGTGCTGCAGGAAGTAGTCTAATTTCTCACACTTGCTGTCAATTTATTAGGAAAAAGGATGCTGTTG
Source organism: Urocampus carinirostris (assembly GCF_059441175.1). Classification (NCBI taxonomy): domain Eukaryota; kingdom Metazoa; phylum Chordata; class Actinopteri; order Syngnathiformes; family Syngnathidae; genus Urocampus; species Urocampus carinirostris. Next base: position 29,943,729 of record NC_142352.1, read on the forward strand.
TCAAGTATTTGTGTTCCAGGGATCAGCAGAGTACCGTATTTTCCGCACTATAGGGCTCACCGGGTTATAGGGCGCACCCTCAAAAAAGAGTTTTTGGTCCTATATCTTCCATAGATAAGGCGCACCGCAATATAAGGCGCTACAATGGGAACGTCGACAAAACAGTCAGATGATTCAGTCAAACTGATTACCCCTTTAACATTCCCAAAGCTTGCAAAGAAGCAAATACGTGTCGTAGACACGTGCGGATGTGGTGTCCGTACGATGTCACTCAAATGCATCATTTCAAATATCATTCGGAAGGTTAAAGTCTTGGGATTCAAGAAATGCCAAACATTTCTAAGTTTTTATTTTCTTTTTCGCTCACAACTTTACTGTGCATATGACAATAAACACTTGGAATTGAGTTTAATTCACTCAACTCATCACAGCAACATTAAGATCGTTCTAAAACAAGATACCGGGAAAATATAAAGCCGCATAGCTCACCTAAGTTCTCGCGTTCAATAATGATACGCAATCATGGTCTTCTTACAACCGTGAGTGAAGTAAATCCAGGAGAGTAAAATATGTACAAATACAGACTAATGAAATATGTTTCTTTATGGCGTACTTTAGCAACCTTGCTAAGCTTGCTACGCCATTGCTAAACTCAGCCAATTGCAGGGTTTGTTTTGGCCATCTAGCCAATCCGAGGCTCCGAATAACTTCAGCCAATAGCGATCGATTTAACGGATGATTGACACATCTTTTTCGGCCAATTGCAGGGTTTGTTTTGGCCCTCTAGCCAATCCGAGGCTCCGAATAACTTCAGCCAATAGCGATCGATTTAATGGATGATTGACACATTGGTTAGCCAATGAAACGCCGGTAAATAAATCCCAGCATACACCGCGGACTACTTGGCGTTCGGGGGAAAATCTAGTCGGCGGCTGCAAGTTAGTTGCAAGACTGCGAGTTAATTTTGTTCCATAAATAAGGCGCACTGTATTATAAGGCGCATGGTCAGCTTTTGAAAAAAATTAAGACTTTTAGGTGCGCCTTATAGTGCGGAAAATACGGTAACTTAAAATCTTCCATATCTGTAGATGCCATCAATTCGTTTTGTTATGATTTATCTGCTCAGGATAACTCATTCTGCCTCTCATTTTGTTTAAAGTTGACTTTCAGTCTTCACTGCTACATAAAAAAATGAAATAATTCCAATGGAGTACAAATGTTTCACTGGCAGATGATTTTGTAGTAAAATAAAAACTAAGTTTAAAAAGGTGTAATACAAAATTAGTTTCTGAAACTATGTACGCTTGCTAGCTCAGCTGCTACAAACACTTTATATTGTCAACTTTTGCAAATCTATTGCTTGTCTTGAGAATTTCTAAATAAAAAAATAATAAAACAGATTCATGTTTCAAGACAGTCTGTTCCTATATTTTTTCATCAAAAAACAATCCTCAAGTCTAAAAAAGTTTAAAAAAAAATTATTAAGTGGTCAATATTCAACCAGTTGAAATAGCTCTTATGTGACAGAAAGCTCTTGTTAGGTATGAATGGTTTCCTAAATCGCTTATACAAACTCTTGCAAAGACGTAAGAAGAGAGTGGTAATTCAAAGTAGGTTGTTAAAAAGTAAAAAAAATACTGTTAGCATTAAGCATGACTCACAACTGAAGTATCCAATTTGTTCATTTTTCAAAATCATTTAGCAACACAGTTAAATTATAAATGCAAATGATAGAGTGGGACTTAAATTGGGGGTGACTTAATGACATCACCTACGTCAATGATTCTTAACCTTTTTTTTAAAACGATGAACCCCAATGTTTTTTTATTCTTATTTTCGGCTAAACACCTTTGGCAAACCCATTTGGAACATTTTCAGGGTTGGAACACCATTTTTATGGCCAATTTCAAGAACTTTTAAAGGCCTTTCTAAGCCAATTTTCCAATTTACCCAGTACCATTAAAAAAAAAATATGGTTTTGCAGAGCCACAAATAAACCTGCGATTTTTAAACTTGCATGTGCATTTATCAAGACATATGATTTAAAGATCTTGAGTAAATCCAGAATACATTTGCTTTTGAGACAAATCTTTCCCCATGTAGGTGTTTGGTGAGTTCTTACACTTTCAGTTGCAGGAATTTTTTCCCATTACAATTTACCCCTGTGAAACTCTACCTTTGTTTTTGTATGGCTCATAAGAAATGTCCATAATTGATACGTAATCCTTGAACTTACACATTTTATAGTGCCCTGTTTAAGTGTAGCATGCACCTCTTCTTCTTAAGCGCAACATGTACGGAGCGATGACGCGTCATCGGAAAATGCCGTACAAACTAATGGCAGCTGGAGTTAATCAATCATAAGTGATGCAATGGCAAAGTGAAGCCACCAGAGAGCAGTGTCGGCGTCATTATTAAGCAGACTTGTTACAAAAACCTGGAAACAAATTCAAGCATTTACAAGATCTTCGCCCAAAATTTAAGCACGTTTCAATCTTTAGAAATACAACATTAAAATTCATGCATTTGCATGGACTTCAAGCAGCCGACAAACTCTATTTTTTGGTTAAAAAATTTTAAAAAAAGAAAAAGAATAACTACACCCAGAAAAACAAAAAACACTTGTGTATCCAGTAAACCAAATTGAAACTGACTAATCGGTTGTAGTTAGGAAATGACTGAGAATGTACCTTAGTGCATGTATGCAGTAAATGCAACGTGGCATGTTCTTTCTGTCATATATATCTGTCGTCTCGGGGTAAAATATCTGAAACATATGGATCAATTTTTCATCAATAGATACACTTTCTGCTTTACTTAATGTAATTATAAACTGAGATTAGAATCACATCATTACTGAGAATATATATATATATATGTCGCACTCACCTTTGGCAGTCCCTTCTCAGACATGGCATTAAGCCACTGGATGACATTATCAGTGTGTCTGAAATGAAGCCCTGTCGCCTGGAAAAGGCAGAAGGAGAGGTGGGATCATAGCGACAATAACAATGGGAGCTTATGAGAGGCAGTTTGGGAAATAAATCATATTTGCTCTCACATAAAACAGCATACTCTCACACATGTACAACAATACTCTTATTCAGTCATACACATGCACAAGCACTGCTATACTACTACAGTCTCATACACACGTGTGTGCTCTCTCAAAAGTACTTCTATGCACACTCTCACAGATATTACTATACTGTCGTACACACACTACTATGCTGTCACAATCATACTACTATACTCTCTCACATATACTACTATACTCTATCACACATAGTACTGTACATGGAACAACTCTAGTTTGACGTTGAACTGTACAACATATACACACAGATCAGTGTGCATCGGCATGGTTACCAAAAGTACCCAAAGTCAAACCACACTGAGAGGTGAAGTGAGAATTACAGTAGGTCTAAAAAAAAACCTATAGTTTTAGCATTTTAATGGTGTATGAGCGAGAATAGAAGCTTGAGTGTGAGAGAGGGTATAACAGTGTGTGTCTGAGTCTAGTTTGCAATAATCTGTGGTCTGTGCAGCCATTTGAGACACCTTGTGATAAAAGGCTATACAAATAAACATGACTTGACTAGTGTGTGTGTGTGTGTGTGAGAGTTTGTAGTCGTAAGTGTGGGGAGTAAGTATTATGTGTGAGAGAATAGTAAAGTTTAGGTATGAGAGTGTAATAGTATGTGTGAGAGAGTATAGTTGTGCATGTTTGAGAGTATGATCTTACATGATTACGAAATCTGTCATTTTCAAAATGTCAGATGGTTCAATGCTTTGTGAAACAACACACCCAAGAGAGTACTTGCCCAATAATGCTTATTGAGAAATGATGAAAGTGGCTGAAATTAGTGGGTAGTTCCCACCCTAACAGTAATGTGGCATTTTAGATCCTTGAGGCAATGTAGGCAAAAATCGTAAAAAACCTTAACAATAAGGGTACCTAAACAGTTTGACTTAAGAACAAAAAATTAGCAATGACTGGAAGCACTCAAATGTTTCTAAATACAGCATTCATAGTGGTGAATGTGGTGAAAAGTTGCAGCACCACTGGGAAGGGTGGGACGTAGTGTGTGTCACCGTTCGAAGTTTATACCTACAGTTGGCGATGGGCGGTATTGCAAAACTATAGCTCAATTCAACACACGTTTCGATTACCGTTTTTTCCGCACTATAGGGCGCACCGGGTTATAGGGCGCACCCCGAAAAAATAGTTTTTGGTCCTATATTTGACATACATAAGACGCACCGGATTATAAGGCGCTACAATGGGAACGTCGAAAAAACAGTCAGATAGTTCAGTCAAACTTATTACCCCCTTAACATTCCCAAAGCTTGCAAAGAAGCAAATACGTGTCGTAGACACGTGCGGATGCGGTGACCGTACGATGTCACTCAAATGCATCGTTCCAAATATCATTCGGAAGGTTAAAGTCTTGGGATTCAAGAAATGCCAACCATTTCTTAGTTTCTATTTTCTTTTTCGCTCGCAACTTTACTGTGCATATGACAATAAACACTTGGAATTGAGTTTAATTTAAAAATAGACACTCCATTCCATCCATTATCTGCACTGCTTATCACAGAAACATCGAGTGCAGTCTGAAACAAGATACAGGGAATATATATAGCCGGAGTAGCTCACCGAAGTCGTTGTGTTCAATAATAATATGCAACCATGGTCCTCTTATATCCGTGAGTGTAGTAAATCCAGGAGAGTGAAATATTTACAAATACAGTACAGAATAGTAAAATACTGTTTTCTCTATGCCGTCAACCCATCTTGCTATTCACATTCATCTTTTTCGGCCAATTGCAGGCTTTGTTTTGCGCCTTTAGCCTATGCAAGCCTGTAAATGATAAAAAGGATCCGCCCCCTTTACCTCCGAATAACTTTAGCCAATAGTGATCGATTAAAATGATGATTGACACATTGGTTAGCCAATGAAACGCCGGTAAATAAATCCCAGCATACACCGCGAACTACTTTGCGTTCGGGGGAAAATCTAGTCGGCGGCTGCTGCATTAGTTGCAAGACTTTGCGACTTAATATTGATCCATAAATAAGGCGCACTGTATTATAAGGCGCATGGACAGCTTTTGAAAAAAATAAAGGCTTTTAGGTGCGCCTTATAGTGAGGAAAATATGGTAAGTTTTTATTTCAATTTTTTTTTTAAAAAAGGACAACAAAAGGAAATATGTATTGTTTCCAAATGTATTAAGAATTCTTTGTACATTAGAACAAATACTAAAGTATGGCATTAAAAAAAAATCCTTCATTTGTGTAATTTTATGTCGACCGAATTTCTTAATACATGCTTGAATAAAACAAATAAGCTAAATAAAATAAAAGTCCGTATACAATAGTCAAATTGCAATAAGTGTGGACACCAATACTCAAAGTTTTTTCAATGTCGATGTGTTTATCCAATGATGCTAATACAAGAAATAATAAGTAACACTGACTATACTGCAGTTTAATGAATTAAGAGAACTAAATATCCAGGACTCAAATCATGCAAATACATATACTTGTGCTAATTATATTATTTGAATCTTAAATTTACTGATTATTTTTAATTTTTTTCTTATTTGTATGTTTAATTTATATGTTTTTTTGCATTTGTAAGGCATATAGACAAACTCCAACATAATGAGTTTTACGATATACAAATACATTTATTAAATTTTCTTTTGAACTCGTATCAAATCAATCATGTTTTATTTTAAATTCATATCTAATTGTAATAAAGTATACATTTAATTTACAATTATTTGAGGCCTCCTATTTATTACTGCGCTGGATGAGAGGCATTGATGTACATGCTGACACGCTACATTGGACGAGATGGCAGCGTGTACCAACAAATACAAAATTAAATTAGGGACATACCCTCTAATCCTTCCTTTAATAACACAACATAGTTTGATACAAATCCAGTAAAAATACTAATTCATGTTGCAAAACAACATGACTTTATAATTACAGCATAATAGCCACCAAGGGTTGTGGATGTGCAATTACAATTCATCCTGGTACGGGGGAAAAAAAGATTCCTAAAGCAACACATTCTCCTCACAGTCCCTTCATTACACCAGACCAAAACAGGGGCACTTGATTTAAGAAGGAGTTATTGTGGTCTTTACCTTGTAACGTGTCTGCTCGCGGTCATAGATCTTCTTAACAGAGACAGTGCGTGGAGCGAAGAAATTGCCGAGTTTGGCAAGATAAACTCCATTCCGCAGGCCCTCCTCCAGCTCTGTGGTTGGTGGCAACTCTTCATCCAAACAGGCTTCCATCCATCTGCAAGGAAAGCACTCAGTTCTCATAAAATGTTTATTTGCATTAACTTCAGCCACAATATGTTTAGGGCGGCACGGCGGCAGTTTGGTTAAAATGGGATCGTATCCAGCTACCAGCCTTGCTGGTCGAAGTCTGCATGTTCTCCCCGTGCTTGCGTGGGTTTCCTCAGGGCACTCCGGTTTCCTCCCAATTCCAAAAACATGCATGTCAGGTTAATTGGCTGGTCCACATTGTCCCTTGGTGTAAATGAGCGAATAGGTTATCTGTCTCTGTGTGCCCTGCGACTGGCTGGCAACCAGTTTAGGGTGTCCATTGCTCACTGCCCGAAGACAGCTGGGATGGGCTCCAGCACCCCTACGACCCTACTGAGAATAAGCGGTGCAGATAATTGATGGATGGACAATATGTTTATACTTATTAACTCGTTCAATGCCATAACATTAAATAGTTTCAGAAGCATTGTCCCTGAGTGGCAAAACGTAAAAAAAACGTTTTCTTTAAAAAATAAAAATCATTATAATGGGTAGTATAATGGGTAAGTGTCAAGCCACTGGGGCAGGAATGAATTTGATCAGATCTTTGTCCACACATCGAGGAAGCCCAACTTTCTAGTGTTTCTTCCTGTATCCTGCGAATGAGTGTGTGAAGGCAGAACCATATGGAGATTAGGCGTAATGAACTCGTGTGTTGAGAGTTGCGAGATATGGACAAATAGTAATAAGCAGTTAGCTCTTCAACAGTTTATTCATTTTAAAAAAGGATGATGAAGTCCCATAGTCATTAACCTGTCAGAGAAGAATAATCTCTCATGCACGTCCCCTGGTATGTGGTCACTCAGGGGAACGCCATCCCCATGGTGACTGAAATCGTGCGTTCAAACAGAGTGCTGAAAAAAATCTTGCAAAGTTCATGCATAGTTCATTCATTAGTTCAGTGTTCTTGAAATAAAATGTAGTTTTGCAAGCATATTACCCTTGTTTGTGGAAAGCGTTGGTTAGAAATTGGCGGTATCATAAATTCCCAAACAAGCACCAAAGTGAAAGTTCTGCTTGAAATGTATCCTTTCACAAAAAGCTGTTTTTCCTTGTTTTATTGTAAGATTTTTTTACAAGAAACAATGTTCAACTGTTGTTTACTAAACAATGATAAAAACTAGGAACATATTTTCTAATGAAAGAGGAGGATTTGAGCTTTCTTTTGACATGTATAGTGTCTATATAGCGTTTTTTAGCAGGCCTATAAAAATGAGTCAAAATGACATAAATCGGCTAGCACCTGCTCTCCCAGTTTGAGAAAAACGTCTAGCATTTATTGAGTTAAATACAATATCCTAAAATAAGTCTCATGTTGCCCAATGCATTCTTCCTAAGCCATTTTATCCAAGTTCATAATCATTCCACTCACTTTCATTTAATAAAAAAATAGCCCCAAACAGAGGTAAATCGTTCATCCCAAGGTTGTAGCATTCCTCAAGTGTGACCTTTCATTTATTTGAGGTCATACTGTGAAGCTGCATTCTTGCCGTGTGTCAGCCCTCAGCCATTGGCGCCTGCTGAGCTCTCCTACATGGACAATCCTTGTGTGATTGAATTCCACCAGTTCATGCCTTCAACACTTAGTAACTATGGACCAAATGAGTCAAGGTGAAACTGATTTTTCAAGCAAAACTATTTATATGTTACCTAAGTATGAACGCATGTGGCTAATGTGAATTTATGTATTCTGTATTTTGTTTTTAACTTTTCATGAATGACCACAGAAACCAAACAAGAAAAAGGTTCAAGAATGAGGATTTTCTAAAATTATGAATAAAAGTTTCTGTAACAACTACTTGAGAGGGATTACTGGTTATCATGTCTGCCTCACAGTCCAGAGGTTCTGGGTTAAATTTCGGCTACTATCCTCTGTGTGTAAAATTTGCATGTTTACCTGTGCCTGAGTGGGTTTTCTTCAGGCACTCCAGTTTCTTCCACTTTCCCAAAACGCTCATGTAAGGTTAATTGTCGGTAAGGGTGGGACAAAAAAATGCATTCATGTACCTTAGGATTTACTTGGTGCTGCTTATTAAGGAAAAAAAACATTTTGTACATACAGTAACCGCACCTGACTAAAAGCCATATGTGCCCACATTGAAACATGAGATATTTACAAAGAAAGGCAGTACACAGAAAGAGTTTTAATTACATACGGTATCTAATCCCCTTAATATTCCGCCGTCCCTCCAATGGGCCACCGGACTTTTGATTACGTGTCTGAACGATGTCACCGGTCACTGAAATACGTCATACCACATACCATTGGAAAGGTCTAACTCTTGGGATTCAATATATGTATGATACAATTTCAACATATACTCAGAGAAACATCACCATCGGTCTGAAAGAAAATCCCTGAAAACTATAAAGCCGGCATAATCCACCATTGTGTCCCCTGTGCATCTTCAAGTTCTTTGAATGTCCGCGAAAATGACTTTGTTACTACCTGGATATTCCGGTGTGAAATATTTATTCCAAAACACACGATAATGCAGACAGATGAATCGAAATCCTCCTTAAACATTTCTGCTCTGTTGAACACTAATTCTTGTAATCTGTTCATTTCGCCATTTTACCGTATTTTCCGCACTATAAGGCGCACCTAAAAGTCTTAATTTTTTTCAAAAGCTGACCATGCGCCTTATAATACAGTGCGCCTTATATATGGCTCAATATTAAATCGCAAGGTCTCGCAACTTACGCAACAGCCGCCGACTCGATTTTCCCCCGAACGTGGAGTAGTCCGCGGTGTATGCTGGGATTTATATACCGGCGTTTCATTGGCTAACCAATGTGTCAATCATCATTTGAATCGATCGCTATTGGCTAAAGTTATTCGGAGCCTCGGATAGGCTAGAGGGCCGAAACAAACCCTGCAATTGGCCAAAAAAGATGTGTCAATCATCAGTTAAATCGATCGCTATTGGCTGAAGTTATTCGGAGCCTTGGATAGGCTAGAGGGCCAAAACAAACCCTGCAATTGGCCGAAAAAGATGACTGAATAGCAAGCTTGCTATACTACGCCATAAAGAAACACGTTTCTTTAGTCTGTAGTTGTACATATTTTACTCTCCTGGATTTACTTCACTCACGGTTGTAAGAAGACCATGATTGCGTATCATTATTGAACGTGAGAACTTAGGTGAGCTATGCGACTTTATATTTTCCCGGTATCTTGTTTTAGAACAATCTTGATGTTGCTGTGATGAGTTGAGTGAATTAAACTCAATTCCAAGTGTTTATTGTCATATGCACAGTAAAGTTGCGAGCGAAAAAGAAAATAAAAACTAAGAAATGGTTGGCATTTCTTGAATACCAAGACTTTAACCTTCCGAATGATATTTGAAATGATGCATTTGAGTGACATCGTACAGACACCGCATCCGCACGTGTCTACGACACGTATTTGCTTCTTTGCAAGCTTTGGGAATGTTAAGGGGGTAATCAGTTTGACTGAATCATCTGACTGTTTTGTCGACGTTCCCATTGTAGCGCCTTATAATCCGGTGCGCCTTATCTATAGAAGATATAGTACCAAAAACTATTTCTTGGGGGTGCGCCCTATAACCCGGTGCGCCCTATAGTGCGGAAAATACGGTATTTCCATTTACAAATAAACAGACTCGTCAAATTATTCCCAAAAAGGTAGTTAGCTAAAGATCATGGCTTGAAGAAACCAATCGCACCACATCATCTGCAAAAAGCAGCGATGCAATATTGAGGCTTCCAAACCGGACCCCTTCCTCGCCAAGGCTGCGCCTAGAAATTCTGAGCATAAACGTTATAAACAGAATCGGTGACAAAGGGCAGACTTAGCAGAATCCAACTGAAACTGGAAACAAATCCGACTTACAGCCAGCAGTGCGGACCAAACTTGGGACCGGACATACCGGGACCGCACAGCCCTGATAAAGACTGTGCTGTATCCCAAACTCCTGGAAAACCCCCCCAACGCTCCCCAAGGGACTTGTCCGATCAGCCAAAAAAAAGTCACTTATTCAAAAACAGCAACAATGGAGGTAAAAAAAATCTTTTTGTAGAGCTCCCCAGGTTTCTGTTTATCGTGAACTTCTCCAAAATGTCACTAAAACATTCAGGGTCTCTATCTTAGTGGCACAAGGTAGCACTCTCAGAACACCCGAGTAGTGTTCTGAGAGGATCTGAAAATAGCTCACCAGTGAAGGGTCATTGTGAATTTCCAGGAAATGTGATTTCTAATGCCCAAGATGTGGTTGACTGAGCCTTTTTTTAACTCGACTCCTAATAAATACGACCAAGTAATAACATAATCACAACGTAGTAATAACATGATATGTCGTCATTTACAAATGCATATCAAACTGGTGGCCCTTCGTGCCAATCAGTAGCATAAAGCACTTGCTTCAAAAAGTTTAGTGACCCCGTTCTAGAAACGACACATTCTCAAAAAACACAGCTAACAAAAAATTGTTTCGGAAAAGACTGACGTGTCCCAAAATCATCAGGACTGGCCAAGATCATTTTCCAGGGAACAATAAAAAAGGCTGAATGAGAGAAAAAAAACACCTGGGCCAACAGCATCAAGGAATGGACAAGTGCCAACTTTGCCACTACCCAAACTCAGACCAGGAACTGTCACCAGTGAAAAGAGCTTTCCAAAATCGCGTCCTCATTGGTGCCCCGACAACCTAGGCGGTAAAAGGATCCGTGATCACACACACACAGAAAAAAAATGATGCAAAGATTACAGTATTACACCATGTCAAAAGAAGGATTACCATTATTTGTTCTGTTGGCTGCACATGAAAGAACTGTGTTAAGACTGTCAAGAGACATACATGATATGATACTATGCTGTGCCGTAAAGATAAGATCATTGGCAAGAGGGAAGCACAGGAATTTTTAGATCACCATTACTTTTGCTCATTCAAAAACACTACATTTTAGCCACAGTCAAATACAAATTACATTATTGCAATGGTACACTGCTCTCCCTCTGCTGCCCTATTTTAATTATTTCACATTAAGACCTTCTCATATCAGCTGCGATTAGGAAATCCTTGACGTTATCTTTGCTGGTGAGGAAACTCAAGAGTCAAGGCAGACAGAGTGAGGTCACCCTTGGCCTTGCTGAAACAAGAACAGATTGACTCTTTGCCCGGTGCCAAGAAAACACTCCTACTCTTCGATAACTAAAGTCTTTGTCGAGCAACAGCATGGTTGAGAAATTTAAAGATTGTTGTCAGGATAGCATATTTATGGAAATGCGTAAAAGTTTCTTTCTGTCCATTGCTAGTAGACATAAGCTCGGGGTCAACAATGAGTGGCTTTAGAGCCGCATGCGTCTCTTTGGCACTCCCCATTGGCTCCGTGACGCTTTTTAAAAATTCTGTTAATGGAAAATAATATGGTTTCTGGAAGAGACAAACATTCTTAATTTTGAAAATGAATATGGATATATACAGTATATATACAATATGTGTTGCCTTACTTATAAAAGGTTATCGATTATTTTTTCAGATAATCGATAAAAGGATTTTTTTTTTTTAAACATTTGTAACTTCCTCCTCTTTATTCAAATATTGGAGTTTTGGACAGACATAAAAAGAGTACACAAAACAACATGATATTCTATAGTTTTTGGGGTTTGGAACCTATAACCACTAGGATTGTAGGGGCACCATTAATGTTGTGTGTCAAGTACAGCATGGTGGCAACCATACCTTAACAGGCCAACAACTGTTTCCAATAAAAAATACATTATAAAATATATACATATAATACATTATTTGGCAAATAACTTAACCATTAAAAGAATTGCATACAAATCATTTTAGATATGTCAAACAAATACACCTACACACAAACATACCGGCAAGTTTTTCAGCACAGGCCACAACACAAGGTCTCAACACAGGCATTATGTTGAAGTAAGGGTGGCCTGCCTGGTGCGTATCGGGGCTTGGCCTGCCAGACAGGAACAAACCTCCCCTTTCACTATGCACTACGCCAGTGAAAGGCAACAGGAAGACGAATGGCTCCTTTATCAGACCCATTTCCAGCCGCACACAAACATAGACACACCCAACACTAAATCTGCAAGATGGCAGCTATAATTGGGAATTTTGAATGCTGATGTGGAAACAACAGTGTCAAGCTACCAGAGCATATTTGGAGTAGGTAGAACCAAGTTTTCTGAATTGATAATTTTGGTCCAAAAACAATCAAAACGTCATTTTTCAGATGTAAGAAGAAATAAAATCTAAAAAGAATACCCAAAAAATGTTAGAATAACATCATTTTTGCGACGCCGGGGGAGGTTTGTGCACACACGGCTGCCTATTTTTCATCTATCACACGAGACACCAGCGTCGAAACTAGGACTCCGCTAAGCGTTCACAGGGTTCGTACACCTTTTCATGGCCCAATTTAAGCACTTTTTAAGGACTTTTAAAGACAGCCAGTATTTCAGCAGCCTGTTACATTGAAAATAAAGTCCGGCCTACTCCGGCTACGCTACATAACAACTCTCACAAGCTACACCAACACTAGATCAATTACCAGTGAAACGGATGACCTGGAGCTACAACTTGTGGAAAACCAATACATTTGAAACTGTATTTTTACCATTACGGAGACCTGACCATATCAAGGATACCCAATGCTAGCATGCAGCTAGTCAGACGCTCTTTAGATCGCTTTCTTAAACTGAAAGGAGAATCCCTCCAACTTTGTTTTACTTTGTATAATGGCAATAAAGACCGTTCATTCAACTTCAATTCTGTGTTTTCGTTCTTAGATCTATAGTTATTATTTTGTTATCATCATTTAATCTCAGTCGATAAGGACATCATTTCGAGGTAAGTTTGACCCTTGGGCACTTTTGTGATGGGGCGTTGCTACTTTGCTGAATTTTTAACCGCAATGACTAAGGTAATACTGCAACGGCAGACCCAGGGTTTGATACTCTGAGTGGTGAACATGGCAATTGTTTGGGAAATAAACGCAAAAATAGTCAAAATACTTTTTTACTTCAATACAACGTAGTTGCAGGTAACTACAATGGAAAGGGATAATAAGATCTTACGTCTGGGAAAAAATAGGAAACTTGGATAATACTTAAGTCACAGGTCACCCCAATAGGAAAAACCCTGCTGCTGACCACTGTCCTTTTAGGAAGAAGTCCACACAATTCCCTTCCACAGCTGGTGAAATGCATCCTCTGTTCTATGGCACAGTGCACATCCGTGTGACACTTAAAGTGACCTCAATGACTTCAGATTTATACGGGCAATTCTTTTCCACATTAATTTATCATGGGTATGGAAACACAGGGATTGAAAGTTAATTTTGATAAATTTAATTAATTCTAATAACCTAGTTACAGGACACTATTTACTCACAAGCCTAGTAGATGAGTTATAGTTAGGTTGCGGAGTGCTGTTTTTTTGTTTACTGCAGGAGGCCCCTAAATGGGCTCACTCGTGCCATTGTTTGATGCACACTGTGACCTATAAACAAACAATGAAAGTACACTTCATTTTGCAAAGACCCAACTACATTTTTACCAGCAATTTAGCAACTGGTTATTTTGTTTTTAAGTGTTGGTTCTTGTCATAATTATATTACTATTCTAAAGAAACTCCCAACTCATAGTATAGTAAAATGAATGCAGCATAATTGGAAAATATTTACACTTAACAATGAAGCTCACAGTAGTTTTTCAATTCATTCTGAAATACGATTAAATTTAAATGAAATTTAAAAGACAAACTCTAGCTCTTGTTCTCAGTAAGGAGCTTATTTTAAGAAAAAAAAAGAAACAGTCTCAACATAAAACAAACCTTAACCCCGCCTGAAAGTTTGTGTTCAGTCCGAGATATGATAAGAAACGGAAAGCATTATAAAAAACTGATTAAAGCTGCTTTTATCCTAGGAACACAGAACAGAATGGGCCATTACATGCTTTGCTGCAACAATGGATTTTGTGCACCAGTAGATGACTTCAAAAACTTTTGTACAGCACATGTCACTGGACATATTGATACGGAAATGTTTCAAAATCATTCTTGCGGCTTTTAGCATATCAGATTAAAGTATCTGGGTTTGGTCAAGCAGATGTGCAACAAAATTTAACTGTATTTTTCTGTGGTGTGAAATGGCGGGTGACAATTCTAATATGCACCACCATCTAGTAATTAGGAGTGTCATTGACTTTCGGTTGTTTTTCTTTTACTTTCTTTGCATTATTTTGCCAAGGCAAACAACCATGTCCCACTGAAAACAGGTCAGTAAACCCATTTTAAGATCAGACCCACCAGTTGAGAAACCCTGCTTTAACATCCGTCCATTATCTGCACCGCTTATCCTCAGTAGGGTCACGGGGTGCTGGAGCCCATCCCAGCCATCTTCGGGCAGTGGGCAGGGGACACCCTAAACTGGTAGCCAGCCAGTTGCAGGGCACACAGAGAAGAATAATTTACTCGCTCATTCACACCTAGGGACAATTTGGACCAGCCAATTAACCTAAAATGCATGTTTTTGGAATGTGGGAGGAAACCCATGCAAGCACGGGGAGAACAAGCTAACTCCACACAGGAAGGTTCGATCTCATGACCTCAGAACTGTGCCCGGACACGCTAACCACTCAGCCGCCGTGCCGCCCCTGCTTTAACATATAGGTTACGAATAATGATGATGTGCCTTGTATTATTGATGTTTATAAAAAGACTAATTCTGAGCAATTTTCTTGTTCATTATTCAACTATAACATGCAAAAGCGCTCGTCTTGGGATCAAGAGGTCGCAGGTTTGACTCTCAGCTCCTCCGGGTTATATGTCGTAGTGTCCTTGGACAAGACACTGAATCCCTAAGGCCCCTGATAAGCAGTAGTTGCTATCGGTGTGGGTGGGTGTGTATCGGTGAATGTGAAGTAAATATAAATGCAGACCATTCCATTACATGCCTGCACCTGCATTATAAGAGCTGAGTCTATTTGCATTGTTTTCTTCTGTTAATGTCCATTGTCACCATCAAAGAATGATGTCATCGAGAAAAATATGAAATTGGGCTGGATCAATTTTAACAAGCTGCCGGTGTTGGTATGAAACTGGAATTATGTGAGCTGTATGGCAGTTGACCACCTGCGGAAATAAAGGAGTTATAATACCAGGTGCACGGCAGGGGGTTTGAGCACACTTAACGTTTGAACACTTTGAGCTGAAGGAATGCACAATGACATTTTAATGTAACATTACGTCTTTGAGTAAAGATTTAGTTTTTTGATGACTTTCTTCAAATTGTCGTGAATAAATTAAACTAGCATTGTTTGAGATAGTTTCTTCTTTTGTGGAAGGTATGCACTGCATAACTTCATAATTTTTTTTGATTGTATTACTTTATTATGTTGTTGCTTGGAGCAGTTACTTCCAACTCAAAACCTTAGGGTTGCAAGTGGAAAATGGAAAGGCATCTACTACATGTCAGCTACACTGTTGAATTGTGTGAAGCAGAGTATTTATTGTTTATATGAGCAGTTGCTGCCACGCTAGCATACAAGTGTTTCAAGGGAAGGAAAACATGGCAAAGTAATAAAAGGAATTGTCTTGTACATTGCATAAGGTTTAATCATTGACTTTTGTCAGTTAAACCCCATTGAAACAGCTTTCCTTGAAAGTAAAAATAAGCTTCAACCCCCAAAATTTTAGAAAAGGTTATTTAAAGAGTAGATAAGAGCAAAGTTTTTCTTGTGTAGGAACAGTTATCACTGGTTCTGCCAATGTCTTACGATTGTCTATTTAACTGAGAAAATTCCACTTTAATTCTTTTTCGTTAATTTAGGAAGTAATACTTTTGCAGGGTTACCAAAATTAAGACATGCAAGTATAGTTTTTTTTGTTTAAAGCTAAACGCCTAACTTTTTTTTCCAGCATAATCCAAAGATCATGGCAAGCCAGCATTTTGTTTTTAGTCGGAAAAATCCATTCTTTTGCTTTTAGCTGAAAGATAAATGTTTGAATCTGTTCATTTACAGTATGCTTGACAACTGAATGAAAAATCAATTCTATTGTTGTTTAGCTAAAGGAAGTGCATGTTTGAAATTGTTGATTTAGGTGGTCAGAACATAACATAGTCAGGCGATTGTTTCTAACTTGCATGTAACAAACAGTATGTTTGGTAAAGTGTGAATAAAATCAAAACTGCTTCTTCATGAAATTGCCATCTTATCATATTTGCATTTTTAAGGAAGCACTGTGTTCTAATCATGAGTGTTCACTGCAATACAAACCCAGTTCCTTCCTTAGGATCAGGTCATTTACTTGTAATTTCCTGTTTCATGTACAAATGCACTTGAATTTCTGCTGCGAAATCACATGTTTTGTAACACAAGCCCAGCCATTGCCCCGCTAAGAAGAGAAAGATTATAACAAACTTAATGTAAGCTCAAATTTTATTTTTCTGCTTTGACTTTTCTTAGCTGGTTGATATTTGATCAGCTTGCTTTTTTTACTCATGTATTTTCTAGGAATGTGTTATTGTTAACAATTGTTAATCCTAAATTACATTCAAGCAACAAACACTATGATTTGTCTAGCTAATACCTGTGGAAATATCGCATTACCTTTGGATGAATGACGGGAACCTCCCCACATAGTTTGACTAAGTAGTGACGGGTAAGTACAGTGGAACCTCGGTTCTCGACCATAATCCGTTCCAGAAGCCTGGTCAAAAACAGATTTGGTCGATCACCGAAGATCAATTTTCCTATTAAAAATAATGTAAAATCGTTTTAATCCGTTCCAACACCCTGATTGTTTAGCATGAATGATCAACGTAATCATAAAGCTAACACATGCTAATCGTACGTTCGCGTTATCGTAATCTTCCGAACGAAAGATTACGCTAACATGAACGTGTCAAAATATTTAGCACCACAAGTGGCTAGCAATTCATTGGTAAGGGGGCTCCGTTCCAACACCCTGAATTTTGGGCTCAGTTCCAACACCCTGAATGTTTACGTCGAATCATAAAGCTATTCCAGGCTAATCGTACGTTGGCGTTATCGTAATCTTCCGTACGAAAGATTACGCTAATATGAACGTGTAAAAATAAAAAAGGATAAAGAAAAGAATTATGAATAGGATTTCTTACCCCGTTCCTCGATGTCAAAAGCAAAAAAAAGAGGCACGTGTGCACGTTGTTACAATGTATGTGTTTCACCCGGTGCGGTTAGAAGGGGGCACCAACTGTCAATGTAAACACTGAAGTTTCCGGTAAAGCTGAGTGACATACTTCTGGCCCCTTCTAACAGCACCAGGTGAAACACATACTTTGTAAAACACGTGATAAAAGTTGGTCACGAGGGGTGGGGGCCATCTACACCTGTGCGCCGCTCAGCATCTCACTCACACATTACCGGCGTTCGAAGACCGATTTTTTTGACCGAACAGCAAGCAAGAATTTCTCGAAATTTTTGGTCGAGCACCGATTTGTGCGAACTGAGAGGCGTTCGAAAACTGAGGTTCCACTGTATTGTGGGATACCTTAAAAAACAATAAATTCCCTTTTAAAAAAAATAATTAGATCTTTAATAGGTCAGGAAAAGCTCATTTGGTTAGCGCCACTGTAGATTGATTCTGATTCTGGCAGACAGAAACAAACCAAACTCTGATTTTTAGCTGGTTGTGCAACCTTAGAAGTTACACTTCTGGCTTGAATGATTACCTAGGAAAAATCTTTGTGTTTTTTAAGACTGGTTACGGAACTTGTCCGTCTGATAAAGCCATTGTGTCAGCTCTGTTTACCCCCTCACATACCACTCTCCCTCATTTCCACCTGATGTGCAGTTGTACCTGATTCTGACCTCAGGCACACTTTAGTTTCTGTTTTTACAGCTTTTCACATTTGCTTCCAGCTGAGACTGCGCTCATGTGGCTTTAGCAGCGGACCAAAAGAGTTGAAATTCTGTACTGCTGTACTGTCTTTTGAGAGCTCAGTCAGATTATGCCTTTTGCTTTGCCAAACACTTTTTTTTAGTTTTTGTAGAAGGTAAAAACTTACTTCAATGGCAGTTTACATTACATTAAATGTATGTAAATCATTCTTTTTCCAACCACTTGTCCTCACTAGTGTCTCGTGGATCGTAGAGCCAATCCGAGCGGTCTATGTGCAGTGGTTAGGGCAGTGTTTCCCAAAATTTGGTTACTGACCTGTTTTCAATTGGTTGCGGGCCTTTGTATTGGCAAAATAATGCTAAGTAAAGAACAAAATACCTGAGGGTCATGTAAACTCCTAAATAGTAGATGGCGATATTTACCTGCGAAGGCCAGTTGAAACCCACCATTTCCAGCCACAAAGAAAGGCAGATAAAGTTTTTTAGAAACGTTGATCATGGCCACACCCCGTGATGCAGCAGAGGACATATAAGATGATTTATGAGAGAATTATGGATTTTATTATCTTGGGTACAAAAACACTGAAGTGTAGTGTTTCCATAAAAATGCAGCTACTTAAGCACTAGAAAGAATATTATCACTTGAAGTCGTTTTGGTTTTTCAAGTATTTGTGTCTGTTGTTTTTTTAAAATATGAATAATTCTACTATATTTGGTTAAAACAGCACAGTCCATTGATTCTATCAATTTAATAAGTGGAATTGTTTTATTGATTTAGGGCGCGCCTTGTAATTAGGCTGCGATGCAGGGTCATGAAATGTCATGAAAGTCTGCTGCTAAAGCCACATGAGCGCAGCAGACAGAATACAGCAAATGTTATCACGGCGGCAGGTTGTATGTGTGTGTGATGTGACTGCGATAGGCTGGTGGAGGATATCAGTCACACAGCGGGGTGGCCGCACAAGTCAATGTGGCCCCCAAACAAACCAGAGAAGCATGGCAACAGCTATAAAATAAAATAAAATAAATTCATCAATTATATCCGACTCTGAGAAAAGTCGAAAGAGCGCAAAGAAATGCTGATCACCAGCGGGTGGTCTTTAGATTGTTATAGGTTCTGGAAAGGGACTGATGCGGCATCAGGAGAGAAAGCAATAGCCGCGCTGCAGGTCCAGCCTACTGCTATGGCTACGTAATAAACCACCCCTGCCGAGCTTGTTTCTCACCAATGCCAGATCCATTACCCATGAAACGAATGACATGGGGCTACAACTTGTGGGAAACCGCCACATTCGTGACGGTTGTATTTTGTTTATCACAGGGACATGGCTGTTTTCGAGGATACCCAATGCTAGTGTGCAGCTAACCAGCCGCTCTCTAAATCGTTTTCTTACACTGAAAGGAGAAGCCCTTAAATTGTATTGTAATCTTGTATAATGACAATAAAGACCATTCATTTAACTGCAACTCTGTTTATATTTGTAGATATATTGTTGGCATTTTGTTACATTCGTATACTCTTAGTCAGTAGGAACGCCATCTCGAGGTAAGTTTGACCCTTGGGGTTTTTTATGAAGGGGTGTCATAAGTGGAAATTTCAACATAACTTTGGTTACACTTCAAAATAGTGCAACATGATTTCGGGGAAAAAAAGCTGATTTGTTCAGACCAGTCTTGCAATTTTGATGTGATTTTTGATTTGAAAAGAAAAGTGCATTTTCTCTGCTACGCATGTTTTTTGTGAGTATTTAATCATAGTGACATTCTTAAACCTTAAGAAAACAGTGCATTTTTGGGGTGCTTTGCCATGGTTGCTGTCTGCAGACCATTATTTACTTTTTGATTCCTCAATCGATGTAAGTAACTAGCAGGTACAAGGGTCGAAATTACCGAGATGACCTCATTACGACTGAGCATATACGACTGTAAACTAAATAACAACTATAGTTCTGTAAATAAAAACAAAGCGATTATTAAAGAGTACCACGAGGTGTAACTCCAGGCCAATCGTTTTATGAGTAATGGATCAGTAGTTGGACTAGCCAGGCTCGGGCAAGGGTGGCTTCCCCGACGCCACCTCAGTCGATTCCCAGATGCGATTACTAGTGATATGCTCCTCGGCTCAGATCCCTATAGAGTGTGCAGAGTATTTCAAATTTAAGGAACATGAACAGCGAGTCGAGGTGTGTGTTGATGATGTAAGTGGTGACGTTTGAACTCCAAGAAGCGGGTGAACCACGTGACTGATTCAAGAAATGATCCACTAGCTTTGAGTGTGGTTCGAAATAAATGCAGCAAAAAAACGCCCCGAGTGTTGAAAGTCTCTGTCTGCACTGGGAATTACAGAAATATGCACTTCAAATTCTTTACAAATTTGCTATCACACAGCTATGCACCCCTGCTACATGTTTATCTTGTGAAAGAGATTTTCAAAAGCGGGTGAAACTCTCTGCCAAAAAAAAAAAAAAACCGCCAGGGTCCAAAAACTTCGGAAAATATATTGTTTTTAAATAAAACTAATTATCACTTTACTTTAACTCCTTTTTCACTTGAGCGTATGTTACACAAGCATGTTATTTACTTTTCTGTCCACATGATGGCATAGTTGAGGTAATGGATCATCTTGAAGCCCATACGTGACTGTGGAGCATTTCCCTTGAGGGCTTCACTGCTTTATGGGGCTTCAGTTTGCCATCCGTAGCAATAACGAACCATTTTGCACCTTTCTGACTTACCCCAGATTCTGATTTAATTACTTTTATTTTCAATATTATGCGCTGCTAAAGCTACGAGTTGTCAAGTTTTTTCTGGTGGCCAGTTGTTCCCCCGGCTGTTTGACTGAAAGCATAACCAAGCCTATTAGAGTCACACACACAGACAGTCATGCCCACTCAACACAAACTTGCCTCTGATTGGCCGGCGCTGTTTAAACCCGAACTGCGACAATTCTGGTTGGCAAAACGCTCTATCACTCAAATACCAAACTATAAATCATTGGAAAAAAAAACCCAGTGTCTAGCGATTACACAATTGCACTACGTCACATTGCGATATAGATAAGATTTTTGTTAATTGTGCGGGCCCCACTTCCAAACTACGAGTTTTGACATTGAATTTAGAGTTTTGGATGTATACAGTGTAGTGGTAAGATCCTGGGCTCGGGTTTGAAATGTAAATCATTAAGGCGAGCCGGTCAGGCTACTTCTCTTGCGTTCCCCCCACCCCTTTATGGAGGATCTACACAACATGTACTTACTTTTACTCCAATAATTATTTGGATAAATAAAATACTTATGAAACAAAAAGTTTAACTCCAAATCATTTAATCCAAAGAATTCTTCCTCCTCAGTGTTGGGGTAAAAGACGCGCGACTTCCTGCTTCCACTTCCACTATGTCAGAAGTAATTTCTGCTTCTTGCCAATAGCTTACAAGCTTAACAATCTTTCTTTCCGCTTTTGGACAAATATTTTACAATTAGCAGCTTGTAATCTGCAGAATTTGATTTTCTTTTCAGTGCCATTTTGTTCAGTTTTACTTTCGTTCGCTGCACTTCACCGACATGCGCACGTCAACACCAAACTATTCATTGAGGCGCTGCACTTGTACTGCACACTTGATTTGAAGGATTCAGACCCAGGTAAACCCCAAGCTGCGTAGTCCAGCCGCAACGCACAGTAAAGCTTCGGGTTTATTGCGGGCTCGTTTATAAAATCAAGTTAATTCTTTTGGGTTTGGGCGGGTTCGGGTTTATATATCAGCGACTTAGGTTGGGTCGGGCTGAATTTTTCTTTGGCCCGATCAGTGAGACAGAGAGGAAAACATTATAATAGTCGGCCAAAACGTTTTTCTTTTTTTCACTTTTCTTTTTTTAAAAATGTGAAAATTCTTCCAATGTTGTGTGTTGATTAAAGAGGAGAAAGTCTGTCATAGCATGGAACGACAAGTGTGGGTGTGTTGTGAAAAAGCTATGTTAAAGATAACCTCCGAGGACATTTTAAAACTATGAAAAAAACTCTGATGATTTATCACTCAGAAATTCCAGAAAATGAAAGTCAGATGATAAGTTCAGAATGACGATTTACATTTACATACATGCATTTATCTACTTTCAAAGAGAGACTTCTCTTCTGAAGCAACGTGGACCTCAGCCCTCACACCGGAACCTGTTGCTATGACAACGTCACATTTCTCTGGCAACAGTGGAAAATACAAAAATCAACGGGGGACTGAGTCACTTCCTGTCTCATACAATTCTTCCTCTTTTAAATCTACGAGCCCGCTGGTGCCGCGGTCTATCCCTAAGGGACCTAAATCAAACATGCTCAGCTGTTAACACTCGCTCGTGAAAATATGTGTGGGCAAATAGAAGAGAAAGCCTCACCTGGCATAAACAGTGGCACCTTTTAAATTTCATGGTTCGTACACCTTTTAATGGCCAAATTCAGGAACTTTTTAAGGACTTTGAAAGCCATTTTTCCAATTTTTTTCAGTACCATTCAAAGAATAAATTATACATTATTATATTGTTAATAACAATAATTATTCAATAATTGTCATAATCATTATTATTATTTTTGTTATTATTACTATTGATCCCACCAACACTAATGATACATTTAAAGTGGTTGCAAGCCAAGGAAAGCCAATTCTTCTAAAGTTAAACATATGTGTGAACTAAGCTATGTAAACACGAACTGGTCGTCTGAACAGCTATTTTCTCTCATTTTAACTTGCAGGCATAAAAAGGTATTTTACTCGTTACTTATCCAATATGGACCGGCGATGTATACGAAGCGAAAGAGTAACAGTCAAAAGTGCCACAAAGTGACTCGCACAATCAATGTGTTGCGCCGATTAAAAGAAGGTTTTTTTCTGTTGACTTCAATCACTGAAAATAAGTCGCTTTCTTGCTGCTTGCACATACCTTGTGCTTAATCGAGTTGTTACTATCAACGTGAACTTATTTTTTCGTTAAACGGCTGGTATGAACGGACATGAATTCTGCCATTCTGCCTCTACAATGACACTTCACATGACAACGCCATACAAACTAACGCAAGAGGCTGTTAATCACAAGAAATGAATAAATGCAATGGCAAAGCGAAGCCACCAGAGAGCAGTGTCGCCATCATTTTCAAGCAAACTTGTTTTGTTTCTTCATTCGTGTCTATCCAGTCAGACTGCTGAAGAACATTGCAACAATTTCAAGCATAGACAAGCACTTCACCCAAAATGTAAGCACTTTTCAAACCTTGAAAACACAACAAATAGAATATGTCCATAAATGATGCGTAATCCTTGCACTAATACAAATTTCATAGTGCCCTGTTTAAGTGTAGCATGCACCTATGCCATTGAGCGCAACCTGTCAGGGGCGATGATGCTTCATATAACAATGCCGTACAAACTAATGTAAGTAGCCGTTAATCACAGAGGAAGAAATGCAATGGCAAAGCGTAGCCACCAAAGAGCAGTCTCTGTGTCATTTTTCAGCAGACATGTTGTAAATCATAGCAACAATATCAAGAATGTTCAAGTCAAGTCGAGTCACATTTATTTATATAGCCCTTAATCACAAAAATGTCTCAAAGGACAATTACAATTGTCACAATCACCTGATCTTAAACCAATATGCGGGCAAGGAACAACTCAAAACCTCAGCGTGAGGAAAAAGAGAAACCTTGGGAAGGGGCCTCACAAGTGGTAATCCCTTTTCAAGCAATTTATATAAAATTCAAGCACTCTTCAACCCTTGAAAACACAACATTAAAATTCAAGGGTAGTCAAGGATTTTAAGAACCTAAAAGATCTCTTAAATTTTCAGACAACATCAACAAATCTACACCGTATCCTTTTCTAGCCAGGTTGGAAATTTTGTTTAGAGAAAAAATTAAGGCTTATCTTAACAACCAATCTCCATGATAGCTAATGGTGTACTGCATGCACTTCGTTTAGTAACAGAGACGAGGAATAGATAAGGAAAACAGATGAAAAGCCAACATTTTGAGGGTGGAACCATTTCACATAGTGAAGTTGCAGGATATTTGTACCCTCCAAAGGAAAGAAACCTCAAAGCATGTTAAAACAGTTTCTTAATAACCATATTTGCAGCTTTCACCTTTTTGCCTCTTCGAGATGACACAGATACTCGTAGGCCATATTCTGCTGCCGCCTCTCGTCCATCTCCTCCGCTGTGAGTCGCTCCACCACATCCAGCACAGCTGGAACATGAGGAAAAAGATGTGTTGAAAAACAAAAGCAGATTTGCATTTGTTTGGTTACAAAACACACAAACTGAAAACATCTGTGAATAATTTCACATGAGTTTAGTCGATATTTCCTCAGCTTTACTGCTTGGCTAATGTCTCCAAAACAGTTTGCGGCCTTATCTGCAACCACAGTGAGGGAATTAACAAAGGAAGAAAGGCACACCGATTTGTCATCATGGAGCTGGTTAACAGTAACGCGTGGGAATTTAAACTAGCTGTCTGGTGTGGTTATTCTCTTGTGCTTAGTTAGGCGAAAAGGCCATGTATCGAATGATTGTGTTGTCAACTGTGGGAGGGTCCTCAATGCAGAAGTGTTGCCTAATTATGGAGAGGTAATGTGCAAAGGCATGCAAGTAGTACTGAGGCCCTTTTCATCCTCTTGTCATAGGTAGACCTGGATTTTATCACAGGCCACATCAACAGCTGACAGTTCCTGTTCAAAACCAACAAAGGCAATTCTGTACACAGAGATCAATTGACACTGCCATTTGATTTTTAGTCAGGCACCAGAAGGCTTTGAGGGCAAAATGCGCTGCAATTCGCTGCAGCAGACGTACTTGTTAGGGCCACTTCCCATCAACGCGGAGATCCGGCTCATTGTTTTACACAGACAACAACGGCGACCAGATAATAATAATAATAATAATAATAATTTCCTTGTATTGTCATTCTGTGTAACAATGTACACAGAACGAAATGTCGATTGCATCTGACCCGATGCAGCCGCAGCCAAGAGAGGGCGCCGCCGACCACTTTTTAAGTCTTAGGAATGACTCGGCCGGGGCGCGA
The DNA here is from genome assembly GCF_059441175.1 of Urocampus carinirostris. Classification (NCBI taxonomy): domain Eukaryota; kingdom Metazoa; phylum Chordata; class Actinopteri; order Syngnathiformes; family Syngnathidae; genus Urocampus; species Urocampus carinirostris. Next base: position 29,969,015 of record NC_142352.1, read on the forward strand.
ACCCGAACCTCCCAGTCTCAAAGCGGGCAGATGATGAAGGTGCAGTGTTTGAGTCAGATCAGTAAACAACAGACTATTATTAAACGATCTCCTGATCTAAACCTAAATGAGGGCAAGGAAAAACTCAAAAACCTCAACATGAGGAAAATGAAGAATTGTCAACATAAAATATAGGTCATTCATAAGCTATAGAATATACAGTAAGTGTAAAGTCTAGATTCAAAAAGTTCCACTGAGAGGAAAGGATGAACATGAAGTTATATGGCAGCTAAATTAAATGATAGGCATCTGTGAGGAATTTATATTGTAAAAGGACCAGCTTTTTTTTGTCTTTTTCATTTTTTCTTCTGGGCAGCACGGCGGCGCAGTGGTTAGCGCATGTGCGGCACAGTTTTAAGGTCTTGGGAACCTCCTGTGTGGGTTCAAATCCAGCTACCGGACTTCCTGTGCGGAGTTTGTATGCTCTCCCCGTACTTGCGTGGGTTTCCTCCGGGCACTCCGGTTTCCTCCCACATTCCAAAGACATGCATTTCAGGTCCAAATTGTCCCTAGGTGTGAATGAGCGAGTTGTCTGTCCCTGTGTGCTCTGCGATTGGCTGGCAACCAGTTCACCTGCCCACTGCCCGATGATTGCTGGGATGGGCTCCAGCACCCCCGCGACCCTACTGAGGATAAGCGGTGCAGCTAATGAGATGAGATTAGATTTTTTTCTTCTTTTGTGTATTTTTTCCCAAGCTTTTTTTTCTTGCATTTTTCCTCTTGTTTATTTATTTTTTTCCCTACTTTTTCTTTCTTTTTTTCTTATTTCCCTTGTATTATTTTGATTCTTGGAGCCTTTTAATACCTTTGTCTTCCTTCATTATCGTTTTTTCTTCTTTTCTCCCTTTTGCCTTAAGGGCTATACTTATAAAATTGACTTGCTTCTCCTGCTATTGGTAACCCTGGCAACCGGTTTCGTGTGGGAGAGCAAACCCCAACCTAAAAAACGGGAAATGGTGCCCCAATGAGTGATTTTAAAATGGCAGTCCGTGTACCCGTGGGGGTATGTGAATAAAATCTACACAGTACAAAATGTCTAAACTCAATATAAAAAAGCATTCACAGTATTCACATTATAACTATTACTATTATCAATATTAAATAAGTTATGAACTCTACTGATTGAATTATATATATTTTTTTAATTCTGGTAACAAAAGTAAAAATGAAACTTTTTTTCTAATATGATTCAAAATAATTAATGACATATGTTCAGTATCGAATCATTTTTGCTTAAACCTTGGATCCATGAGCGAACAGTACATCCACTCCTCCATGAGTTGGGTTGAGAATTAGAGGTAAAACAATTTACTGATTTACAGTCCTTTGAGACTCTTCGTGATTTAGGGCTATACAAATAAAAATGACTTGGCGCAGTGGTTAGCGCATGTGCGGCACAGTTCTGAGGTCATGATATCAAACCTCCTGTGTGGAGTTTGCATGTTCCCCGTGCTTGTGTGGGTTTCCTCCGGGCGCTCCGGTTTCCTCCCACATTCCAAAAACGTGCATGTCAGGTTAATTGGCCGGTCCAAAATTGTCCCTATGTGTGAATGAGCAAGCGAGTTGTCTGTCCCTGTGTGCCCTGCGACTGGCTGGCAACCGGTTCAGGGTGTCCCCTGCCCACTGCCCGAAGATAGCTGGGATGGGCTCCAACACCACCGCGACCCTACTGAGGGTAAGCGGTGCAGATAATGGATGGATGGATGGATGGATAAGTTTTGAGCCCACCTATGCATCCAAGGGTTAATATTCTTTGAACTTGGATATGAAATGCAATGGTAAAAGGAGGCAACAGAATAGGCGTGTCTGTGTCATTTTTAAGCCAACTTGTTGAGAAACACTGTAACAATTCCTGGCATTTACAAACACTTCACCCAGAACACAAGCACGTACAGTCCTTGAAAACACAGCATTAAAATTCCAGAATTTTCAAGGATTTCAAGCAGCCGTACTAACCAAGAAAAATGTCAATCAATCAATCAATATTATGTGCTCATCTAAAAACTGGTTTCCAGTCAATGCCAAGACCAAACCCATGCACTTATACAGACGTTTTTAATGTTGTATTTGTCTTAACATTTTCCACCTAAGAAAAGATTTGGGCTGGTTTTGAATATTTGGTGGGGGGAAAAGATTTCAAATGGTTGAATATCACTGAAGTATGGAACATTCGCGTCATTTGAGTAAAGTAGGATATAGGACAGTAGAGATTACTAGCCAAGGAAAAAAATAAGGCTTCCCTGTCTTCCAACGCCTCGATTATTGAAAGCAAACACGGAAATGTGTAACAATTTTTCTCCCCCCCAAAAAAATCACACCGAGCTAAGGTGTGAGATCGTATGGATGAAAGACGCTTTCTTTCAGTGTTCGTTGTTTTGTATCCAAGAAGACCGAAGAAGCTTCCGTGCAATGGTACGCAAAAAAGGCGCTCAAAACAGGAAAAAAAGCAAGAGTGACAACTTACAGCCATATCTCGGCCGCGGCCCGTCTGTCTCTTCTGAAGTTGACATCTTCGTCTTCTGACAAACGTCCACCTTTTCTGTCCCTTCTTGAGTTGAACTCCAAAGACAACACACAGCCCACCCAGGAGGAGAAGCAAACCAGTTCAAGCGAAAGAAAATCGACAAGGACCTTTCGGCCCGCTTATTCCTCCAGTGCACACTTGGAGTCGAAACTTCTTTTTTTCTTCAAACCTAACTTGTGTCACTGGGTGTGTTCTTCCTAATCCAAAAGTATGCGTTTCAGGAAACGGAGTTCTTGCCAAGCTCTTCCGCGCCGAAATTGATGACGCAGCGACCCCTACTGGCTGCTGTAGGTAGGAGCCGTGGGTTATATGTCTTCTTCATGTCGAAAATGGTTTCGGTCAGTTATGCAGGGGTTAAGCATGTTCGCCTAACACGCAAAATGTGCCTAGTTTGAGACCGTGTGGAGAGGGATGGGCACCACCAGGCAGGACTTGCCCAACACACACCACAGGAAATGGTGCTCCTCTGACCCTAGTGGTTCAGGGATACTCACCCCATTATTGGATATTAAATAATTCCGAATTGTCTGTGAAGTTCCTTCTCCCTGGTTATAACTTAGATTTGGTTGCAAAAGACAAGGTTTTGGTGTACCCCTACAAATCATTGCTCAGCTTCAGAAGATTGGAAAGTCGCCTGTCTGTTTTTTGTGGTGGCTTTATTAATTTGTTCAGCATGTCTACATACCTGTCAAGCTCCAGGGCCCCGTGCCCCTACAAACTGTCGTATTTTCCCTTACAAAATACAAAAATCTTACACCTTATTTTTTTTTCAAACCTGTTTATTTATGTGGTTTAACATGTTATATTGTACACGTGTTTCGTTATATCATTCTGTACATATTCTTAATAATAAAATAACATTTAAAAAATCAGGAACAATTGTTATCAGCGTAACTAAAATATCCATTAATAACACTTTGAATTTAGATTTGTAAATACATTTTTTTGGGAGGAAAAAATAGTTGGCATTTCTATTTTGTAAACCAAACCACAATATCAACCATTAATGTTTGTATTTTAAATTGCAAAAAGGCTATTTAACAGGGACAGAAGCGTATTAAAGCCTTGTGAAGTGATCGGCAACTGTTGGAGGTATGTTGTGCTTTGCGATGAAATGGCAAAACATCACTTGTGCAGCTGTTGAGTAGTCTTCTGGTGTAGTGCCTAGTTTCGACCCCCCTGCAAAATCCCCCCCCCCTCGTTTGAACGTGCATTCTGATGCGCTTCCGGCAATCGCAATCGTATTCTATATAATAAGCTTATTAAATCAAAAAAACTATTGTCGGAAGCGCAGCAGAATACGCGTTCACGCGAGGGGGGGGGGATTTTGCAGGGGAGTCGAAATTAGGCACTACAGCGGCAGACAGATGCGCACAGTAGCATCAAACCGCTCGCTTCGTTTGCAACGAAAAAACGATACAGAGGATAAGAGATACCGCGGCAAACTGACGTGATTGATCTGCCGTTTCGTCATAGTCGGTGTATACCCGGATGGTAACCATAATTGAGACATTTGCATTTTTCCGTACAGATTTTCTTGTACGTCGTATGTGTCTTAAAATTCATAATAAACATACTTTGTATGGCAAAAACATACAGGTTGACAGGTATGTGACTGAGAATTAAGGTGAAGAATGTCAAGGTGGCCCTTATACCAGTGTTTCTCAACTGGTGGGTCGAGGGCCTTTGCTTTGGTAAAACATCCATCCATTTTCTGCACCGCTTATCCTCACCAGAGTCATGGAGATGCTGGAGCCCATCCGAGCTATCTTCGGGCACCGGGCAGGGGACACCCTGAACTGATCACCAGCCAGTCGCAGGGCACACAGAGACCAACAACTCCCTCGCTCATTCACACCGGCCGATTGACCTGACGTGCATGTTTTTGGAATGTGGGAGGAAACTGGAGTGTCTGGGGGATACCATGCAAGCACTGGGAGCCTGTGGTAGTTGGAATCGAACCCTGGACCTCCACATTGTGGTTCTGCACGATATCCTCCCAACCACCATGGCACCCTTGGCAAAACAATGCTAAGAAAAGAAAAATCAACTGAAAACTCCTTAACAGTTGATGTCTATAATTCCCTGAAATTGTGAGTTAAAACCCCCCATTTCACACCACAAAATAACACAGATAAAGTTTGTTTACCCATGTTAAGCGTGGCCAAACACAAATACAATACATAATTGAGATATGGATTTTATTACCTTGAAGACAAAGTGACTAAAGTGAAGCGTTTTGGATTTCATTCAATGTAAATGTAAATGGTCTGCATTTATATAGCGCTTTTCAAGTCAATGAAGACCTCCCAAAGCACTTAACACACTTACCCATTCACACACACTCACACACCGATAGCAGTGTCCGCCATGCAAGGCAATTACCTGCTGTCAGAGGCATTGGGGATTCAGTGTCTTACCCAATGACACTTCAACATGTTGCTGTATGGTCTAACGCAACTAAAAATAAGTTCTAAAAAGCACAAGGAAGAATACAAGTTATTGAGACTCAAAACTGACTGATTAAAAAGAATTATTTTTGCTATTTTTGCCTAGCTTTTCGCTGAGAAAGAAAACAGAAGAAACATTAAGACAAAAAGTAAGTAAGACAAAAACAAGAAAAAGGAAAGAAGTGAGGAAACAAATAAAAAAAAATCAAGAAAAAAAGGAAAAAGAAACAAAGAAAGAAGAGTAAAAACAAAAAGAAAAAGGAAAAAGAGAGAAAAAGAAAAAAAGAAAAAGAAAAAGCATGGATAAAAGGAAGTAAAAGATTAAAATTATGGAAAGAAAGAAAGCAAAAAGGAGAGAAAGAAAGGGGTGGAAGCATAGCTTGCCCAAGCTACACAAAGGAAATGGTGCCCCTACAACCCGTAGTCATTAAAGGATTCAAAAGCACTACATGTTAAGTTTCCACAGTGCAGTGATTAGCACACTCGCAAAAGGTCCCAGGTTCGAGACCAGGTGAAAACATTTGTTGGCCTGGAGAATGATAGCCGCAACAAGGCTGTACTTAACCAAGACACACCAAGGGAAATGGTTCCCCTATGAGCCTAGTGGTTAAGCAGGCTCTCAGAGGCCAACTTGGAATCTAACCAACATGATGGGGTGAGTATCCCTGAACCACTTGGATCATAGGGCACCATTTCCTGTGGTGTGTCTTAAGCAAGTACAGCCTGGTGACACCCACCACTCTCCAGGCCAACAAACATTTCCACGCAGTCTCGAACCGGGGAAGTTTTGCAGGTTAGACAAATGTGCTAACCACGGCACTACAGAAACACAAGTATTGATGGACAGAATGTATTAAACATCACATGAGTCAGATATGTTTTAGGCCAGCAGAGTAGGCTTTGCAGGCTCTGACAGCCCACCACTACCATAAGTACAGTGCATAAAATTCCTATTCCTCAGAAAACTTCACTCATTTCTTTTTAAGTAAATACCTTGAAAAAGTTTTGTCTCCGCACCGATACTGATACATGGTAACACTCGCCTTTGAATCATTATTATCATCATCAATTTTATTCTTATTATTTGTAGAAGTAATATTTGTATTTTAAGATGTATTCATTTTACATGTGTCAAGTATTTACAGTGAGCGCTGTTTGGGATCACGATGCTATTTTCCAGAGCTTAATTCCCTTCCCATTCTCCAAAGCCTCAAGGCAGCACACTTGACTTGAGCCTGCCGCAGTGGCCTTTCGGGCGGGGCCACAAACGTCTTTAAAAGAGGGCAGGAATCCCACCAGTGGACAGTATCAAGTAAAGCTGTCCACGGCTCTCCTTACCCTCCTGCCCCTCCACTTATTGCATCTTCTCTCTCGTGAGGACCTCGCTGCTCCTCCGCCTCCACCCAACAGAGCAGAAGCATGAAGAGTTCTGCCGTTTTCCACGGCTTGCTCGCCATCAGCCTTCTGGTCCTCTTGTGTCACGGACAGACCTCCCAGGAAGTGTCGCTTGAAGACTTGGAAGGAGACAGAAGCGAGCTGGACACAGACCGAGACTTGGTCAGTCTACATTGCCTTTGCCCTTTTTTCATTGCTTATTTTTATCATCTGCAGTATAACATTACAATAATTATGGTTCATTTTCAAAGTGTGAATTTTGAAAACAGACAAATCATTCCTCACTTGAAAAGGGCTGGATGAGCAATTTCTTTAAAACAAAAGATTCCATTGAAAATGATATAACTTTTTTTCTAAATGCATGCAAAGTGCAGAAAATGTGAATTTAAAAATATGAACAGATTTCCATAAAAATATTGTTCATGGTGGGAAAAAGCTATTAATATATATTCAATACCACTGCATTCTTCTTCTTACCCCTTCTGCTCATTTTTTATCGTTAAAAAACAGCCAGTTAAATGTCCATCCATCCATTATCTGTGCTGTTTATCCTCAGTAGGGTCGCGGGGGTGCTGGAGCCCATCCCAGCTATCTTCGGGCAGTGGGCAGGGGACACCCTGAACTGGTTGCCAGCCAGTCGCTAGGCACACAGAGATAGAACTCGCTAGCTCATTCACACCTAGGGACAACTTGGACATGCAAATAAACTTGACATGCATGTTTTTGAAATGTGGGAGGAAACCGGAGTGCCCGGAGGAAACCCACACAAGCACGGCAAGAACATGCAAACTCCACACAGGAAGGTTTGATCTCATGGCCTCAGAACTCTGCCACACAAGCGCTAACCACTGCGGTGCCGTTCCGCCTTTAAATATAACCATTGTAAATACTTCTTGGTCTATTGGGTAAAATGAAATATAAAAATTTGTAGATATATTTAAAAAAATGAAACAAGGTAAGGCACTTAAAAACTTCAGCTTCAGCCTGCTCCCTTTAGCATATGTTTAAGTAGTATATTATTATATTGTACAGCTGTTTGTGCAAACAGTTTATTGCTGTCTTTTGTTAATTAAAAATTGATGCTGTTTTTTCTTGTATTTTCTGTGCCTGAATAAAACGATACAAACAATATTAACAGTGACATTTCAGAACACAATAATAATACTAATGCATTGGAATGATCTGCAATATTGAGTCTCTTCTCCTTTATTGTGTAGGATGTGATATCATGATCTGTTTTAACTGTACTTTGAGCCATTTTTGACATGAAGTCACCTTGTTTTCTGTTACCGATCAGGTCGAGGCACTGGATGTTTTGCTGGGCAGGATGCACGATCGGTTTTCCATAGAGAAGAGAGGCAGCATCCCACTGGTAAGGCACCGTATTGACAAAGTCAAGCAAATGAGCCCTGTAATGAAAGGCTGACTGTAATGTAGCAACCATGTAGTCGATGTTCATTTTGTGCTGTGCCTTTCATTCATCACTCCACTATCGCTAATTAAACCAATAAGTCGCTCAACCTAATTAAAAGCTAAAGTAAACAGACATTCTGGCCTTGGTTTTAGAGTAACATTGATTAGTTCCCATATGAAATTAGCTGAAGTACAATGAAACATAGGCTGTACTTGGTCTTTCTTGAAACAAGTTTATGGTTTATGGTTCACGTATCCCTTAACCGCAAGAACGTCGGGGCACCACTTCCTGTGGTGTGTTTTGGGCAAACACAGCCAGTCAGGGTCCATCCCGTTTTTTTTTTCCGTGGGGGTTTGTTCCCCCGCATGAAATGGATAGGACTAGTTTCCATGGTTATCAGAATTGAAGCAAAAAACAGCTCCAAAATGACCGAAAAATGAAAATAGACCAAAAAAAAGAAAACCGACTAAAAAACAACTAAACATCAACATCAACAAAAAACTACTTGGAAAAACTACCACAAAACTACCCAAAAACAACTGAAAAACCACCCCCAAATTTTTCTAAAATGACTTGAAACCTCAAAACGACTAAAAAACAACACACGCTGAATAGCAAAAATTGGAAGGGTACAGTATTTACTTTGGCCCTTCTTAGTGGTAAAACACTCTAAATCAATTTTGTTTGAAATAAGCAAAAATGGTCACAGCCAGAACAAATGGTAGACCCGATCGTGTAACGTTACTCACAAGTTTATTGAAATATAGGGGAAAGGCAGCGCCAGCGATCCGGTGCTCTGGTGCTGGACGCGGGAAGCAAGTCGCTCGCGGGGTCTGATTGTGTTCCGAATGCGTAAGTGGATCTTCCGGAGCGGGAGATCGTAACATAGTTGGACGGAAAAACAGGTCGTTAGCCGGGATGGGAGATCGAAACGTGGCCGGGGTCAAAAAATGGGTCGTAGCAGGAGACAAACGGGGGAGTCAGGAACGGACGGGTGGAAAACGGGTGACAAAACGGGACTGACGGGAGTCAGAGTTAAAAATGCTTGCCTTGTGAAAACAGAGCTTCACTGGCGGACTGACAACAGGCAAGTGAAAGGACTGAGTTTAAGTAGGACGGGGAACTAATCAGGTAGCCAGCAGCAGCTGGCGCCAAATGAGCGGGCACAGGTGAAAGTCATGAGTAATCATGACAAAAATACATGAATTGTTACATAATAGAGTACTGTATGTGCGTTTATTAAAACTACAGTATGCATTATTTAATAGCTCATACTTCATTTTTTAAAAGAAATACTGATGTGAAAAATTGAAAAAAAAACATGATCAAATAAACTTGCATTTTTAAAAGGGACAACAAAGTACAAACAAATAAAATGAATCTGATGAGCATTAGTTGCTTGCTTCATTCATTCATGTCCCGAATCCCCTATTCTCACCAAATTGCACGGTGCAAAGTTTACTTATATTACATATATTATGTGGTTTTGGGTGCTATCTTTTACACTTGTGTGTTTACCTTTTCAGTGTGGCATGGGTGACCGGTGTGCGATGAAATTCGGGCCACGAATCGGAAAGCTCTGCGACTGCGGAAGAGGAGCAAACTGCAATTCCTACTTGCTCAAGTGCATCTGAACTACTTAGAATTAGAAAGTCATGTATGCAACAAGGATGTGCACAAAACCACAAGTCTTATTTTTGTCGTCAGCCTTCAGTGCCATATTTTACAGTATGCCATGCAAATGTTTTTGTGTTCGTAAAGCAGAAGTCAGATGTCCTGCATGAGTTGATGGTGCGTGTCCACCAGGCTTTAGCATGCTACTAAGTCACATTCAATAAACAAATTTATAAACTTTGGTAATTTGTGTATTGATATAAACTCAGTACAGATGTCACACACGCTGTAAATATTTTTGTCCTTATTTTATTTCGCACACTCCCGAACATCAGAGGCTCTTGTATAGTTGTGGGTTGCATATTAGACATGAACTTGCACTAATTTGGCAAGTGTAAGATGGTGGGCAGTTTGTTTGCGCATGCCCAATTAAACATCCGGGGTGTGATTTTGGACGAAGAAACAAGGGCTGAAGAGAGCAGTTCAGTTTAAGTAGAAATACGCAGAATATTTTGGGCTTGTTAACAGGACAAAGTCCTTCCCAAACAACCATCAACAAAATGTCCGATCATAAGCATAAGGTGCATATATTACAACTAAATGTATAATGTTATGATCAAAATAGTGTTGTGATGATTCAAGAATAAAACAAAAATACTGGAAAACACGTGCAATCATGACTACGTATTCTGTGGCACATTTTAATAAGCTATCAAAATTAACATTTTAGTAATAATGGTAAAATACTGATGTTTATTTCATTCACTTGGCCAAACAGCATTGTTCACAATATAATTGAACAACTACGGAAATTACATAAGAAAAACATATATATTGTATACATTGCGAAGGCAGCTGGCTTCTTAGATGTTGTTAGCATGAGATCAATTCCCATTAAGTGAGATGAATAGATCTGCCTAAAATTGACTAGTTAAGTCTAATGCAGAATCTTTCAAATTACTATGCAACAACTGGACAGACTATTCCCTGGATTGCCCGTCCCCAGGTCAGTAATGGCACACATTTAGGCACAATCACACTTTGTGAAACAGTTAGCCAACCCGCCAGCCACTGGTACCACATGAGATCAGGCTTCTCTTCAATTTCATTTGGTTAAAGGTACAAACATGGACAATACCTATGAAAATTACAATGGTTTTACGATGAACCTCAATTTTATTGGATTAACATAAATGAGACACATCCACCTCAATTCTATTTCAGATAAAAAGTAATTTCAAAAGAATCATTCATGACAGTGATTTGCAAATGAAAAAACGGTTAGTCTGCTTCTTCAACAAGTTGTATCCTTCCTTATATGTGTTTGTGGTGGTGCCAACTTTGCCACAACCCAAAACAGGCCAGGAACCATCAGCAGTGCAGAAAGATGTCCAGAGTCTTCAGTGGCGCCTCGGTGGCCCAGGCGGTTAAAGGATCCGTGAACCTTGAACTGTGATATTTGTTTATAGCATGAATGTTTAAAAAAAGTACAGCGCCCCCGGTAGGACCCAATCTTTGGACAGTCGAATAAGCGGATTGCTAAAAGAACCACATGCCAGTGGGGGTGTACTGCAAGGACTCACTTTATATGCAAATTTAAACAGTAAATGGCAATTAAAAACAATTAAAAATAATTTTGCCCAGAACACCAGAATTGCCAGGGTCGGGAATACCAATTGGCTTACTCACATCCACCATCCCTCCTCCATCCCCAGTCATTATTGATGTCACAAAAGTCAATGAGCCATTTCTCAGATTTCAAAAGTCTTGTACATGTGTATTGCTCAAGTCCATGTTTCTCAACTGGTGGATTGGGACCCAAAAGGGGGTCGCGGGCCTTTTCTCTGGCAAAATAATGCTAAGAAGATAAAAATTCGGGGCGTCAATTGGACTCCTTAAAAGTAGATGGGGACAGTGCACTGCTTCTCTTCTACCTGTCCATTCAATCAGCGCATTTGAGAGTGACCACATCTGATTATATTGGGATTTTCTTGAAAAAAAAATTTCTGCCTATGTTATTGGGTCCGAAGAAAGTGGGAAGGAAAAATGATAAACAGTGCCAACAATAATCGCGTCAAAGATGGAAACTATTGCTAAATATGAAAATGGTGTATGAGCGCTCCTGGAAGGAACAGTAAATGGTTTAAAAATGTTATATTTTTAGCTTTTTACCAGTTCATTCATCTTTACTCATGACATACATAATCATTGATGTTTAGGTAAATTGATTTAATTCATATTTTGAATTTCCCTTAGTATGTGGCTATTCTAAAGCAGTCACTTATTTGCAATGTATCCTCATATGTACGTATAATCGGTTAATGAAATAATTTTGGTTTTCCATTTTTTAAAATTTATATTTTACGATCTCTTTTTTAAATTGCCCAATCATTGGACATTTGAGATATTGATTTTTCTTTTTTTTTAATTGATTTGGGTCGCAACTTTTCATTACGGTGGAATGGTGGGTCCCTAAGTCAAATAGATTTTGAACCAGTGGCCTATGTATCACAAAAACAATTAACATGTGTCAATATTTATGTTGAAAACTTTACTCATACCGACTTCACCATATGATGACTTTAAGAAGGTTTGCTTTGTGTGATTTTATTTAAGAAATTGAGAAAAGAAGCAGCCTCAAGCAGTTTTCTCTCATGCTAAATGTTTTCTGTAATATAAATAACAAAATAACGGGCTTTTTGAAAGGGGAATTGTTAGCATGTTCAATCAGTCCACACCCAAAGAGTTATATATAGTGATATAAAATGCAATGAATCATTTCACGGATAAGTATTTTACATATGTTGATTTCTAGAACTGACATCAATTTTGTGTAAGGACCTTTTATATATATATATTATGTCACACAAATCAAGAGGTAAAGTAAATTTTTCATCTATGTTTACCTTAAAACGATGCCAAAGTGGTTTACAGAGGCCAGTGGGCAACACTTCCTCATACATATGAAGAGGTGAAACACGATATGCATAAAAAGGAAATACGGCAGCCGCTGCTATTCAAGTATTTGAGAAAGGGTGGTTCCTGAATGAGAAGGCAGAAACCAAAACAAATACTTTTGGTTTTCATTTATGCATAGGTTTATTAAAATTAGAATGAATACGCCTCACGACATGGGGTCCCAACAATAACCTATACTGTATTGCCAATTAAAGCAATCAATACAATGCTTAAATTTAGGGTCATTGTCATTTTCTCAAATATAATAATGGTAAGCAGTGAAAGGTGATTTTTTTACAGGAATTTATGTGCAAAATCATATTCTTTCATATGTTTTTATGTCTTTAATGGTGCATAGCCTCATCCACTTTTTTTCCCAGACCTACATATGAGGAATAATGTGACTGGGATCAGATTTTGCATTTTTGTATCACTAAATGAATGAATTAATCGTTTACATAACTAGTAACAAACGCATAGACTGTATACCGTAAATTCCGGACTATAAAGCGCACCTGATTATAAGCCACACCCATGACATTTTAAGGGGAAAACCATACACAAGCCACACCTGTATATAAGCCGCATGCACCCACATCAAATAAACACGAAATTAATCCAAGCCAAACTTCAAGTCCCGCGATTGAAACTAAATGTCCTTCATTGAAGCACACAGTCCAAAAATCACAGCCGCCAAAATGAATGTAAATTGCTATAGGTACTTAAAATTTGTTGCAGACCTGCAGATTCTGGTTGCCTGTTGATAGTAATCCAAGGAGAAAACGTGTATATTTCCAAAGGTAAGGGTGGGAAAAATATATATCCATTATTGTCCGCCGTGTCCACAAAAACTCACCTTTACCGGTCTCCACTTTCCCATCAGCCTGGGTTTGCTCCGCCCCTCTTTTTTAATTTGCTCGTGCAGAATAAGTGTCTCAAATAAATACAAATAAATATGTTACAAAAATATACAGTTGCAAATACATATTACACATATTTACAAAGAAAGACGGTACATCGAGAGAGTTTTCAAAGCTTTAATAATAATAATATAACTTTCATCCTAAACCGTTCCTTTGGGAGGTAGCCTCACGCTACTAACCAGACGCTCGCATAAAAAAAAAGTTAGTATTTTACACGCTGGTTAACTACTGTTAAAAGAAAATAACTCTGAAGTTGTTTAATTGATGTTGAAAATGTCAGGAAAAAATGTTAAAACGTCATATCGTCACGTCATATTGTCAAATATAAAAAAATTGTGAATATGCTTGATGGCTGTGTTTTGCTGCTGTTGGTGTCAGTGGATTTGTTCAGACCGAGGACAATCGACTTTGGCCTGGACGGATCTATTGACACTAACAAAGATGTTATATAATGAAATTGTGAATATGTTTGATTTTCGAGAAGGTTTGTTCAAACCTCACTTTGTGTTTGCTGTTAAAAACGTAATATTGGAATATAATATTGTGAATGTGCTTAATTGCTGTTGAGATTGTCATGATTGTTTTCTGTTTTTAGTGTCAATAAATTTGTTCAAACCAAACCAAAAAAAAAATCACGGTAGACCATCTGCTTCTTCCTCCTTGGTAGTGACATCTAAGTTGTCTTTCTCATTGTTGGAAGGAAACTTTATCACGATGACGCCGTTCCACGCTCCCTCATTTCATACATCCCAGCAATATGCCCGTTTGTTTATAACATGGAAGCTGCATCATGAACTTATATTGTACAAACTGCACAATGACGGTATGTTTACACTCATAAGTTGTGATCTTCCTCGGCGCACATATTCCACTGGTCTAGATCTTACCTCTCATACTCAAGCGCCACTGGCGGCCGTTAAAAAAAATTACATAAATTGGCCGCATCTCTGAATAAGCCGCAGGGTTGAAAATTTTTGGAAAGAAGTAGCGGCTTATAGGCATGAATTTACGGTACATTTCTTTTGCCAATAACCAGGGGCAAGAACTAGCCAGTCATTACACAAATAATTTCATTTCTGCATTTTTTTACATTCATGTCACCCACTGCTATCAAAGAAGTATCTTGCTTGTTTTTTTCTGTACACCACCACTGCGTCTCATATGTTCACAAGTTGTCCTTGTATTTTGCTAGCCAGAAGCATGGACTGTATGTCAATCCATCCATTTTCTGCACCACTTATCCTCAGTCAGGTCATGGGGCTGCTGTAGCCCATCCCAGCTGTCTTCGGACTGTAGGCAGAAGACACCTTTAACTCATCGCCAGCCAGTCGCAGGGAACACAAGGACAGACAACTCACTCGCTCATTCACACCTAGGGACAATTCGGGCAGGAGAAATCAACCACTTATTTGAGGCTTCTTTAGCGAGTAAGCCAGAGTTTGCGTATATGATTTGTCACTATACTACAAGTCCACAGTTCTCCGTGACACCAACAAAGACGAAATATTCTGGATGGAGAGACTGTGCATGCGCAGTCATGCGCACATGCATATCAGATTATTCCAATTGGGATACATGCATGAGGTGTCAGGATCTGGTGCTTCACCTTCCCCCAGAGGGCCCGAATCCGGTTTGTAATTGGGCACAGGTGTGTCAAATATCCACACACCTGTCTCTTCCCCTTCCCTTTTTCGGGTTTAGCAACTGTTGGCATCCATCATTTTGGTGCATTACCGCCCCCTATCATCACATCCTCACCATTTCACTTCTCAAATGCTTTTAAAAAGACTCCTCAGTTGAAGCCCATTGTCCGAGTTCAGTTATCCCTTCAGTGAAAATTTCTTTATTCGTCCTTCTTCCAGCCCTTTCATCGTTTCCCCCCTCTAAACGTTGTACTTAATGCAGTCCATGATGATACTCCCTAATCATCCTAGCCCTTTGTATAGGACCTTTTGGAGACCGTACTTTGTTAAGTCATTGTCATTCCATTTCCATGCCGCTTTCATCCTGCCAGCTGTTACCATGTTTTTGGATGATGGTGGACCAATGTGGGGGAGGCCGGAACTGAAACATGGTTGCTCAAAACAAGGGCGGTATTTATTAACAAAACAAGTAATTGAACGGACAAGAAATGTGACAAGCGCCGAGCTGTCCTGGTAAGAATATTTGACATAAATAATGGAATCCAAAACAAGGATCCCCCACAATGCCTGTGATAGGATAAGTGATGGAATATTCAACACCCTCAGTGCTATTCTCCAGTAAGGTAGAGCTGCTGGAGACCTTGGCATGTCGTCTGACATGTCAAATGGTAAGTGCACCGTTTTTCTTGTTGAATTTGTGATAAAGTTAGGACCAATATAATAAACTGTATTTGGTGTCAGCTACCTGACAGTAGCAGTAGCTCAGGAGGTAGAGCGCTCATCTTGTGATCAAGGGATCCCAGTTGGAATCCCGGCTTGTCCGTGTTACATGTCGAAGTGTCCTTGGGTAAGACACTGAACCCCTAATATCCCTAATAAGCAGGTTAGCGTCTTACATGGCTGCAATACAAGGCCGCTATTGGGACATGTGAAACACACTGTAAAGCGCTTTGGGAAGTCATTGACTTGAAAAGTGCTATATAAATGCAGATCATTTCAAGTATTTTTACACTTATTTAATCAAATACACAAAGGAAAAACAAATCTATATTTTTTGGAGAAAAATTTAGTTTGAAATTACACGACTGTCTAAGTAAGCATGCAGGAAATTGCCTTAAATCGTTTACAACACATACCGTATATTAAATGAAATCATAACAGAACAGGCAGGATTTCTGGCAACTACATAATCTTCTATTCATGAAGTGATCTCTTACTGTGAAAATGAATTTCAAGGATATTTATGAAATGCACAGCTTCAAAGCACTATTTGAGAGTAACATGTTTGAATCTTCTTGTCTAGAATTTGTGTGTATACTGATAATTTAGTGCAAAGCTGATAGTACAGATGTTCCTCATGAGTTTATTCACACTCCCCAACTACTTGCTTCCAGAAGATGGCAACGTTTCATCGTATGCATTCCAAACTATCAACTCCTAAAGCTTGAGTTTGACCAGGCTCATCAACTATGATGGTTTTGGAGGTAACCTTTGTTGAGGAATTATCATGGCGTCATGTATTTGTTTATGGCGTTATGTTTTGTCACTCCTAGCAGAATTCTTGTAACCGATTATGAATCGCAATTTTTAAAAAGTCATGAAAACAAACATAAAAAACAGAAGCACATTCATTAATTCTAGAACTCTTGTCGGACATTTAGATAGATAGATAGATAGATAGATAGATAGATAGATAGATAGATAGATAGATAGATAGATAGATAGATAGATAGATAGATAGATAGATAGATAGATAGATAGATAGATAGATAGATAGATAGATAGATAGATAGATAGATAGATAGATAGATAGATAGATAGATAGATAGATAGATAGATAGATAGATAGATAGATAGATAGATAGATAGATAGATAGATACTTTATTCATCCCCGAAGGGAAATTCACATTTGACATATCTTAGTCAATGGCAGTGGATGAGGTCAAACGGATCAATAACAAACTCAATCAGCTCTTTGCTATTGACTGACTATCTTGGCATGCTGTCTGACATGTGAAATGGTAAGTGGACCGTTTTTCTTGTTGAATTTGTGATAAAGTTAGGATCAATATAATAAACTGTATTTGGTGTCAGCTACCTGACTTTTTGCGCTACAGGTTCCTCAAAGCAAGGACAAACAGGCTCAGAGACATCTTCTTCCCCAGAGCTATCACCGCCCTTGACGAGCGCACAAAATTGTGAAAACATGAGTTGCGTCAAAGTTATAGAGTACGTCTGTGTCGGTGGATGTTCAGAAATGTTTTTCAGTATTGGTGATCTGTCCCTTAATATAGTAGTCTTACACTGATAGTCAGTAAGGCCAAATGAAATACTTACCCGCTTGACCCGTTTCTCGCGTCAATGGTGAACGATCTTTTTGGGATCTCAGGACCTTCAGCTTTAAATATTATTAATATATCGCTATCCTCGGGTATTGTTCCGGTAGCCTTCACGTCTGCTGTCATTAAACCCATACTTAAGTGACCTAACCTTGACCCTGAAAGCCTATGTAATTATAGGCCAGTGACAAGTCTACAATTTTTTAAAAAATGACTTGAAAAGGTTGTTGCACAGTAACTAAACGACTACGACTGAAAATATTGAATTTGTCCAGTCTATACTGAGACAGCCCTGGATAAAGTAACTAATGATTTCTTCGTAGCATAAGATTCTGGCGCCTCGTCAATGCTGCTGCTGCTGGTTCTTAGTGCTGCTTTTGATACTGAAGAACACAAAATATTACTTTGTATTACAATATTAATATAATATTTACAATATTAATATATACAATATTAATATATGCAATATTAATATATACAATATTAATGATATTACACAAAAATGAATTGGTATCTCA
Organism: Urocampus carinirostris; assembly: GCF_059441175.1. Taxonomy (NCBI): domain Eukaryota; kingdom Metazoa; phylum Chordata; class Actinopteri; order Syngnathiformes; family Syngnathidae; genus Urocampus; species Urocampus carinirostris. The sequence goes on from NC_142352.1 coordinate 29,986,833, forward strand.
GAAACCGTACTCTTGTGGTTTAGGTCCTACCTTTACAGTATGCAATGCGTTAAAGCTAGTAGTCCCAGGAATTTTCTTACCCCTCCAGGAATTTTCTTACCCCTGGGTTATTTAAAACTAACAATTGAACAGCCCATCTTGTAACAATTGTTCTGTAAATGTGCCAAGGTGGGTTTGTTCGAATGGAATGTGGTGGGCATGGTGTTGATAGATGAATAAAGAGCTTGTGATGAGATCAATGCTGACAAAGCTACTACAAATTTATTACACAATTCCTACCAAACTAAATATCAAATTCAGTGCTTCAAAACAGAGCCTAATATATTATTTTGTCTCTGTTCTGCTATGAAAATGAATACTATAGAAATACTCCAAAAATTCACCTACAGTAATAATAAAAAAAATCTAAAGAAATACTACAAAGATACGAGTACAGAAATAACACAAAATACCACTGCAGTAATACTATAATACAAAAATACTGCTACATAACTGTTACGAAAGAAATACAACAAAAATACTGCTACAAAAATATTACAACAGAAATACTACAAAAGTACAACTACAGTAATACTACAAAAATACTAGTGTCACGGTTGCCATGGCGCCCAATTGGCCTTGCCTGTGTGGCGCCAGCTGCGGCTCGTTGACAGATTGCTCCCTGGTATTTAAACCCAGTCCTGTCACTCTCCTTCTGTCAGCCGGTCGAACTTTTGCCCCGCAAGACGTGGGTTTTGACACGGTCCTGTTCCTGTTGGTCTTTCCTGTCTGGTATTGTTCCTGTTTGTTTTTTCCTGTTCAATTTCAGTTTCCAGTTTTGTTTCCGTCTATTTTTGTCTTATTATTATTTTCTCCAGTTTTTGGTCCTCTCTAGTTTCCCGTTTTTTTTTTTATATCCTGATTCGTTATCCATCCTGTCTGTCCCTTCCTGTCCGGTATCGACCCCATCTGTCAGATATCAACTCAGGCAATTGGAATCGATCTCGCGGTCTCTGGCTTCCTGTCTTTCCACACCAGACCACCTCCCTAATGTGCATGACTCCCAATTTCCCGTAAAATAAAAGGCTTGAGTGAGAACGTCACGCGTTTGGGTCCTGATCCAGTTCCGGTTCTTGACAACTAGAAATATATCACTCAAAATATCGCATGAAAATGCTACAAAAACACTGTAGAAATGCTACAAAATACTAAAAAACAAAAGTACAATAATAGTATAAAATTACTACAGAAATACTACAAGAAATCAGACTGCAAAAATTCTAACAAAATACAACAAGAGTAATACTGCAAAAATACTGGCTGGTTACGCCCCCACATAACATTATTTTCTTCACATTAACATCTGAAGCATCATTACTGAGTTGTTCACAACAGAGTTTGCTTCATTTGCAGACCAATTGTAAAACTAATCGGGTAATTTGGTTGTCCTATGGAATTCTATGTAGGAAAGCCAAATGGCTTGGCTGTGGTACTTCTACAGATATCTGACCTCTTTCTTTCCTCACGCTGAGTTTTTTTTAGTTTTTCCTTGCTCACGTGACAGTTTCAGATCAGTGGATTGTGTAATTGTGGCCTGTGCAGTCTTTTGAGGCATTTTGTGATCAAGAGCTATACAAATAAAAGTGACTTGACTTCACAATTGATGGATTTGAGCAGAGTAAGCCGACATGGAGCTTTGACAGTGGTAATAAAATAATTTGTTTGGAAATGAACGTAATCATGAAAATGGAATAAGAGAATAAAATTGTATATTTTTTTGCATTTCCTTACTGGCAAAAGATTTGATAACTATAACTGATGTTGAAGTTGCTCTAGATTGAAACACCAATCGAGAATCAACATGGCATCATAGCGTGTAACTTTAAATATCTTCTGTATAATATGTGTAAAAGTAAGATAATAAGGTTTTGAGAGAAAAAAAATCAACAAGCCTAATCTCTGCTCTGTAGTTAAGTGCAGCAAAAACACTGCATTATTGAAGAACAAATGTTAAGACAGATGCTCAAAGGTCCCAAACGAACATGCTTTAATTACTTTGCTGTGACGCACAAGAGGGCCCAATCTAGACGCTAGACTTGACTCATCCTTGTCATGAGGGTGCCAACGTGAAAGGGTAGCTTGAGATAAATTTCCCTCCAAATGCTTCATCATTTACCACAGCAGCATTGCTTCATTTTCCTTGAGGATGACCCGGCTGTGTCTTTATTTTTGCAGTTTACAGAAGTTTGAGTCTTTGTCTATGGCTAAGCAGATCAAAGCTACTTTGACATCCCATTTATTTGCCTGCAACATACTGTTTGAACTCATTCAAAGAAGCCTCCCACGCATGCAGCATTTTGAGTCTCGCCAGCCTTCAAACAGCTCAGTATAATGATTTAAAGGGGGGTGATTGACATATGTTGCATGAATCATATTAGTGCTTGTACTTCTGCCATGTAGAGCGGGGAAAAAATGTAAACACCAAAAGCAAAGTGTTTCAAACAGAAAGGACGCATCAACCGATGAGACAAAAGGTCTTTCGATTAAGTTTCTCCAAGAAGCGAGGTAAGGTTTTGTTTCGCTAATTGGAAGGTTGCTCAAATCGTCCATTAGAAACGTTTCGACTGAAAACAGATAATACCAACAATCCACTGCTGTGCTAATAGCATCATTTGGACACTGCTGATTGGCACTTAGACAAAAAAATCAATCAGATACAAAATACACATGATCACGAATCATTTATATACTGTACAATAAAAACAATAAAGGTCCCTACAAAGACCCTTGAGAAACTCCACAGTAATCAACATATTGACATCCATTTGATAGAAATGACCCAGTAATGGGCAATCCCTCATATTCCATATTGCTGCAATTCGTTGAGTCGTATATTGTGATTTATTATGTCAAAAGCGTTCCCTAAGTCTGTAAAAAAATCCAAATTTTGTCTAACTTGTTGTCTATTTTATGTGGTATAACATCTACAAGATCAACTAATACCATGATTTTGGTCATTACCTATGCCCTGGGTAATTTAATGTCAAGTCCCCTACACTATTTTCAATGTAAATTCAACCAAAAAAGGAACGTGGATTTGGATTTACTTGTAAATAATAGGGGGCACGGCAGCTAAGTAATTAATGCGTCAGCCCCACAGTGTAGAGGTCCAGGGTTCAATCCCAGTTACCGGCCTCCACCTGCAGAGTTTGCATGTTTTCCCCTGTGTGGGTTTCCTTCAGGTACTCCGGTTACCTCCCAAACCCCCAAAATATGCTTGGCAGGTTGATTAGGGGGTTGAAAATGTCCCTAGGTGCGAATGAGCGAGTGGATTATCTGAGTGCGTGTGTTCTGTGATTGGCTGGCAACTAGGGTGTCCCCTGCCCACTGCAAAAGGCAACTGCGATGGGCTCCAGCACCCCCACAACCTTAGTGAGGATAAACGGTGCAGGAAATTGATGGATGTAAATAAAGTACAATCAACATTGAGTCCTTTTTAATACAAAATCGATCATAACATTAATGTTAATTTTGATTTATGTAAGCAACAATCTACATTTGTATAGTGGTTTTTATGGATGACAGTTAAGCTTTGTAATAATTGGAATTTTTTCAGATTGCAATTTACACAATCCCAAAAAATTCCAACTCTCAGTCATAACGTTGATGCCATTCTCAAGCTGACCATATTTCAACGTTGGTTCATTAATATTTTACTATCTGGGTAGGCACTATGAGCTTGAAAAAGACCAAGTTAGTGACTCCTGCTTCAAAGATCTAATAATGCGTATGATGTAGACCACTCCATTTCCTGAGGGTTCTCTGGGGGAACAACCTGAATCAGAAGCTACTGGTGTCCTAAAAAGCCACAGTAGAGATCATTCTGGCATACAGCGTCACCCTGTGGTATGCAGGAAGCACGACAGCAGGCAGGAAAAGCAAACAAAGAGTAATCAAAACAACCCAGAAGTTCATCAGCTGCTCTGTGCCCAGTCTAGAAGACAGTGCTGGCTTGCAATACTGCAGCAGAGCCATCAACATTATAAACAACCCTTTTTGACCTGTTGCCGTAAAGTAAGTGCTACAGGTCCCTCAAAACAAGGACAAACAGGCTCAGAGACAGCTTGTTCTTTAGGGACACCTCCACCCTAAACGAGTGCACACAACTTTGAAAACAGATCTTGTGATGTAAATATTTTTTGCCTATTCATCCTAAAAGTCTTGTGCCATGTATAATCTTGTTCCATACAACATTTTTCACCACGTTTTTATTGATGACAACAGGCAGTTTAAATCAATTCAAAAGTTATGGGTTTGTAATTCATGGAAACAAAGCTAACCAGCCACTACAAATATTGTAGTGCTGCATATTTACAGGTTTCATAACAGTACACCGTAAACGAAATTTACAGGTTTCATAACAGAACAGCGTAAACTGATAGAGCTAGAGAGCATTGCATTCAATTGACTGTATTGTAAGCCGCCATCAAAAAAATGTTACTTACTTATGTTGGTGCTATAGTCCTTAGAAATTTTAATTATTCACACAGATCAAGACCTTGAGGCTACTGTTGTAATATTGAAATACGTCAATGACATTTTGTAGCCAAGATTGTATAATTTCTTCATTTTTTAGTTACTTCAGTCATTTATAACTTCTTAATTTATTTAGTCATAATATAACCATGTATTTGGTCGTCATCATACAACTTTTCCATTATTTCAGTTGTGTCTTATTTTGTTGCCAAATGTGGCCTTGAGCGTTTTCACATCACCGTTGGTACTTCCTAGAACGACTTTGGATTAAAGATTTACTGTATGTTCGATTTCGTTTAGCCAGAAATTCCATATTTTCAGGGGTTTTTTTCCCCCCACTTACGGCACCGCCCTTCTGTTAGTATAACAACGTGGTAAGCCATTGTCGTCTGCACACTTTTGAATTGCTACAGCCATTGTCTGTATCTCATTTGTGACCCGAACATTCTGCCAATAAAACATTCGAAACAACCTGAGAATATTTTTTGTTTGTTTGAATTTGTTTTAATCTGCTTGCTTGTATTTTTTTTTTTACAATTGTAAACCTGCTAAGGAGATTCCTTAGGATGCCAGGGCTGTTCATTATTTTAAATATTATTCGGAAATATTGTTAATTACTTTTTCCCATTATGCACTGTTCACAATATTGTCACTTTGGGCCAATCATCTTACTGTTCTATTATTTTCACACCTTTTAAGTTTAATTTGCTTTTTTGTAACCTATGACATTTAATAATGACAAAGGGCTCAGGGGAAGACCTTTAGAACATGTTGGAATTTTTGGATCTTGAGGGTATTTGGACAGTTCTTTCGTGTTCTTCTTGCAAGCTCAGCATTAATTGATGTCCTCTTTATTTATGCCTCTTGGAATCAAATGAACATGCAGAGGATGAAAAAAGACGATTTACAATGCTATCCTCCAAGCATTACATACTGATAAACACAGTTTAAAGTCTCCAATATAACGTACTTTACTTCAGGGGGAAACCAGAAGATCAATTTTTCCAAGCACAGCTGCCTTTGGCTATAAACTTGACGAATGTTTTTAATTATTAATAAGTCTGTTAGTATTGCTGAATTATTGACAAGGCTAGCACGGTGGCAAGTGTTATCACGTCTGCTTCTGAGTGTGCACATTATCCTGATGCATTCCAAAAACAAACCTGTTTGCTGAATCGAAAAAGTTGGTTTGAGTATACATATACATTGGCTAAACCAGCAGCTTTCAAGAAGACTGATTCTTTCAGGATTTTTTGTGTAAGTCTCTCTCTGGGTAGATTTTTGAGACTATCAACAAGTAATGGCTGAAATATTGTTGCTTAAATGCTTGAATATGAAAGCACAGTTCTGCAAGTAGTTCAACCAGGGAAGAAAAAAATGAAAAAAAGATGACTGACATTTTGGAATCATTAAATAAATAGTGATGGACAAAATATAATTAACACAATTCATATATTTTAGGCCAGCATAGAAGGCCTTGCAGGCCCTCAGGGCCCACCACTGATGCATAACCATACCTTTCAGATTACCACTAGATAGCAGCCGATACCAGCTACTACGGTGAGTACTGATACTTTAAAAACGGCTGTTACCGACATCTATGGCAATATCTGTGACTTAACTTGACATCTTGACTTGTCCAAATAGAAGTTTCAGTACAGTATAAGGTTACTGGAGTGTATGGCTTTCGATTATTTTCTGCACCGCTTATCCTCAGTAGGGTGGCGGGGGTGCTGGGGCCCATCCCAGCTATTTTCGGGCAGTGGGCAGGGGAAACCCAGCATCGCAAGGCAGACAGACAATGCACCCTATCATTTACACCTAAGGCCAATTTGGAAAAGCCAATTAAACTGACGTGCTTTTTATTGGAGTATGGGAGGAAACCCAACATGCAAACTCTCCACAGGAAGGCTGGTAACTGGATTTGAACCCATCACCTCAGAACTGTTCCGCAGATGCGCTAACCACTCAGCTGTCGTGTCACCCTTATAACTTTCCAATCACTGCAATTTATACCAATGTATTAGGGAAAACTTTCTACATGACTCACTCAGCCATACATCTTGATTGAACAGCTGTCAGGAAAGCTGACTTTTTAAATAAGACTTTAGATTTCACACCAGCGCTCTATTGATGCTAATTATTCCACGCCTATTTCACTGGCTCTGATGCCGCAATTAGTAATGAATCACCACTGAAATTAAAAGTCGACCCTGCTGGTTTTCTATGTTATGCCAGTTGATGAACAATAAAACGAATGCACAGTAAAGGCATCAGAATTAATTTGCTTACGCGTCTATGCCAACCTATTGACATTAAAAAGCGGTAGATTTTGTCACGCACTCTATTTTTGCACGCAAAATAAAGATCCGTCGCCATAATATTGAAGAATAAACAACATGTGCTCGCTTGAAACCGGAAGTGGCAAACTTTTACCAAATTGGAGGGGTTTATTCATGCACAAAGACTTCATCTTGCTTCAAAATAAAGCAGCCGTTGACTAAAATACTCGTCTTAAGTTACAAAACTCAATTCCAATGAAGTTGGGAAAGTGTGTTAATTGCAAATAAAAATTGATCCAAGTAAATTGCAAATTCTTTTCAACCCATATTTAAATGAATGCACAGCAAAGACAACATATTTATTGTCTTCACTCATAAACTTTATTGTTTTGGGAGAAAATCATCAACTCTGTAATTTGATGACAGCAACACGTGCCAAAATAGTTGGGACAGGTGTCAATAACTACTCAGAAAGTGGATGAATGGAAATCAACCAACTATTTGCAGGTGAACAGATGAATTAGCAACAGGTGAGAGTTGTTACTGGGTATAAAAAAGGGAGACCCGAACAAGCTAAGTCATTCACATGCAAGGATGGGGTGAGGTTTACCTCTTTGTGAACAACTGCGTGAGCAAATTGTTGAACAGTTTAAAAACAACATTCCTCAAAGTACAATTGCAAGGAATTTAGGGATATCATCATCTACAGTCCATAATATTGTGAAAAGGTTCAGGGAATCTGGAGAAATCACTGTGCGTAAACGGCATGGCCGTAAACCATTATTGAATGCCCGTGACCTCCGAGCCCTCAAGCGGTACTGCATTAAGAACCGACATCAATGTGTAAAGGACATCACCACATGGGCTCAGGAACACTTTGGAAAACCACTGTCAGTCAATACAGTTCGACGCTATATCCGTAAGTGTGGGTTAAAACTTTATGTTGCAAAGCGTAAGCCATTCATCAACAACATCCAGAAACGCCGCAGGGTTCTCTGGGCCCGAGCCCATCTAAAATGGACTGATACAAAGTGGAAAAGTGTTCTGTGGTCTGATGAGTCAGTTTTCCAAATTGTGTTTGGAAATTGTGGACGTCGTGTCCTCCGGTCCAAAGAAGAACAGAACCACCCAGACTGTTATGCACGCAAAGTGCAAAAGCCAGCATCTGTGATGGTATGGGGGTGCATGAGTGGCCAAGGAATGGGTAACCTGCACATCTGTGAAGGCACCATTAATGCAGAAAAGTACATTCAGGTTTTGGAACAAAGTATGTTGCCATCCAAACAGAATCTTTACCATGGGCGCCCTTGCTTCTTCCAGCAGGATAATGCCAAGCCACACACTGCACGTCTCACGACAGCGTGGCTTCGTAGTAAGAGGGTGCGGGTGCTTGACTGGCCTGCCTGCAGTCCTGACCTGTCTCCCATTGAAAATGTGTGGCGCATTATAAAGCGCAGAATAAGACAAAGGAGACCCCGGACTGTTGAACAGCTGAAGCTGTACATAAAGCAAGAATGGGAAAGGATTCCACTATCAACGATTCAACAACTAGTCTCCTCACTTCCTAAACGTTTATTGAGTGTTATTAAAAGGAAAGGTGATGTAACACAATGGTGAAGAAGCCCCTTTCCCAACTACTTTGGCACTTGTTGCAATTATAAAATTCTAAGTTTATCATTATTTGCTTATGGAAATAAAGTTTATGAGTTTGAACATGGATAATCTTGTCTTTGTGGTGTATTCATTTAAATATGGGTTAGAAAAGGTTTGCAAGTCATTCTATTCTAATTTTACTGACATTTTAAACTTTTTCCCAACTTCAATGGAATTGACTTTTGTAAGAATCTTTGTTGTTGTTTGACTTTGAAAAAGCGGTAGATTTTTTTTTTAAACGTCACACGTTTTTAAGGGAAGAAATGCGGTAGTCTAATGTACAAAGTGGTAGTGTTGGTGAGTATGCTTTCTGCAATAGGAGCTGTAATGTGATCCTCTTATGTCGCTTGTTACGTAAAAAGAAGATGCAGTGGAAAGACATTCATGCACAAACCTTAAGTTGCCCTATAGAATTTTCAAACTAAAGTTATGTGTTATCAAGATCAGTTGGAATGAAGTATTTTTTTCCATAAACTGTAGTCACAACACTTGCCCTGTTTATTACTGAACAAAGATTAACATACCTGTCCAGTTTTGCTCCCCTCGTAAATGACATGTACATTAAATTTTTTACAAACCATCAAAAAAAATCCCGATCACACTTTTGAATGAAAACAGGCCTGTCCTGATAATAAAAACAGGCACATCCTAATTTTTGTGCTCTGACAAGTCAAGTCTTTCTTCTTTGGAAGCTATGCGACGCCTCTCTGTGTTCCAACTGAACAAGAGCGTTGTCAGAACCAGAACAGACGGTAGACTCAAACGCGTAACGTTTAAGACCAAGCTTTATTGCGGAAGCGGAGAAGTCAGGCGTGGGAAAACCAACGCCAGCGATTTAGTGATCACTGGGCAGGAGAAGCCGGAAGCCTACGAGAGATCGGAGCGTGGTCGGTGGACGGAAACAAGTCGGGCAGCCGGGACGGGAGATCGGAGCGTGGTCGGAGTAAGGAATCAAGTCAGGTAGCCAGAACGGGAGATCGGAGCGTGGTCCGTGGAAGGAATCATGTCAGGTAGCCGGAGATGATCGGGAAGCCAGAGGCAGACGAGTAGGATACAGGATAGGACGGGGCAGATGGGAGCCAGAGTCAAAAAGTGCTTGCCTTGCATGTGCGAAGGTTTGCTGATGGACTGACAAGGAGTGAATGAAAGTGTTGAGTTTAAATAGGAGGGGAACCAATCAGGAAACGAGAAGCAGCTGTAGCCAAAAGGGCGGGCACAGTGAGGGCAATGGGCAATTCATGACAAGCGTTGACCATATTACATGCTTAAGACCATTTATTTGAAGATCCAGCTTTCTCTCCATATCAACTAATGACCACCACTTGGATTTCATCAACCACACGACATATATCGAAGACACTGACAGATACCTGGTGTCGTATCGCTGCTGTTCACAGTGGCCCGTGCTTGTTTTCTGACCCTTCGACGCCCGTATTGTGCCCGAGAAAAACTTCTTATATTCTGCCAGTTGTGAGTTATTTGGACCTTGTTAGTGTTGTCCGATGTTCCCTTGCTTCCATATGGGAGTGTTTTTTGTTAATTCAATTTAGGCTCAAAACACATGCAGATACTGTAGATCTTTCATTTCAGTCATAAGTATGACACAGGTGTGTATCAAACAATGAAGGAATTCACAGCGATTGACAGGTCCCAGATATAAACCTGCTTAAGTGGATGCTCAGTCTGTGTATTTTTTTTTAGGAAATTGAGTTATTGTACACCTGCAAAAGGTGGGCTTTATTGTTGATAGGATTTGATATTAAGCCCAGCTCTGTCTCTCTGTTCAAGATGACTAATGATACCAGCATGAACGTAAGCACAGTCCAAGTCTTCAGGCTCTGTGTTTATGATTGCAACAAATCTTTTGTGCTGTCCCGTATAAATCTGCGCATAGGCGTGTCTGGTGGGGATTACATGGAGCTTTTAAAAACAATACTAATACAAGAGGTAAACAAACTGGACTTAGATAAGGAGCACAATGTTGACCAAAGAATGGACCCTGAGACTTTCAGCGAAAGTCATTTATTTCCTCTAAGTTTGTTAAGAACTGCAGTTATTTTACCCAGGAGCAATATTATAACACATTTAAACTTGATGAGATCCGCGCTCCGTCTCCCGTCCCGGCTGCCCGACTTGTTCTGATCTCCGGCCTCCTACCACGCTCCGTTCTCCCATCCCGGCTACCCGACTTGTTCCGATCTCCGACCACTCTTCGTTCGATGGGTACCCGCTCCTCAATAAAGCATTGTGATAAAGGTTATGCATTTGGGTCCCCTGCTTTTACCCGTCATGACACAGGTGTGTGGTGATTTGACACACCTCTGCCCAGTTCAAACCCCGGTCGGGGCCCTCTGGTCATAGGAGGTGTGTCAGACCCTAGAAAGAATTGTTTAAAAATGTTGATTAAAGTGTATGAAATCATAGCCCACTTTGGTCACTCATTATATCATAAAATTGTATTCTCTATTAATGATAACTCAGTGTTGTTCAACAGGTGCTGACCTTTTCTGGTGTGCCGCTGGGAACTTTCCAATTTTATCTTAATTTTTCATTGCACAACTCCTAAGGAACTCACAGACATTTATTACCTGTAATTAAAATATTGTTTTTCTATGTATCTTTTTACACATTTTAATATTTTACCTTCGTCTTTTGCACTGCAAGTAGAAGGCCTCAATTTTCGTACGTTTGTAAAATGGCAATAAAAGCCATTCTATTTACTTACAACTTAGGCCAGTTTGCAAGCGTTGCCTTTTTAGCCTAACATTCTTTTTTATCTGATTTTTCTCTTTTAAATATTTTATTACATGTCTATCCTGGAGTGCCACGTCTAATCTTGTAACCTATGTTGATTGAATACTAAAGAAATTTTGGATTCTAATATGCATTTTTCATACACTTATTGTATGCAGCTGTGGAGCTCACTTTATTACCTCATGTAAAATAAATTTGCCCTTATCCTTGCATTTTCCTAACAAGACAGCCGGGCTCCAGCGATATTGTTGACAGTTATTGCTGAACTCTGCCTTCAGTCTTGACTAAATGAAGATGTCTTCTGTCAGTATGCCCTTTTGTGTCGTATTTGCTTGTTCTTATCTACTTTTCTTTAGCCACAGAATTCCAATTTACCTTAAGCATAGTGTGGTAAAAGGTTACTTTTATTGTTCATATTAAAAAAAACTTTTAAATACATAAATAAATAAAAGAGATATTCCAACATGACGTGTGTTCAGTTGTTAACGAATTTGTCTAGATCTTCAATCCTCTTGATCAGCCGTGTTTTAATTTGCTTTAACAAAACATTTACAATTTTCCGTCCAGGTGCTGTACATCAGTCCGTTTTTTCCCCCCAGTTTTTTAGTTTTCGTTTTTTTTATAGACTTTTTGGCCCTTTGATTTTAGACCTCGATTCAAAATAGCACGCTTCTCCAATGGGTTGGAAACCGGTACCAGAATAGATGATGGTCTATATCCTTCTGATGGAAGCCTATACTAGAGGTCAACAAATGCCTTTTTTATTGTTATGTTGACATTTCTGTGTTGAGAAACCACCTGTTGAGCCACTGACTCCATGTTTTGGTTTGGCTTTGTATATCTTGTGCGAGGCTGGACTTTTAGTCCTGTAATGATGAAATCATTGAGACGAGCTCATTGTTCAAAATCATCTGCTTCATGTTGTAGAATTTCAATCTTCTCTCTCATTTCTTTGTGTAGTTATTGATTATATTTGAAGATCTGTTGATATGCCTTGTTTACCTTTTTGGGTTTTCTCAAGTTCGTCCTCGATTTTCACTGCATTGCCCCATGAAGTCTTTTTTGATTTCAGGAATTTCTTTATGCACATTCTCCAGCTCCTTTTTTGTTTCCATCGGTTCGTTCAGCATTTTTACCTTTTCGCTACATTTTTCTCTTCTTTTGTAATCCATCATATCAAATTGTTTTTGACTTTTTACAAATCGTTCTTTTATAGCTGATTTGATCAAGTCAATGCCGTCGTCTGCTTTCCTTGTTTTGGACATTTTCCGTACTAGTTGAAATGTAGGTTGGTAAGAAAGAGAGAAAGAAAGCAACAGCAGCAGAAAAAAACAAAACAGTCCAAAAGTAATAAAGCGAGTGGAGAGGAAAACTAATTCCGGAGCAGTGTGGGAAGCGTCTGTCCTGGTGAGACTCTGGAAGAAGTCACACATTGGTAATTGTTTTCTGTTGGCAAAAATCAGGAATGGTCGAGTAGCAGTGTCAGTGCAAATAACAACCAATTTTGAGGTATCAATGCTCACGATGGTGGCTGGTTCCAGTATTGTTTGCTCTCATAAATTTCTGTGATAAATCCATTGTTATATTGGGATGTGTGTTGGGCATCAAAAACAAACATCAGAAAATCATTCATCAGAGAGTAGGACATTTTATAATAGTAGAATCAATACCTCATTCAGTATCGCTACTCAAAACAGTAACCCCTTGGTTATCTTGGTTCATGGGGACCAGAGAGAAAGCACACAGCAAGTTCCTGCACAGGGCAGATTGTGTTCGCGTGTTGTTTGTGGGCTTGACTGTTTGCGTACGCAACTGTGATAGGCTGGTGTATGCTGTCAGTCAAAGAGCCGGGGTGGGCATGTGCAGTCTACATCTCTGGATCAAAACAAGCTGGGAAGGTTCGGCCGCTAGCTTGACGCAGCTCATCACATTGAAAAGAAATGCATCAATTAAATTGGACTCCAAGGAAAGTCAGAAGAACGCAGAGAAATTCTGATCACCAGCGGGTGCTTCATTGGATTATTATCAGGTTCCAGAAGTGACTCTGGCAGCACGTTGAAGTAGGAAAGAAAGAGTGTTGCTGCAGGTCCCGTCCACAGCTAGCAGCTAGGCTAACAATTCTTCGAAGCCACCGCTACAGACCCTGTATCGATCACCACGTCGATTAGCCATAAATGGACAACTTAGGAGCCACACCTCGCGGGAGCCACTACATTCAGGACTGTCTTATTTTAATCATCCCAGAGATCTGTCTCCATTTGAGGACACACGACGTTAGCGCACAGCCAGCCAGACGCTCTGCAAATTGCTTTTTCACACTGAAAATAGAAAGCCCTCCAATTTCGATTTACCTTTGTTAAATGACAATAAAAACAAGCATTCCAATTTTGGCTTGGGAGTTGGGGGTTGGACCACACAGGGGTTGAACGGTGTGCTTCTTGAAGTTAGTGGGGGCTTTTGGCTCATACCTGAAGCCGCGTTTGCTTTTGACGAATGTCTTCTAATTTTGTTTTAATTTTGTATAATGACAATAAAACCATTAATTTAACTGTGGTATTATTTGTAGATCTATAATTGTTTTTTGTTACAGTTGTATACTCTGAGTCCGTAGTGATGTCATCCATTTGGGGGCTATTATAAAGGTGTGACGCTACTTCGCAGATTTTCACTATTTGCGGGTGGTTCTGGTCCCCATTAACCGCAAAAATGAAGGGCTCTCTGTACAGACGTCCTGAACTTTGCGGTTTCCCACGAGTTGAAACTCCAAGTCATCCGTTTCATAGGGAATGGATTTGACGTAAGTGAAATACAGGCTTGGCAGGGGTAGCATGTGAGATTTGTTACGTAGCCTAGCCGTACAAGTAGGCCGGACCTGCAGCACCACTTTTGCCTACTCTCCCAGTGCCTTCTAAGTCGCTTTCCAAACCAGACAATAATCCACGGACCACCCACCGGTGGTTACCAAAACCAACAACCTACAAAAAAAATAAACATGACTTAAATGTCCCAAGAAAAAAACAGATGTCTTATTCATCGCCCTGAAAGTTGGAAGGAAACGTTTAACAAATGTACAAGATCTTTGACCTGCACAATATGTTAAAAATGTGACTGTTATTTTTCATTCTGAGGTTTACCTGCAAGTTTCAATCCACATATCAAAATTAGAATTTAAATCAGTTTTAAATCATCTGGCGAATATTTTCAGTGTCAGAACCCAAACAGACGGTGGACCCAGACACATAACGTTTTCACACAAGCTTTATTTTACGGGAAGAGGGGCATTCATCCGTGGGAACACAAACGCCAGCGATTCGGCGATCGCTGGGCAGAAAAGATTGAAACCGGTCGGGACAGACGGGATCGATACCAGATACAGGATACACGAGCAGAGAGCGGACAGGACGGGACAGACGGGATCTATACCGGATACGGGATACTGAATACAACAGCAAGATACCGGACAGGACAGGACAGACGGGATCAATACCGGAACCCGGACAGGACGAGACAGACGGGTTCAGTACGGAATACACGAGCAAGATACGGGACAGGACAGGACAGACGGGATCGATACCAGATACTGGAGCAAGATACCGGACAGGACAAGACAGACGGGATCGATACCGGATACCGGACAGGACGGGACAGACGGGATCGATACTAGATACACGAGCAAGATACCGGACAGGACAGGACAGACGGGATCGATACCGGATACTGGAGACTGGAGCAAGATACCGGACAGGACGAGACAGACGGGATCGATACCGGATACTGGAGCAAGATACCGGACAGGACGAGACAGACGGGATCGATACCGGATACTGGAAACACGAGTAGGATTCCGGACAGAGTCAAAACACAAGTCTTGCAAGTGCAGAGGTTCATTGACGGACTGAGCAGGAGTGAATGAGAGCACTGAGTTTAAATAGGAGGGAGGCCAATCAGGCAACGGGCAACAACTGGCGCCAAACGATCGGGCCCAAGTGAGGGCGATGGGCAACCGTAACAGTCAGAGTCCACCCATGTTTCTCTCAGGCAAACACGGAGGTGCTGATGCATGCTTTTATATCCTCTCGATTAGATTATTGAAATTCCCTGCTCTCTGATCTTCCCAAAAAGATCCATTATTGTATTTGAGCCATTGTATGTGTCTGTGTATTAGGTGTTCCAGGTTGTTTGTTGGGGAAATATGAAGGCTATTTTATAGATTTACTTTACACGAAATGTTTTTATAAAACACTTTGAATGGCAGTTAATTGGCTCAACATTGCTTTGCAAATACATTTGATTTGATTTTGAAGTGACGGAGTTGCTTCAGCTTTCTCTGGTCGAGAGAGCTTGGAACGTGGGAGAGGACTTGCCTTTGAGATATTTTTGGCCGCACGTGGCATGGGCGTCTTTGAGAAGGTTTTCGGCACGTGTGGGTACTTGTGGTTCCATTGTCCCGAGAAAGGGAACGAGGGACCCTCAATGACTGCTTTTTAAAGCGACTCAAGGCGAGGTGCATGAAACTTTCTTGACTAAAAAAGTTCTCACCGAGACCCCACGATGGGTCTTAAAGTGTGCTGAAATTCTCATGGATGGTTGATTAGAGCAAAACACCATGTTGAATGTGTTATTTGTTGAAGGAGTGGTATTTTGAATTTGCTCTGTTGATTCAGCTGATTATGTCTTCTTTAAAAAGAAAACTAAAAATATGCTGCTATTCGAACAGTTCAAATAATTGGCTTATTCTGAAATTTTCAATACTCTTTAGGGCATTGTAGATTTTAAAAAAATACCAAAATCACCAAAAGACCTAAAGTCTCTCAACTGTCAAAACTCCAAGACCTATAAACAACGACAACAGTGACAGAAATACGAATTAAATTGCAGTTGTGAATGAAAAGTTTTATAGATCGCCCACTCATTATAAATGGGGGAGATGTGAGTCATGCCGCCTGGAGCATGATCAAAGTTTTATGCTCTTCCATCTCAGTCCAAACAGAAACAGACAGAAGATCAGTGATGTGTAGCCAGAGACCACCAAAGGAGGAAAAAAGCAGCCGACAACTGTCCACCTGAAAACATTTTTCTTTTGCATTGCAAGATTTGGCACACAGGGTTGTTTCCTGGTTCAACCTTTATTAATATTTTGCCCTAGTAAGGATTTTCCTCAAAAGCAGATTGGGCAGTACTCTTGATGATTAAAAATATAAAACGTTTTTCTAACTATTTCCACCCATCTATTTCAGTGGGCAACAACCTTTCCTGTACCACGGACTGGATTAATATCTGACCGTATTCTGGCGAGATGGCCCACTAACAAAATTAGGAACTAGAATGGCTGAGCGCCATAAGTACATCACTCATGTTAAGACGAGGGCTAAGTGCAAGTTGTGCTATTATTTGTTATTTTAATAAATCAATTGGCGTGAAACTCCCCCAGGTACCAAAGTGTCTCCAGGAGTGCAGGGAAAGGTCAGGACTGACAAAAACACAAGTGTGGAACATCACATGTAGACATGCAGTCATCCATGTGGGTAGCCTCTAGGCTGGTGCTCAACTGCGTTGTACCACAAACCTCAGGGCCTCTAGAGGACCATCTCCCAGACGCTCCCCCTATCCTAAAGGCAGGCTTGCAGACCAGCGCAAGCCACGCAGAGAAGATTTTGTTAGTCATGCTTGAGATACGATGGCGGTTTATATTTGCATTTAATTTTAGTTTATGGATGCAAGTGGACTGTACACAGATCAAAGACATTCTGCAATTGTCAATATTGATGATTGGTATCAATCTTCCATGGGTTCTATAGCTCTATATCTAAAATAAAACTTTATTAGGTTATTACTATGTTGTTACCAGGTTAATCATTGGAAGTAGGGTTAGACCGGCTCAGTCAACCACTAAAAAAGTTAACTAGAAAATCACAGTGACCCAGCACTTGTGAGGTATTTTATGAAGATGTCTGCAGGCACCTCAGCTTAAGGGGCACCCTGGTGCCTGCGGCTACAATGTTGGAGATCCCTGCTCTATATGCATTCTGCAAATACAACCGATGTGGCAAGATTTTGTTAAACCAGTTTAAAAAACTGATTTTGGGAAGTTCAGCAGCTTTGTATGGTTTTTGCATGTAAACTGAATCTGGCCTTACAGTACACCCCTCAAAGTTTTTAAACACTCACTCATTGGGAGTTCATATTTCCTTCAATTTAAAGTGAAAGTAAACTAAAAATGGTCTATAGATTTTTAAATAATATAATATACCTATGCAGCCGCACAATTCTCAACCGAACATTTTGATAATAAGGCTGTCATCCTTATGTGGAAAACCTGGTAATAGTTTACCTGACGTTTGGTCAACCTTTTTTGGCCCAAGGACCAGTTTAATGTCTGACAATATGTTAATTACCCAACTCAAGGGCAGCATTAAACATGTTTGTACTTTTTCTCAAATGAGAATAATGATAAGAATTGTAACAATTATAATAATAGTAATCATAAAAAAATAATGATAATAATAATAATAATTCATGAAAATAGATCCACTGTGTAATCATGTGGAACGCCTATCCTCACCAGTCTCGCGGGGTTGCTGGTGCCCAGCCCAGCCATGTTTTTGAAATGTGGGTGTAAATCAGAGTGCCCGGCGCCATGGGGAGAACATGCAAACTACACACAGGATGCAGGTAGCTGAACTTTGAAGCAGACGCGCAAAAAGCAACACACTCTAGTCGCTTATCGTAACGTTTGAGGCAAAACTTCATGTGGATCCATGCACCGAGGAATTAAGAATACAAACTTACCAAATGAGCCAACCCCAGCAACAATTCTGCCGATTTAATGTGCTCTCTGTGTGGTGTTCTTGATCAATGGATCATCTTACTCCATTGCCTAGTTTTTTTTTAAGTATCTTTGTAACATTACATAGTAGACTGCTATTGACTATCTATCTATCTATCTATCTATCTATCTATCTATCTATCTATCTATCTATCTATCTATCTATCTATCTATCTATCTATCTATCTATCTATCTATCTATCTATCTATCTATCTATCTATCTATCTATCTATCTATCTATCTATCTATCTATCTATCTATCTATCTATCTATCTATCTATCTATCTATCTATCTATCTATCTATCTATCTATCTATCTATCTATCTATCTAGCTATCTATCTATCTAGCTATCTATCTGGCTATCTATCTAGCTATCTATCTATCCATTCAGAATTTTGTTTGTTTGTAGGAGCAACCCCACAGCCATAGTGTTATTGATTTTGTTTACTTTTCGAGCCCAATTTGCCCAGCAGCTTTGACTTGATGACTCACAACATGCCTGCTACGCATGGGAAAACTTGGCAAGAAAAGAAAAAATAAAACGGTGAGGTGGAGCAAGTAGATGGCAGGCGTCGAATATAAAGGTGTTGGCTCTTTGAGGGTGGTCACATGCTGATGATGGTGATGAAGGGGAGGTCGTTGCTGACAGCGCAGAGCTCCAGACGGCTCAGTGGCGCGCTCTTGTGCGCGGTGCTGCTGCTGTTGTTGGACTCGTGCATTCCTGCTCAAACCCAGTTTACCGATGCCGAATCTGATGAGGAGCTGAGTCCCAGAGCCCTGCGGGATTTCTATCCAAAAGGTCCAAACCTGACCAGCGAGAAGCAACTGGTAAGACTCTGGACTTACCATTTTTTATATTAATTGAAGTGCGTTGATGCTGGGGTCGCTAAAATTTCAGGCCACACATAGATTTAGCACGGACTATATTACCAAAACTAGACTGTCTGGTTCTATTGTGTTAATTGTGTTGCTGTTTGTTTGTAAGCTTGGAGCACTCCAGGAAGTTCTTGAAAAGCTGCAGACAAAACGCCTGCCAATGTGGGAGAAGAAATTTGGCCAAGTCCCGATGGTATTTGTTTCTATTGATTTCTAACGAATCACATCCCCGGAGATGATTTTCTGTATCGACTGAATAAAACCCTCTGCCCTGCGCTTCATTTTTAGTGCGACATCGGGGAACAGTGCGCGGTGAGGAAAGGAGCTCGCATCGGGAAGATGTGTGATTGTCCCCGGGGAGCTTTCTGCAACTTTTTCCTGCTCAAGTGCTTATGAGGCTGCTCAGCTCTCAATGTAAAATGTAGCATTTAAGATGAGAAACTGTCACTCAATTCCTTATGTCATATTTTTATGAAGTCATTTTGAACACACGAAGATGACGAATGAATATTATCTGTGTGTATGTATTTTTTTTTCTTCATCACCGTCGATGACAATGTGTACTGTAAATTAAGCAAAAACAAATCACAAATGCTCACACAGAGGTAAAGATTTGAATGCACCATAAACTCACTCCATCATGTCAAAATCAATGTTTTAATCATACCTTTCATATACTTCCCTGTGTGGGATCATTTTAATTAAAGCAGTGGTGTAACCTGGCTTCAGATAAATATGTGTATGTATTTATCGTGATTCACGAGAAAAAGAACAATTTGAATCGTGTTTTGTAAAGCAGTGCCTATGCAGCACTTTGTGAATGTGACTGAGTGACATTGCCTTTCGTTTTATGTTCCCCAAAAGTGACATAATTAACAGCCTTTCACCCAATGTCTGCCGGCACAAAATCGTTTTGTATTGTCAGCAAGCGTGATTGGCCGTGACAGTCCAGAAGCCACGGGCATGCAGGCTCATGACGGAAGAAGGCTCGGTGACGCCGCGTAGTCAGATTGGAAAGAGATTATACCACAAAGAGAGGAATGGCACTCACACTCACCTCTTTAATTTTTACAAGAACAAGGCGGAAGCATTGGGCCTTTGTCCTGCTGAACACCACCCAAAGTTCATGATATCACAAAGGAGCAGCTCTCAGGTGTGGATATTGTGATTCTAAGAAGGTATTTTTAGAAACATGATTTACATTTTTCTCAACTGCTATACGTTTCTCAGATCAAGTCAAGTCATGTATATTTGTATAGCCCTTAATTACAAAGAGTCTTAAAGTGCTACACAGATCAAAGACTATTGCAAACTATTATTACAGACTATTATGACACCATCCCCTCATCTAAAACCTACATGAGGGCAAATAATACACATATTATCAACATAAAATATAGATTATTCATATGCTATAGAGTAGAAGTGTGTTTTAAGCTTAGATTTAAACATTTCCACTGAGGTTACAGATCGAATCTCAGGGGGAAGAGCATTCCACAGCACCGGGGCCCGGATGGAGAACGCTCTCGAACCTGCGGATTTCTTTTGGCTTTTGGGATCACTAGTTGACCAGCCTTTTCAGAGCAAAGGCTCCGGACCGGAACAAAGGGGGAAATCAAATCTGCAAGATATGAGGGAGCAAGTTCATGCATGATTTTGTATAATACCAACAGAACCTTAAAATCACATATAAGTTCCTCCCGACAATAAGTATTATTGGCCATGCATGTGTCCAGAAAAGAAAGCAAAAAAGACAAGAGAACGGTAATAAATAGAAAATTAGCTGAAGAGCTGTGAGCCGCTGCGTCCGTGCGCACCGCCATCATCTTCTAAGCTCCTTTTAGGTGAGATCATGTTATGTAAAATAAGTACATATTTCTTGTCCTTCGAGTATATAAAAATATGTTTATACATGATAGTTTAACAACCAGTTCAGGGTGTCCCCTGCCTACTGAAATTCTCAAAACAGTTTGTTATTTCTCAAAACACATGAAACAGGTAGCAAAACACTGTGGTTTACCTGCAAAAACAGATTTTGTGCAAAATTCTTAGTCTATCACACAAAATTAAATTTCTGCTTCAATGAACATGTCAGTGCTGTTGGAATAACAGGTTTTTATTTCTTTGTGCACAGACAGGGCAGTCAAATTGGTAAACCATGTTCTCAATGTAACAGTTACTGTACTCTGGTAGAAGGCTTCAATGCTGAAAATGGCTTATGTCAGTTTGGATGACAATTGTAAATCACACATTTGAGTTTGGGAGATTGATCGCAAGAGACTGAACAAGACTCAGTTTACACTTATAGTTTAAATTGACTGAACATGTCATCGCAATACATAAATCAAAAGACGGCACAAAAGATCAAAAACAAAAAGACAAAAGACAAATTACAAATTTGAACATAAGACAATTGGTACGACTAAACTTGGAGTGTTGTCGGTATTCCCCCATCCAACCACCTTGCCTTAGTTATCTACTTCAGTGATTGTAACACACGGCAAAATCATGTCTTATAAGAACCCATTAGACTCAGAGAGGTCTGGTAACCCAGTCGGTGGACAATCCTAACTGATGTGAGCTTTTGCGGAGTGAAATTAAGGACTGTGAACTGACTCACCATAGGGGTCTTTTTGGCTCTGGAGGCAGAATATAGATGACCTTGCGTCCTGAACTAAAAGCACGGACCTGGCTGTTGTTGACGACGCCTCTCCTCCTGTAAGGGCTGTGCCCTGGCTTCTTGCATCGGCTCATCCTCTCGTCCTAAAGTAACATATTGCTGTTGATCAGACATGGGACCAAGTCACACATGTGCAAGTCTCAAGTAAGTCTCAAGTCTTCACCTTCAAGTCCCAAGTAAGTCCCAAGTATTTTTTTCTTGGGCAAGTCAAGTCACAAGTCAAGTCCCGAGTCTTAGATTGCCAAGTCCAAGTCAAGTCACAAGTCATAAAAACAGCGACTCGAGTCGACTCGAGTCCAAGTCACTAAGTCTCAAGTCCCCATGTCTGCTGTTGATCAACGAACGAGGAGTAAAGAGCAGAAACACCAGATTCTTGGGAACGTGGGATTACACCTGTGGTCCTAGGCAATGTTCCCTCTAATTTTCCACGGGTCTGAGCGTTCACACAAAGTCGGTGGGCAACGCTTGAAACAACAGTGAGCCACCTTAATCCCAAGTGTGGCAAGATAACTAATTATCAAACAATAATAAGAAATTATTTGAATGCAGCACAAACTTTTTCTTATTTTTTTCTGTGTTTTTTTTCCTACTTTTTAAAAAAAAATTCTTTTTAAAAAAATCTCATTGTGTTTATTTTTTCCGAGCTGTTACTTTTTTCTTTTCGTTCTCTATTTACTTTTTTCCTACATCTCTTTCTTTGTTTTTTTCTGGCTTTTTTTCTTAATTTTTCCGTCTTTTTTCTCTTCCTTTTGTTTCTTTTTTCTCAGCTTTTCACTACTTTTTTGGGGGGTATTTTTTTCTTTTTTGTTTTATTCCCCCCTTCCTTTAAGTCATTTTGTGCATAATTGTACTTAATATTTGGTCATGTTGGGATTAAAGAAGCAAAAACAACTTGAAGAGCCGTTTAGGACCCGAAAGAGCCGGTTCCTTTTTAGTGAGCCGAGCCGAAGAAGCCGGTTCTCGACATACTCTACTAACTTTACTCAACTTCGTTCGACTACAAAATACCGCATTTGGGACACAACGGCAGGGGAACCCGTGTATTTTTACCTTCATGCACTGTAACTTTGACTTAAGTCGCTTCTTAATAAGTAATTTTGAACATTCATTTTTGTGCGCTGGCTCGAGAATGATCGAGCAGCGCGCAATTGCGCACGCGCGCAGCTTAGAGGGATAACTGATCCTAGGACAACAACTGCCTGTTTCTCTGACCTTTAATGGTTTCGGTATGATAAAGCACCATCAGATGGGAGGAGTGGCTTTGATCAGAGCTTTGTGCACATATCAAGGAAGCCCGCTTCATATGGGCCCGGTCACACAGCCGTTTGCGTCTGTATCGCGGGTAAAATTTTGCGTTTTTTTTTTTTTGCCCGTGGTTGCCCGCGATGGAAAATGCGCAAAATTGGCCAACCCGCTGTTCATCGGTGGTATGCCCACAAAACAGACGCCGGAGACTGTTCCTCTTCCTCATTGCGTCATTTCTGCGTCATTTTCTCGTGTGGACCACGGGTATAGAAGCTGCCGAGCCGCGTTATTCCGAGAAATGCATCCTTGCCGAGATTCGCATCCCCTCGCTACTACAATGACTTTTACCTCGTTTTATCTCACTTTTATATCACTTTTAGGGAATTTAATGGCGAACATATAACCAAAACCACTTCGTCTTGCATTTGTTGGGAATGTAATACAACTTAAACCATTCCGTCTTTGTATTTGTTGTGAATGTAATCGAACGGTAATGCACGCCGTATACAAATCACTTTTGAGCAGGTAACATGTTTATTTTGCCTTTTTCTATTCAAATCGCTCGTATTGAAACTGTTATGCACTCTACCATAAAGCTTATTTCTGCATAATAAGCTTTACGGTAGAGTGCATAACAGTTCTCAAAAGTGATTTATATGCGGTGTGCATTACCGTTCGATTACGTTCACAACAAAAACAAAGACGGAATGGTTTATGTTGTATTACATTCCCAACAAATGCAAGACGAAGTGGATTTGGTTATATGTTCGCCATTACATTCCCTAAAAGTGAGATAAAACGAGGTAAAAGTGGTTGTAGTAGCGAGGGGATGCAAATCTCGGCAGGGATGCATTTCTCGGCATAACACCGGGGTGTAGAAATCATAACCGCTCAAGACACAGTCCCGTGAAGATCAAGATTTCAAGCTCTGGCACCGAAGAAGCCAATATGTTATTATTGTAATAGTTTTTCATTTTTATTTTATTATCTTGTTATCAAATGAAAAGAAATGTCAAGAAATAAAAATGGATTAAGACGAGGTCACTACGGTGATGGGGATCCATGTTCACCCCTTGACGTCTCGAGCACAACTGACGTGTGCTCGGCAAATCGCGCTGTATATACGCGGAGAAAGGCGTTTGACCGTCACACGCGTAACACGCTAATTTCACGTAATAACACCGCGATACAGGCGCAGAACATGCTATGACCGTGCTCCACCCACGATTACCCGCTGAAATTTCGCGTCCTACCCATGTGTAACCACGCCCTGGCCGCGGCCAGAGCACGTCGTTCCGCGTCATTTCCGCGTCATTACCTCGTGTGCCGCCCGCGGTTAACACGTGGTCTAAAGTTTTGAGCAGCGCAAAACTTTTTCGCGCGGCCAACCGCGTGTGAATTTCCGACCGCGTGTAAAGCACTGCTGTATCTCGTCTATATGGCGATCTCCAAGCGTCCAACATCGTCTGCTCCACGGGAAGAAATTTCTGGCCGTGATTCAGCCGCGATACGCCCGTGAAAGGCTTTGTGACCGGGCCCTAAAGTTTTGAGCAGCGCAAAACTTTTTCGCACTGCCAACCGCGTGTGAATTTCCGACCGCGTGTAAAGCACTGCTGATGGCGTGATTCAGACGCAAACGGCTGTGTGACCGGGCCCTATATCCGGCAAATTACAGTGTGTCGGCAGACCCATGTGGCCATTAGGCGTAAGGAAGCAGTGTAGTTAAAGTTGCGAAACATGGAGTCCATAGACAAATAACGGCAGTTAACTTTTTCCTTTGAAAAAGAGATGAGATTATCCCATCGTCATCGTATGGTTAGAGAGGGATGACGTTACATGCACGTCTTCAGGAACGTGATTGCCATTGTGACCAAGACTGTGTGATCAATTTACTGAATCATTGGAGCTGGAAAGTTCTTGCAGAGTTAATGCATCAGTTCTTTCAATTGATTTATTTAGCCAGCAAAGTACCCTTTTGTTGTTTATGGAAAGGATCGTTTGGATATTGGAGGTATCACAAATGCAAAAAAAAAAGCACCCAAGTTAAAGTTGTGCTTAAAATACATCCTTTCACAAAGGCTTGTTTTCTCTTGGAAATGAGTATTTTCAAGAAACCTAGCAATGTTCAAATTTTGTCTACTATAACATAGTAAAAGCCAGAAACATCCTGCTGTTCAAGCTTTCTTTTGATATGCCTACTGTATATAGCTAGAGAACTACATTTTCTTTAAGCCTTCAAAAATGAATCAAGATGATGAAAATTAGCTGGCACCAGTTTTTCCAATTTGAGAAAACCGTATAACATTGAATGAGACACAGGCTATACCAGGGGTCGAGCCAGACCATATATTTTAAGACAATATTCAACAAAACCGCCAAAACCAATCTCCAGACAAATATTAATTCTACAGCTCATTTTATTTCACTATGTGAGGTTTGATAAAATCCATGAAATAATAATAATGGTACCTGTGTCTCATAAAGAATAGAATAGAATAGAATACAATGGCTTTACTATCATCATACAAAGTGTCAATGAAATTCAAAGCTTCATATTGATATAAATATACCACTTAAAATCCGTATCCCTCCCGCAGTTACTTAAGCGAGTGAAGGCTCTTTTTGAGGCTCATTTTTGTTCAAGATAATGGTTTTAAAACAAGGTACGAGCAAACGTTTTTTTAAAACAATGTCACAAATTACTGCCAACGACTATTATTTACCTTCAGTGTAGAAGGCGCTGTAGGGAGGGGGAGAAGTGCTCGCACCCTGTGAGTATAGCTCCACCCATCCCTACCGCTCACCCAATCAAATTGCTATTGGTGCTTACCTAGAGGTTTGGGGTGTTTACAGTTTGTTTCCGTGGGTTTTCGTCATAAAGTGTCTCAACAGTGAAAATAGAATGTTTAATGAGCTTCCATTTAATGATTTTTTAGCGATTTACAGCCAAAACGGGGTCTGTTGGATTGACACCTTGCCTCAAAACTGTACTTAAAACCGTCCCCTATAAACGCTGGACCGAACCCTGTTAATATTGCAAGTGCTAAAATAGTCTTTGCATCTAACTTTGTGATAAACAATACAACAAATTCTGTTTTATCGCCGAGCCTACTCATGGAAAGAGCCATAGGTTCCCAAACCCTGGGCTATACAAATAAATGTAACTTGAAATGAAAAGTTTTTTTCACATGACTTTAAGGATATGTAATTACAATTAAATAGTAATACATTATAAAAAGTGTTAATGAAATTAATTTTCTATATTTTGCCCATACATTTGTAATATGTTGCAATTGTTTTGTAAAACAACCCTGAATCCGTACATAATAAAGTAGACAAGCTTTGAAATACGCTTCACATACTTTTGGACGACACTCACCTGAAAAAAAATGTTTTAAAAAAAAAAAATTACAATGAAACTGATAAACATAATCAATACAATTAAACAGCACTTAGAAACGGACCCGCCTGCCCTTAACCTTGTTCATTTCAACATGTTTTGCACCTGGACACGGAAGATTCGTCACATGTGTCTCGGGGGAAATCGCCTCCAATTGTAATGTCACAAAACCTAACACCCGCAGGGGGGCAAACTGATTTGCTGTCTCTTTTGTGTGCAATAACTTGACAGAGACGTGAACAGAGTCAATTGAAAGGAAGAGGTAATTGTGGTGATTGAAAAAGTGATGGATTTAGACACTGATGCGACAAATTGAGAGCCTCAGGTGAGAGGGCCTGAAGCTGATATTGCTTGGCAACAGGATAGATGCTTTTGTTGATCCTCCCGGTCATCTCGGCTCTCAGTGTGTAATTTTTGCCAGTTAGCCCCTTTTTGGCAACTCGCCCTTTGTTGTACCATTACTGCATCCACCTTTGACACAACACCTAAGCGTTCTCCACAAAGCTACCAAAACTTTGCTTTCTCAATGACTGTAGTACAATTCTCTACACAGAATGGAAGTTTTCGAAGCTCCTTGTTCAATTCTCACAACACTGTATCACTAGTGCAGATCCAAAAAACAATTTCTTATTTATTTGAACAAATTGCAGGATGTTTTATTTGTACATCCGTTGTAAATCCGAATAAATATATGGAGATTTTATGCAAAAAAAAACATTTAATGTTTCCTGACATTTTGGATATTTAAGAATTTGGAAATACCTTTGTTGTTGCTCATTTCGGTTTCTCCTGCACTTTGACAAGGAGGATTTATCGCTGATCTCCTGAGGAAATAACCTCTAATTGTAATGTGACAAAACCACCTGCACCGCCCAAACCAATGGGCTCATTTGTGTGCAATAACTTGACCGAGACATAAATAAAGTCAAATGAGAAGATGTGGCACAAGTGATTGAGAGAGTAATAGATGAGACACAAAGGCGACAAATGAGAGAGCCTGAAGCTGATATTGCTTAGCAACAGTATCGACGTTTTCACCACACGTCACAGACTGCCAACACCAGCAAACTTCCCAAGGTAGATGATGTTTACACTAATATTTGAAGAAAGTCTAGCTTGTCACAATACCCCACCCACATATCAAATGAAATGATTAATACATCGTACAAGTCTTGCAAGCATGGGGTCTCTTTGGCAGGAAATCACGAAAAGAACAGACTCAGAGATCTGGTCAATCGTGTGGACAAAGCATCAAAACAGTATGGGATGGAAATAAGCATGGAAAAAACAAAAGGCATTACGAATAACCACCAAGTTATTGAGGGTTGTTGGTCATTACAACCCCACAAACATCACTATTAAGCTGCAAGAGCTGGAACCTGTCCCTACATTTTAATATCTTGGAGCTGTCATATCAGCAGAGGGGTCAGAATCAGAAATCATAGTCAGAATAGCTCAAACCATAGCCAAACTTGCTAGACTTAATCCCATCTGAAGGGACAAGAACATAGCAATAACTCAAAAATCTGACCCATGCAAGTGCTGGTTAGTTCCATCTTACTCTACGCTTGTGAGACATGTACTCTCACGGCAAAAAAAAAAACCTTGAGAAGAGGCCACACACAAGGTAACTCTCTTTCCAGGATGACCAGGCTGCAATGGCTGTTGCGTTTGTAACAATAGACAAAATAAGGTCAACATCGACAATAATCATAAGTAATAACTGCAATTGTGCAATTGTTCCTTTAAATGTTTGATTTATGGAATATATTTCGGGATTAAATGAACTACAAACAATAGCCGTAACAATTCACATTTGCGAAGACTGATATGGTGTACCATCGTTCTTATACAAAAATGGCAGTCCAGTCCGTAAGCTGATTGAAAATCTATTACAAAGTTAAACATTCAGTTGAATGGATCACTATCCCACTGAAGACAACCTTGTCATCTTCGGGAATCTTTGCTCAAGCTGCTCAAATACATTGTATTTTGTTAACGCAGACATAAGCAGAATGTTAATTGATATGATATACAAGGAAATGTTGTTGTTTACACATCTGAGCTAAAATGTATGTTTCCTGTCTCAAATAGTAAATTCCACTCAAAGAAGTAAAGGTGGTTGACCTAACAATGGCACTTAGGACCACTTCTGACAATAAAATTAAACACAACTGAAGTTACATAATTACGATTAAATGAGGAAGTTATAAATCGGATTTCATTATTACAACAATATAATCAGATGATCCAAATTGAATGAATGAATAAATGAACAAACTAAACTTTATTTAGAACACGAGTAAACAAAACAAAACATGTAAAAAAACAAAAACAAAGTTAACGTAACATCTCCGAAAAGGTATCGGACAAAACATATGCTAATTGGATCCTACACCTTTGACTTCCTTAATAATTGTGTCTTAAAGCTATATCTCCTGTGCATTTACATGTAACAATCCCTCACAAATGTACATATTTACATAGGTTATGTGGCTGCACAGTCACACCATTATCAAATTTAGTGAAAAGTTATTAAAACGATTCCCCCCCCAGAAACATTTTGCCATATTGCCACATATCAGGCTTCAAACTTAAGGCTAATAAAAAAATCAAAATATGTTCAACATTCCATATTATAATACATACTGGAAGGAAAGTGTTTCGAAAATATGGCCCCTTGTTCTCTCAGCTCAGCCAACCAACTCTAAGTGTTAACTGATGACTTCTGTATGATCCAGGGTAGACCTGAATGACTAACATGAACAAACAATGACACTGGAGTGCATTATGAAGAATAAAGAACACACAAGGCAGGTCTGGGGAAACAAGTTCAAGGCAGAATGGGATACAAGAAGATTTAACAACGCATCTTACAGAGTACTGTGTGGACAATAATATCAAAATGTAAAGAGCATAAAACAACTGCAAACTCACCAAGAACAGTTCATTCCTCTAAAATTTTGGCCCAAACAAGGAGAAAACTAACCAGGGAAGCAACAAAGAGACCCATTATCCCATTAGATGACCTGCAGGCATACACAACTGTGGTGGGACAACCTTTGCATAAGACAGTTATTAGTCGTACTCTGCATACATCTGTCCTTTATGGAAGAGTGGGAAAAAAATAAACCTTTCTGAAAAATACCACAAAGGGCCCGTTTGGTGTTTGCAAGAAGCCACATCGGACACACAAATATCATGTGGAACAAGGTGCTCGGGTCAGAGGAGACCAAAATGGAACTTTTTAGGCTGAATGCAAAGCGTTTTGTTTGCCTTAACAGTATCATTGCACATCATCCTGAAAAGACCATCACTGCTGTCGAACATGGTGGTGACATAATCATACTCAGGTGTTGCTTTTATTAAGCAGGGAGTTGATGGGAAGATGGATAAAGCCAAATACAGGGCGATTCTGGCAGAATACCTTCGCTAGGCACTGTATGTGCCATAGGCCAAACCAGGTAGTAGCCAACAAGTCATCTTGCAAGACAGATAGACACCGTGGTCAAACTTTCTTTTCCCTCGGTCCCTCTTTTGTGCATGTGTTTTCTCTCTTTCCCGCCGTCTTTCTATTTATTTTTTTTAACGGTAGCAGTCAGCTAAATACAATTACTTCCAAATACCACATTTAAAACGCGCCTGATGGATCTCCAGTTTCCCAAGTTATTGCAGTACTTTTGTATCTTGCACATACTGTAATTGTAGCCACATTTGAGAGTAAATTGTCAGCAAATGTCGAGGCCTGGCTTAAGTAAAAAGCACCAAATTTTCAGCAATAACACTAAACATTCATATAACGGCGGAGGCTTCAAACTATTGGGGGCCGCAATTTGACTCCCCCTCATTTAGAACATTTGATGTACAGTTCTACCATTCTGTGTGCAGTTTCGGATATCAGTCTCCCTTCTTTTGAATTTCATGCTCAGGCTCTATATAAGCTTTTTTGTCCCGAAAAGGTCATAAAAGCGTCTCTGGGGTGCCGTCTGGGGCATGGGCCATAATTCAGGGTTGTCTCTCACAGTTGCACCTGAAATGCCTATAAATAAGAGTAAAATGTTTTTGTTTGTAAAAAAAAAAAAAAGGTAAAACAAGTTCACTAACAGAACTGAAATGGTCTCATAAACACATGTCAAAAGCTTACATTTACACTGGTCAACCATTTTGGTTCACAAACAAAAGTAAAAGAAGCTCATGAACCAGGAGTCGGCAAACTATGGCCGGCCAGCACATGCAGCCTGTCAAGATTCTGGATCCAGCCTGCCAAATGTTAAAAAAATAATCATAATCCGTATTATTAAAAAAAACAACAACAACAATACTAATAAAAATGTGTTGATTTGGTGGCACTTTGGTCTCCAGTGTCCTGAACATTTAAATCAGTTTTCTATTAACACACTTTTCTTTACTTACTTTTTTTAATCACCTGTTATTATTACGTATCAGGGTAGCTCATTCATCGAGTTACACCCACTTTTGAGCTACCCTGTTGCATTTGAGATATTAATGTAATTTTAGTATTTGAAAAAAGGGATGGAATATATTAGTTTGCCTTAACTCTAACTGTTTTAAAAACTATTAGAGGAAATGGTCTATTTATAGACCAAAAAAAAATAAAATGTAAATATACATGTCTGCATGTATATTTAAACATAAATACATATTGTTGATGCTATTTTAAAACTCCTTTTTTGTCGTTTTTAAATATTTTGGGCATGAATCTAATGTTTAAAATGAAAATAATCTTAAAATTGGATATAGGTCTTTTCAAAATAGCAGCAACCATATAAGAAATTAGAAGGCCTACATTGTCCATTTCCCTCATGTATTGCGAGGTATTGGATTTGAGACTGTATTGGTGGATACAAAAAATGTTGTTTTTTTTCCTTTCTAGTCTTTTTGCCTTTCTGTCAACCCAATGCTAAAAGGTTAGCCCACTCCTTTCATAAACTGTACCCAAAACGCTTCCAAACTCCAAACTCCCTGACCAACTATAACCTTATCCTTCTTGTTTTATAACCTTATCTTCTCTGTTCCTTTATCTTCTTGGTTTTTTTTTTTACCTCACTGTGAATGTGTGAAACTGGAGTGTCATGCCCAATTTCGTTGTCACAATATGTTAACTCATTTTGTAACAATGACAATAAAGGTATGTTCTATTCTATTCTATCAAACATTTTGATAGAAAGGTACAACATGCTTACAAACAGTATTGAAATGGTCTCATAAACACATGTCGTAAGCTTAAACAGAAAAAGGGAGAAATTCTGTGAAGCGTTCATTAAGATAGGTAACTAATGCTCACTAACAGCACTAAAATGGTCTTACAAACACACAAGCAAAATGGACCAGGCCGATAGAAGTTTGTATTCAGCTGCTTGGAGTGGCCAGGGAGCTGCAGTACCCATATTAACTGCCAGGGGCCATAAGAGACCCCACAAAAGCAAACCACATGAAAGCAGATGTTTATTGATTTTGTTGCTATTTATTGGGGGTGCCTTGGTGTGAGACCCAGCTAAAGACACTCACAAAGGCTTGAAGTACAACTGCATATATTTTTACAAAAATCGATTCAGCTGTTTGGAGCCTAAAAGTCACAAACACACAAATCGGGATTGATAAAGTAGTTTAGAGTTTGATTATTTTAAATTTAAATGAGATATTTTTAGATTAGGCAGCACGGTGACGCAGTGGTTAGCGCTTGTGCGGCACAGTTCATGTCATGGGAACCTGTCGTGGGTTCAAATCCAGCTCTAGACTTCCTGTGCGGAGTTTGTATGTTCTCCCCGTGCATGCATTTCAGGTGAATTGGCCGGTCCGAATTGGCCGGTCCAAATTGTCCGGTCCAAATTGTCCCTAGGTGTGAATGAGCGAATGAGTTGTCTGTCCCTGTGTGCCCTGCGATTGGCTGGCAACCAGTTCAGGGTGTCCCCTGCCCACTGCCCGGAGATTGCTGGGATGGGCTCCAGCCCCCCCGCGACCCTACTGCGGATAAGCGGTACGGCTGATGAGATGAGATGAGATTTTTAGATTAGATAAATGGATGTCAAAAGCTTACATTAACACGTGTCAAAAGCTTCCATGCTTAATACTGGTCAAGTTGGTGAAACGTTTGTATTTACAAAGATAGGTAAAACACACTAATAGAACTGAAATGGTCTCATAAAATAAATGTCGAAAATCAAAATGAACGTGTGTGAAATGCTTAAATACCTCTTGGTCAAACACTTCCATACACATTTGTGAAACGTTCACAGAGATAGGCAAAACAGTCTCACTAACAGAACTAAAATGGTCTCATAAACACATGTCAAAAGCTTACATAAATATGTGTGAAATTCTTCTATACTTACTGGTCAAACTACTTTTACTCTTTTAAATTTGTTCATCTATCGTTTTCATCATATTTAAGCGTATCATGTGCATTATTAAGGAAAAGGGTTTTAAAAATTATATAATGTTGGCGGTGCTTGGGTTGAATTTGGGGGAGCTTGAGCATCCCCAAATACATGTTGGTTACGCCCATGGTTCACACATAATTTAAGAACTTACTCTCATTGGCTTCAATACATTGTTAGTGCTGGTGGGATCAATAATGATAATGATAATGACAATTAATCAATAATAATTATTAAAAAACAATATCATAATGTATTATGTTATTAATGTTATTATTACTGTTTTAATTGTTATTATAAATGTTGTACTAGCTAGCACTAGTAGTAGCAAACTTACAATCTATAGAAGGCATTGGTAGCAACCACTTACAATTTCCAGACACTTATCGTACTTACGTACACATACTAAGGCATTTAAGTGTATCTAGCCCAGATAGGCATGATAACTTCCCACCACAAACGCAGACATTCCTAATGATGTCCTCAGCCCAGTCTGTTATTTTAATGGCGAGCAGCCACAGGCTACTACCCTGTTTCCTCTTGGAATAGCAAAAAAAATTGTGTTGCTTAAAATTGTGATTTGTACACTTGTACACACAATAGCTGAGCATGCTGTTTTAAAAATCTACGACTCTACAAATGATGATTACCACTTGTGAGGCCCCTTCTCAAGGTTTCTTATTTTCCCCGTGCGGAGGTAATGAGTTTTTCCTTGCCTGCATCTTGGTTTAAGATCAGGGAATGGTGTAATTGTAACCTGTGCAGTCCTGAGACATTTTTGTGATCAAGGGCTATTCAAATAAATGTGACTTGACTTTACCGTCATAAAAAAAGGACTAATGCTTGTTTGAAACAAAAAAAAGACAATTATGGACCTTTAAGATTTATATTTGAGGACTCATGCACTACGCAATAGTGACATTTAGTGGTCAAATATTAACCATGGTCCCTTTAGCCGTCTTTAGAGGTGCTTTTCATCAACTTTTGGGATCTATCTCATGATCAACTATGAACATGTAACTGTCTATTCTCCAGTAATTGAATTCCCATTGTATTTGTAAGACAGTGAAACACCAACTTAAAATACTAATACTACATTGGGTTCACGGAAAATGGTTCGTACATCTGTGAAAAGATTAGAAAGACAAGAAAGCAATTCTGTCCTCTAGTGGTTCCATTTGGTAACAGTCTGTTCTCAGTTGGAGACTATTAATAATAATCAGGTCATCCATCCATTATCCTCACCGCTTATCCTCAGTAGGGTCACAGGGATGCTGGAGCCCATCCCAGATATCTCAGACAGTGGGCAGGGGACACCCTGAACTGGTTTCCAGCCAAGTTGCAGGGCACACAGGGACAGACAACTCATTAAATCATTCACGCCTGGGACAATTTGGACCAGCCAATTAACCTGACATGCAAGATTTTAAAATGTGGGTAGAAACCGGAGTGCCCGGAGGAAACCCACGCAAGCACGGGGAGAACATGCAAACTCCACACAGGAAGGTTTGATATAGTAAAGTCAAGTCATGTTTTATGTATAGCCAATAACCAAAAGTGTCCCTAAAAATAAATTTAGTATGACAGATCATTCAAGAAAAACTATTAAAAATGTTAAATATTTGGGATTCAGAAAAAGTATTCGAGAAAAAAATAATGTTCACTGAAATAGTGCCATTTACCCCTGCTATTTTAATATATCTGTCAAACTAGTAAATGCAAAATTATGACATTTGATGAAACAAAAAAGTAAATACGTTATATTAAAAGCGCTTAGTACTATATTTAGCTTTTATGAGGTAAATAACACCATTGGATTGAGTTTGTGTGGAAATTAAGATGCTAATGCTACTTAAGCTAACACTGTAACCACGCTGTCACAACTGCCCAAAGGGATACCAGTTTTTTCCAAAAAGATAAACATTTTAAAGACAATAAAAAATGAAATCTCACCTCAGCCACCAAAGTTTGCGTTTTTTCCTTTTGTCTCAGTCCAATTCTGTCACGATCTCCATTTAACAGTTTAAAATGAAATTTTGATTTTTGCTGCAGTTCTTACTTAGTGCATTAGTGTCAACCGTCATTTGATGATGTAAGATGATTTTCCATGAATTAAACATGAATCTAGTATGACGAAGTATTGTATACGTTTAAAGAGCAGTTCGTACTGGCAGACTTTGGAGCAAAACTTTTGTGTATACCTGATCAGCTTAGCACTGAAAACCACTTAGCATACATTCATACGGTGACAGAGAAACATCAGACCAAACCTTAAAGAATTGTGTTTAATCAAAATGAAAACTTGAAATAAGCAATTATGTAAACTTCCAGTAACATAAAGTGGTGAGAATATTTGTGTCACAATAAACCAGCCGCTCATCTTCATCTACACTCCAAACAAATATACAAAACACAAAGCAGAGCAGCAATCCTCACATCTCTACACTCAATAGAGTGAATCAATTAGAAACAAGGTACAGAATTCCAAATAATAATAATAATAAGTAAGAGTATATGCAATGAGCTTTAACCCACAAAAACTGAAATAGAGGATGCCAATCTCAATGTATATCTTTAACAGTAAACGTCAAAGCAAAGCAAGATCCCTCTGAAAGAAAACAGATCGAGTCTGACCATTCCCGTATTTTTTTTTTTATATTTCAAGTGACGGTGCTTGGTTGTGCTGGGAGGAAACGCAAATGCTAGTTACTGCAACATGATTCATAGAAGCTTGGACTTTTGAAAAAGTCACTCCATCCAACATTTCAAATTGTGATTAAAAAAGAACAACTTAAACATGAGATGTTGGCCTGTGTCGGATGAAAAGTTCCTACCGTGGAGGAAAACGCAAGTAAGATATTTACCCTGCTAACTGGAACGAAAGAAGGCTGCAACGCAGTAAAGCGGGCCCGCTTAAAAAAGAAGAAGTGCAGAACAAAACATGTGGATAGTGAACCTATCTACTCGTGATGCCCAAAAAATATTTATGGGCATGGTCCCCAAACCGTTGTGTCCTTTCTTTAGCGCTCCGTTCAGTAGATGCTCCAGCAAGTTGGACATCACGAGCCGGTTCCTGTCAACAAAGACGCGTCTCCCGTGGGTTCTTCCTGAAAAGGATAGCTGAGTGCGGGGGGGAAGCCCTGACTGCGAGGCTGCTCGTCCATTAACAGCAAATCCTCCACCTCCCTCCCCTTGTACCGTCTCCTGGCGATCTTCACCGTCACTTTTCTGCCTTGAAAAACCTTTAGCGCCTCCTTGGAAGCCATGGCCCGGGCGGCGGGTTCATCACGGCCATAACCTGTTCCCATATAGACTGTCTGACAGCGGATTTCACACACGTGGCCTTCCTTCTGCACACGGCTGGCGGGCAGGCCAGCGATGTCCTTTAGCGGCACGAAGACACACGTCAGGGTCCGCTTGCAGGACTCCACGCAGCTGCAGAGGATTTCAAAATGGTCCAGGTTGGGCCCAAAGCCCCCCGCCGACACCAACTTCCAGGCCACTGCCTTGTAGAGGCGGTTGAAGAAGGGCTGGTGCTCGGCCGGAGCCTGCAGGGCCGGACCCGACTTCTGACTTGATGGTCTTGGTAACATTTTCCCAACAGGTCGCGCGTCCGGCTCATTAGCGGCGTAGCGGGCCCGTTTGGCACAGTTGTTATCACGAGGTCCTTAGTGAAATCAGAGAAAAGCGACATTTAACAAGATGAAAAACTGCAGCTTTAAAGGTGTTTCCAAATTCTTAAACATGTAAAATATGAGTTTTTGCAGAAAATCTATATTTTCATTCCATTGATACGTTCCAACTATTTTCCAAGACAATGCATTTTGAAGACAGCATGTCTTGTTTTAGTCATTCTGAGCTGTGACATCATCAGAGGAACCTCAGCTCGCTAGCAAGCCAGTCGCAATATTGTTTTACGTGTTAATTAGTGAAGGAGGTTACAAGTGTTTCAAGCAAAGTTTTGGTACCATATTATTTGGCCTATAAGTCGCTCTGGAGTGTAAGTGGCACCACCCATAAAATGCATAATTAAGAAGAAAAAAACATATGTAGGTCGCCTATTGGGGGAAATTTATTATCAAACCAAAAACAAGAAAAACATTAATGGCATCTTGAAGGGAAATTTAAAAAAAGAAAGAGAGCAAGGGGCTGAATACGTTTGTACGGTATACGAACGTTACATGATTGTAATGCGGGTTAATTCCAGTAACGACGTAACATATAAAGTTATTCAGATAACTGTAGAATAAATAACATGCTTACAAAACTATAATTTTCACTGCAAATTAGTAAATCCAATAAGACAGCTTCCGCCTTGCGCTGTTACGTCGCTTACGTCAGACTCATTGTCACCTTCGCCTTCTGCTTTTCGGATGTTTCACTATTTACAGCTTGTAATCTGCGGAATATGATTTTCTTTTCTGTGCCATTTTTATTCATTTGTTTGAATGAATTAGAAATCCCTTTTGAGCAAGTTGAAAATATCCAGTAAGAAAAATCCAGTAGGAAAAGGTGGTGTCATTTGACCAAAGTAAATATTTTCAACTTGCTGAAAAATGATTTCTATACAAGGTGAAAATTGTCTGTGCTTTTATTGTTATATTACAGTTCCCCAAAATGAGATACTATGTCATTTTAGTGATGTTGGAGCTAGTGGCGAATGCTGGGGGGGTCGGGGAGTATGTGTTCCAGGCATTTTTCAGCACAACAGGGCAAGGTTGAAATTATCAACATGGGCCTAGAGCGCCCTCTTGCAGTTTAGCGTAAAAATACCATGTTAAAATGATATATCCGGTAATAATGTGTCAATAATTTCACATATAAGTCTTACAATTGTGAGTCATAACCCCGGCCAAATTCAGAAAAATTACGACTTATAGTCTGGAAAATATGGTAGTTTTGTGGACCATGCCCAGGCATTGTGTCGCAGGCAATGTTCCCTCTAGTTTTCCACTGGTCTGAGCGTTCACACAAGGTCGGTGAGCAGCGCTTGAAAAAACAGTGAGCAACCATAATCCCAAGTGTGGGCAAGATAATTAATTATCAAACATGTCCAAAACTTGACATCAAGTTACATTTTGCTGAGTTTCGGGTAATGCAAAATTATTTTTCTCTTTTGAATGAATCGACTCATGTACTATTGCAAAGGTTGTACGGCCGACAAACGTCGTATGTTCTTACAATTCTTTCACAAGATATCCATTTCTTTTTATTTCCTGATATATTTTGTCGCATAATATTAACATTTTGGGGGCTTATTTAGTCGGTTGTAAGATACAGAACTGTACTTAATCACATTTTTTAGTGGAAGTACAATGTTGGCAACAAGATTCACTTGATATAATTGGAAATTATTTGAATGCAACACAAACTTTTTCTTCTTTTTTCCGTCTTTTTTTTTCCTACTTTTTTAAAAATTCCTTTAAAAAAAATCTCGTTGTGTTTATTTTTTCCGAGCTGTTACTTTTTTCTTTTTGTTCTCTATTTACTTTTTTCTTACATTTCTTTCTTTTCTTTTTTTCTGGCTTTTTTCTACATTTTTTCTTCTTTTTTCTATTGGTTTTGTTTCTTTTTTTCTCAGCTTTTCACTACTTTTTCATTTTGGTATTTTTTTCTTTTTTTTCTATTCCCCCCTTCCTTTAAGTCATTTTGTGCATAATTTTACATAATGTTTGGTCATGTTGGGATTAAAGAAGCAAAAACAACCCAAAGAGTCGTTTAGGACCCGAAAGAGCCGGTTCCTTTTAGTGAGCCGAGCCGAAGAATCCGGTTCCCCGACAAACTCTACTAACTTTACTCAACTTTGTTTTCCTTTGACTCGACTTCAAAATACCGCATTTAGGACACAACGTCAGGGGAACCCGTGTATTTTTACCTTCATGCACTGTAACTTTGACTTGAGTCGCTTCTTAATTAGTAATTTTGAGCCCTCATTTTTGTGCGCTGGCTAGATTTTCATGTGCGCCGAAAATGTGCGAGCAGTGCGCAATTGCGCACGCGTGCAGCTTGGAGGGAACACTGGTCGCAGGTGGATGCAATAATGGTACAACAAAGGGCGAGCAGCCAAAAAGGGGCTAACTGGCAAGAACAATACATTGGGATCCGCCAACGGGGGAAAAATCGGGACTAATCAACAAAAGGCATCCGCAGCGGAAAAACGCGAGGCCGGCCAAATCAAAACCATGCAGTGAGCAGAGCGGCTAACAGGGAAAAAAACAACGTAAAAAGCCAACGCATTTGGCGCCAGATGAGAAGCCGGGCAGGAATAAACCGGAGACGCGGCAAAATTGGGGCTAACCCCAGGCTAGCCAGCCAGACAACACACGGTGGGCAGCCAAGGAGCACCAACCAGGAGCAAACAAAACAGGAAAGACCTGGGCAGTCCCGATACTAACGAGGAGCTGGCCAGATAAAATTATACCGACCGAGACACACGCTGCGAAAAACCCAAACGAAAGCCAAATTCCACCTAAAGGGGGGTGAAAGTGGACCATCATTTGTTTATATGGCATATATTTTTAGGTATCTACTTATTTCTACATATAGCAGGATTGGTCCTACATAAACCGGGGTTTGTAGGGGAGCTTAAAATCCTTGAAAATGCTTGAATTTTATGTTGTGTTTTTAAGGTTTGAAAAATGCTTGAAATAAGGGGTGAATGCTTGTAAATGCTTGAAATTGTTGCCATGTTTATCGGCAGTCAGACTTAATAGACCACACATTAAATAAAGAAAACTGTAACAAGTCTGTCTTTCAAGTCTGTTTTGACTTTCATTTCTCTTTAGATTGACATCATTGAATGCATTCACTAGGAAAAAATAATAAGAAAATTTGATATAACATAACCCAAACAGAGACGGCAGCAAACACTAATGAAATGGGGCACAGAAACTCAGTTGAATTTTCTATACCCCATTCAGTAATTGATAGCTGCTGATTTGACATTTGGCTTAAGAATTGTCAAATGATCCGTTTCTTTTTCCTATAGGCAGCACTCAGTGACTAAACAGGGCTACGGCTTGAGTCACATTGGATTTCTTCTGGGGCTGCACGACTAACTGAAATCTTATCGATATCGCGATGTAACGTAGTGTGATTGTGTAAAGCAAAGACAATGCGTTTTTTTCCCAAGGATTTATGGTTTCATGTTTGTTTTTTCTCCCTTTTGTTATTCAAGTGATGGAGTGTTTGAATGGCACTGGTTATCGGAGGCAAATTTTAACGGCACTAGCCGATTGGGGACAAGGCACAGTTTGCAAGCAGCATGCTATGCGACACAACCACAAAATTGTGAAGACTAAAAATTGCTATTTTAATAAACTTTCAAAATCAATCAAAATCAAAAAGTAAATAACGGTCAGCAGACAGAAACCCTAACAAAGTTCCCAATAAGAAAGCGCTGTCACTATGAGTACGTTTTCCCCCCAATATCGTGCAGTCCTAATTTCTTTTTTAATGGTACTGGAGAAATTGGATAATTGGCTTTGGGAGCCCATAAAAGTGATTGAATTTGGTGTACAAATCCTTTGTCTCACTCTGACCTGATGATGATCCACTGCTCTTTTCCATCAACTGATGTACTGGAGGATCTTTGACAAGGATCCCTTCACCCATCTCAGTGATCTTGTTCATTACATCCTCTGGGTAGCTTAAAAAAGAAGGGGATTAATTGAGCCGCTGGTATCCAGTAATAATTGTTTTGTTTACCTGCAACCGAGGAAAACATGGTTGGCCCAAACCATGGAGAGAGACAGAAGACGGTCCAGACTATTGTTGACGATTCCTGGTTTCACTGATGGGTAAGAACCCATGTTTTTCAGGATGAACTCTCGGCGAGCAGACCACTGCTTGTTGTTTTCACAGTAGCCCCTCAAAGTCTCGACCCACTGGCTCACCTCCCGGTTCTGGGACAGGAACTCCGAAACTACGTCCTCCTCCGTCCTCACCTTCGCCATACCTGCCATTTGTTAAGGCACACTGACTTAAATACGATAACAGGTCCCTATATTGAATGCATAGGGATAAACAGAATTGATTTTAAATTTAATAATTTTGTTGCTTAGTTTTTTTTTTTTTTTTAAGATTAACTTGTTGCTGTATTTGAGAGAACCATGGACACATTTAAAGCGATAACGTTAAATGATTATGCCGAGATGAATAAGCAGCGTGTTTCAACGCGTACATATCAGACAAGATACAAGACACAATTTATACACGTCTAATAAAATATTGCAGAAAATCTCCGTTTTAACTTGTTCGATGTAAATACCAAGCTTTCTCTGGTGCGGGGTGTCGCTAGTAGCTACAGCATGCCATGGCCATTTGATGACGTATTCGGGAAATTCCCGTTTCCAGCAAAGAACTACAGTTCCCGACGATACTCGAACGCACATTAAATTGTTGAATATATTCACAGATATATAGTTTTGATGGCACAGTGTTTAATTTTTATTTCTACAACTACACATCAATAATGATTTGATGACGTTCAATAAAGATCAGACAAAAATGAAACACGGAAGTTATCAATTTGTGGTATGACAATCTCCCAACATGCCTTTGTGATGATGATCTCATCAATGTGCGACACCTCTGGCGGGACTTTGTTTTGATGGCTGCTGGTTGCATCGTCGCGGATTCTAATTTCTGCTTTACTACCATCAACAAAAATGATTCACGAATTGTTGTTGGCAATGAGTGGATACCCAGGGACAATTTTCACATGGAACAAGCGGACCGGTTTACAGGTAAAACTTAACACGACCCGACATTTTACGATGATTACAGTGCTGTGGAATGCTCTTCTCTCTGAGATTCGATTTGCAACCTCAGTGGAAATGTTTAAATCTAAGCTTAAAACACACTTCTATTCTATAGCATATGAATAACCTATATTTTATGCTGACGATATATGTGTGTTATTTATTATTGCAACATCCATTGCAGCCTGGTCATCCCGAAAGGGGGATTACCTCATGTGCAGCCCCTTCTCAAGGTTTCTTTATTTATCTCATGATGAGGCTTTGAGTTTTTCCTTGCCCTCATGTAGGTTTTAGATCAGGGGATGGTGTCATAATTGTCTGTGGTTTGCAATAATCTGTGCTCTGTGCAGCCCTTTGAGACTTTGTGATTAAGGGCTATACAAACTTGACTTGACTACTTTCTTGTTCCACTGCCACTAGCCCAGTTGGTCTTAACCTTGTTGGAGCTACCGAACCCCACCAATTTCATAGCTTCCTTCGCCAAATCCTACTTTTTTTGTAAAGTATAACATTCCTTTTTTAAATCAAGACATTGTTTTTCTATTGGTGCACAAGATGAACCGTGCAGAACAAAACCAACATTGGGCAATTTACAGAACAGCAAATAAGTCAGTCTTCTGCTGTTGCCTTTTAGGTAACAGTTCAGGTGTGCGTGGCTTCACCTTGGCAAGTGCAACTATCATGTCATTTTAAGCAAAGGATTGCTTGAAAAGATATGTTGTAAGAGATGGTTTAGAAAACCCCAGGGCTTTCTCGAGAATAACTGAATACGTTTCCATTTGTTGACAACAGAATGTCTGGAGTGTTGTTCTTATGAAGAGTTGCTTTTGAACCTGGTTCTGCTTAATTTCAATGATTTTGTCAACTTATTGCAGTGTGTATCATAGAGTTTTGTGAGACCCTGGACGGTGGACAGTCTGTGGGGGTCCCAACTAGCATTGGCACCTAACATTGCTTGATTAAAACATTGAAAAATTTGATTAAATAAAAGTACCGCAAATAAGTCATACTTTTCTTATTTGAAGCCGTTTTTCTTTGATGTTTGGCTATCGTCACCCTGAAGTGAGCACAGAAGCTAGATCTATGATCGATGTGTGACTTTCTATTCTTCTATTGTTATATTATTTGCTAAACATTGTAAGTGACAAATTGATTGTCATTATAACATATGGAACACACAACAAAATTAACTTTCG
This sequence comes from Urocampus carinirostris, assembly GCF_059441175.1. Lineage (NCBI taxonomy): Eukaryota > Metazoa > Chordata > Actinopteri > Syngnathiformes > Syngnathidae > Urocampus > Urocampus carinirostris. Next base: position 30,029,423 of record NC_142352.1, read on the forward strand.
TCTCTGGTACCATGACAAAAAATAGTGTGGTAATGAGAGATACTCGACTACCTTTTCACATGTCAAACAGCTGGTGGTCTGATGATTAGAATTTGGTGCTCTCACAGCTGCGAACTGGGTTCAATTCCTGTTCCTGCTTCCAACAGCAAAGTTTGAGCTAAGAAGAAGTGAGGCAGGACTTATTACTAATTTCTGATAAAGAATTAGATGTGTGGGTTATACACGGATGCGCGTTCTACACCATTAGATAAATGATATCTAAAAATATTAGCATTTTTTTCTATTGATACAGGTTTATGAGACTCTGGAGGGACCAATTAAACTCTAGTGGCCTGCCAGAATCTTCCCATGGTATGGGAAACTCTGCATTAACTTTTGCTGCCTCACGCTCAAATGAAAATGTCCATCTCGCCTATTCATCTATGTTGGATATGAGGCTCATGCTGGGAAGTAGCTATTGATTTTTTTACATCTTTTCAGACCCACTCATGGGGTTCACACATCGAGAAAAGGCGTTTCGTGTACTTGAATTCGCGCAAAATAAATAATGGACTCTTGTGTACCCCCTATTCCAAGAACAGTTATCACGTATAGAAGCTGTTTCCAACATTTACAATGAAATGGGTTTGGCTAGAATTTGACTATCATCTTGATGATCGATGATGCTCTTATTAAACATTTCATGTAAAAATTGAGATTACAAGCTTTCTGAATTTACCAGATGTGTATTTATATCCTTAATTCTTTCTGAAATATCAATTTCAAAATGTGTCCAAGACTTTTGGAACACTCTGTATAACACAGCCAACCATAGGCAATGCCAAAATTACAAACAAATGTTTCTTACATCTTGAAGTTACTGCCATTTTTAGCTGTTTCTCGGTCACCAGGCACACTTCTCACACCGTACTGAATCTCCAAATCCCAACATTATTTAAATCCTGATCCGAACAACACACCACCATATCAACTTAACATCACAACATTTTAGTCTTAATATGATCCCATACACTGATATCCTTGGGAATAGACATTTACAAATATGTATAATTTTGTTTTGTTTTTAAAGACAAGGCCAACAAACTAGGCCACGTGATTGAGACCCCTGTTCTAAAAGATGGCATGCATGTATGCAATGTGCAACATTCAGGCTCGTCCTCCCTCATTCAGCCACTGGAAAGGACAATACAGTAACATGTTCTCTCAGGAAAACATTTAGCAAAAGACAGCAATCAACAATTGGACCATCCAGTATTAATGTGATAGTGTTGAGCCACAGGTTCTCAAGGTCATACAACATTATAATAAAATGATCTTTTTTCTTTTGAACATAAAATGTGTACCTGCAGGTATCCCAAGATCTACCATTCCTTCACCCAAGTGAGGCCAGTGTTCTCAATCGGCTCTGTAAATTAGGCTCGGATTACGTACGCTTTACAGAGTTCATAGAGCAACATACTGGACATGTGCATCAACAAGTAAGTTCCAAATGCCCACTTTGCATGTAGATGGTCTCCATATTTTCCAAGTTAAAAATAGTAAATGAATTTCTTTGAAAAAGAGTATCAGTGCTTGCATCTTGGATTACCAAACTTTGAGAATTGTATTTACCATTGGAAGGAGAAATTCTGAACAATTTTACTGTTGAATATGAATAATTATCTGTAGTTTGTGCTTCACTGAAGAGTTCAAAACTGTTCTTTGTAGGAGCATCACACGAATCAGTCCAGCCAGACAGGACTTCATGGGATTTACCTTCGTGCATTTTGCACAGGATTGGACTCAATGCTACAACCGTACAGGCAAGCCCTTTTGGACCTTGAACAGGAGGTAATAACCAGTGTTTAGCGAAAGTATTGACCCCCAAGAACTTGTCAGAATGCCACATTTCAGCCTTCAAATCTAAAGCTAAACAAAAATGAAAATAATTTCTTAGAATCAACAGCATGTGAGACACAATAGTGAAGTGGTTCACCATTTCCTATTATATTTACAATGAAAAAAAACTGAAAAGTGGGTGTTGCAAACATTTAGGCCCCCTGTTCTCTCACCTCAGCCAACTGACTCCAGAAGTTCCCCGACGACTTCTGAAAGATTCAATGCTGACCTAAATGACTATTTTTGCAATGTCTTCTTTTCTATTTTTTACCTGTTACTAGCACAATATTAAATGTTGAATGGATTTGGTTTCTTCTCACGATTTTGTATCAAATGAGGTTTATTTTCAGAAAATATTTTGAGTTTTTTTTTTATCTACACGTTTGAAGCCTAAAATCTAATCTATCCATCCAAAACTAAACTATTAAATCCTAACTTCTATCTAAATATATAGATCCCGCTTTGTGTTTGTGTGTTCATATGTGGCTTATAGGCTCCGAAACGGCTGAACCCTTTTTCATGAAAATGTACACAGTTGTACTTTAAGCTTCTGGGGGTGTTTTAGTGGCTCCCTGGCACTGTTTCAACAAACCACTGCCCCAAAAACCTCGCCCCAGTCGAATACCGGGCCAACGTCAAGCCAGGCAACACCTGGCCATTATGCTTTTATAGCAATATGTCAACAAATTCTTGGGTGACCAAAACTTTTGCAAGACACTGTATTTATTTGAGTTGTATGGGTATTTTCAAGAAGAAAGTATGTTAATGTTGTGTGTTTCATTTTCAGTTTCTTGGTGATCCCCACCTGACAATATCCAACGTGAATTATAAACTTGATCAGGTAGTCTTGTAAAACACTTGTGAAAAATGTTGATGAAGTATCAGGGTTTCCAATTCCAAACACATTTAGACTCCTTTAATTTTCCCAACTGAGTCAAGAATTACAAAACACATTGTCATGAAGCATAAAAATCCAGACAAAACTTTGTTTTATTTTGTATATCTGTGTAAATGAGTCACTAACCGTGGGGTGGGAAAACTACTGCCCGTGGTTCCGCCAAGCCTATTAATTTGGCCCGCCCATAGAAAAAGGTAAAAATGATCATTTATATGATGGTATAAAAGTACTACCAAATAACAAAAATGTTATTTTTGTGCCAATCTTGTCCCCAGTGTCCCTTACAGTTTTTATTTTTTATCATGTATTTATCAAGATACTCTTCAAATGTCATGAAAAAAGAAACACTTTAATGTTGAGTTCCCTTTCTTTCATTCAGTGTTTCAAAACCAATTTAATGAAATTGATTTGATTCATAAACAAATAAAACAATTAATGTAACAGTAGCTGTCTGTATGTATAATTATTCATAAATTCAAAGGAGATAAACTGGATAGGCCCACATTAGCTTTTTTCCTCATGTATGAAATATGAGAATGCCAAGAATTTTTTTTAATCTACCAATACGATCAATCAACCTTTCCCGTCCTCTGCCTATGTTTTCTATACAGCTCACGACTAAAGTTTGCCAATCCCCTGCACTTACGAGATTCGAGAGTAATTATTGTCAGTAAACAAAATATTTGTGGGGTTAGGTAACTCGTAAGAGTTGCCAGAATTAAAAAAAACAAAAACAACATAAACCATAATACAGTATCGTTTTAATGTTTCAAACTCATTATATCTTTACTGGTAACTAACTATAAATGACTCAATTTAAAATCATCGTATTAATTAACAAAATATTGAAATTACTTTTTTTATATGCTAACCACATTTGTCCACTTATTTGTTTTCCCAAGAGAATGAATTACTTGAGATTTTACCAAACATTTAGGAACAGATAACTTAAGCAATTAGTTAATAATTCATTGCGAATTAACTAATGGAAATCCTTGCTTAATATTGCTATGTTTTGTGTATATATTGGTGTGTGTTGTACCAATTGCATTTTTATTTTCAAGACATTAAGGCAGAGGTAGACCAACTACGGGGCGAAAATGTTAAAAATCTAAGCATAATATTGAGATATTTATCAAATTGAATGAAAACTTCTGATCTAACTGTTTTGCATTTTGAGTTTTTGAATGCATATTATCGTATACAGTGCTTAGAAAATGCATTGTTTATTATTTTGCTTTTATAACCAAATTGGTTATTTGTTTATGTATAGACAAAAAGAGAAACATCTGTTTGATTCTCTATTTATGAATGCATATTGTCGCTGTTATCCTAAAATAAAAATACAAATTTGTTGTGATTGTTTTTTATTTTAGCATGAATGGAACATGCAAAAAAACGCAAAAAAGATATTTTTCAAGAATGCTTAGATCTTTTCCGAGGTATCGGATTCAAGACTTTTTAGTAGATACTGTTTTTTGTCTTCTGGCCCTTTTGCTAACATTTTTAACTTAATGCTGGCCATGACACAAAACGTTTTCTCAGACCTGCCCCAAGGTAATAAATTTCATATGAAAATATCCACAGAAACCCTGGAAAGTTGAACATGAGCATGTAAATGTTCAAACCTCTTACATCTCTCCTCTCTCTAAAGTTTCAGTTGCTTTTCCCCTCCGTGATGGTGGTGGTTGAGACGATTAAATCACAAAAGGTAAGGACTTAAAACTAGTGGAATGCAGTTAAGGATTTATACATTTTATTCATGTCCTAAACAAGTACGTTTGAAAACATTCATTCCCTCCTCATCTTTGCACCACCACACTTTTCTTATCCAGACTCAAAACACTGCAGTTTGAATTGTCATTTGCCACACACCCCAGGCCAATATACAGGGTTCGTACTGGTGCTTGAATACTCGAAGATAGTTTAATTTAATGTGCTTTCACAATTGAAAATTACTTGATTTTTAGGCAGTGTTTACAAATGCTTGAAATTCTTGCCCTATTTCTCACTAAGTCTGCTTTAAAATGACACCAACACTGCTCAATGGTGGCTTCGCTTCGCCATTGCATTTTTTTCTTCCCTCATGATTAACGGTAGCTGGCATTAGTTCGTATAGCATTGTCATATGAAGGGTAATCGCGTCCAAAAGCACAGGTACATGCTACACCTACACAGGACCTATGAAACATGTCTAAAAATCTAAAACTTTTATGTGTTGATTAATGCACACGCAAGATTAAAAACCATATATGTAAATCACAGATACATTTGTGGCTCTGCAAGATTCGTGATTCTGAAAGGATTTCTTATTTAAATGGTACTGGAGAACTTAGAAAATTAGCTTTGAAAGTCTTTAAAAAGTGCTTAAATTTGGCCATCATAAAGGTGTACGAACTCTGAATATCCGTACTTGTACATTTCTATCAAATCTTATTTTATTTCTTGTGGTTTTATCGATTAAAATTGTTTTTTATACTGATACTGCGTTTTGTACAGCGACCTTGGGTGTCATTGAAGGCGCTTCAAATAAAATCTGTTATCATTATTATGAATAATATGTGTTATCACTGGTGACAACCTTTTGGTTAATGTCTCTGCTTTAGATCCATGGATGTCAGATTCTGGAGACAGTGTACAAGCACAGTTGTGGGGGGCTCCCTCCTGTACGCATCGCCTTAGAAAAGTAATACAGTCTGCAAAATAAAATTCACAACGTTGTAAAAACATAAAACTAATAATCTCCCCTTAAAAACTTGCTCTTTATTAAATGCATGTCATTTGGAACCTTTTTCAGGATCCTTGCCGTGTGTCATGGCGTGATGTACAAGCAGCTTGCCGCTTGGATGCTGCATGGATTACTGCTGGACCAAAGCGAGGAGTTTTTCGTCAAACAGGGTCCAAGCGCTGGAGGGGCTGCTGCAAACCAAGAAGACGACGAGGAAGACTTGGGTCTCGCCGGCTTAAGTGGCAAACAAATGCGAGAACTTCAGGACCTGGTGAGAAGCACTGCTAGGGTTGGGGACCTTTGGGTACTTCCGTTACACTTCCAATACAATTCAAGTCTCATGATTCTGATTATGCAATGATTAATGGACAATTTTTAAAATTATTTCAATACGTTCATTTTTTCCCCCTCGTTATTAATATTGGGTGAAAATTTAATTTTCCAATCACTGATATGTGTAACTTTAATATATCAATGCAACTTTCATGTTCGTGACTTGAAGAAATACTAAATTGAGTTATTTTACATTAAGGAGTCATTACATTTAGACATTACATCATGCCCTTTTAGGACAGACATCACACAGATGTGGCCATATGTTAAATAGAGTTTAAACCCTTGTTTTAAAGTGTCGAGGCAGCAACAGAATCTTTTTAGTTCCGCCTATATTTTTTCAATGTTATTTGACGTATTTTATTTGTTGGAATTTGTATTTTCATGAATCGATTCAGATTTGTGCACGTGATAAAATGAGCAATACAGTATCATCTCGGTTATTGCGGGTATTGGGGGTAAAACCCCCCACGAAGCCTGAAAATCCACGAATTACCGCTGCCCCTTCATGAAAGCCCCCGAAGGTCAAACTTACCCTGAGATGATGTCTTTACCAACAGAATATACAAATGCAACAAAATAACAACTATTAATTTAAGACTAAAAACACCAAATTTCAGTTGAATTGAATGGTCTTTGTTGTCATAATATAAATGTACAGCAAAATTGGAAGCCTTCTTCTTGCAATGTAAGAAAGCGATTTTGAGAGCGGCTGGCTGGCATTGAATAGCATTAGGTTTCTTCAAATTGATCCAGGTCTCTGTGACGATTAAACACAACTTTCCCAAATGCAGTGGTTCCCCACGAGTTGTAGCTCCAGGTCATCCGTATCATGGATAATAGCTCTGGTGTTGGTAAGATACTCGGCGGGGGTGGCTTGTTACGCGGCCGTAGCAGTAGGCCAGACTTTCAGAACCTCGATAGCTTTCTCTCTCTATTCCGCCTCGATCCCCTTCTCGGACCTGATAACAATCCACTCAGCACTTGCTGGTGATCACCATTTCTTTGCACTCTTCTGACTTTCAAACACACACACTAACACAAACTGCCCCCATGATGGCATTTGCTGTGTGCTGTCTGCTGCAGAACACAATGCACAAAACATTGCAATATCAATGTCAAAGACTATTCCAAATCTACAAAGTATCAAAACCGCGAAAAGTAAACCACCAGGGATTACTCTACTGCTACGGATTCCCAAACATTGTCATTGTGTGTCCTGGTAGAGACTGGTGGAGGAGGAGAACATGCTGGCACCGTCACTTCAACAGTTTTCCCTGCGAGTGGAGATGTTGCCGTCTTACATCCCAATACGAGTGGCAGAGAAGATTCTCTTTATTGGAGAGTCTGTGCAGATGTTTGAAAATCATAACCACAGTCCTTCTAGGGCAGGTAGCGTATTCAGCAAATGTGCGCTTCTGCCAGCTTAGCCCCGTTTGAGTGGACTAAACATGCAAAATGATGCTTGACTGTTGCAGGCTCCATATTGAAGCACCAGGAGGATGCATTTGCTGCTGATTTGCACCGTCTTAAGCAGCAGCCTCTCTTTAGCCTGGCTGATTTTGAACATTTGATTGATCGTATTAGAAGCACAGTGGCAGAGGTAAGCTACTTTTGTATTGTAATCTGCATTAAAAGGTAGGGCTATTTAGCCTGTATTTGAAATTTCAGGTTGAAATTAAAATGCTTTAATCCTTACAAGGTGTATTTTGCACTTAATTTTACTTTGACCTCTTAAAGGTGCCATTTGTAAGTTTTACGATTGTCTGTATTTTAAATGGGACATTTACATTTTTAATGTCCTTTAGCACCTTTGGAATCTGATGGTGGAGGAGTCAGAGCTTCTCGAGCAGCTCAAGGTATGATCTACTGTCACATTTTCGTGTACATGTTAAATTATGTACAGTGTTTGTATGGGTGCTTGAAATTTTTGAAAATTCTTGTAATGTAAGATCTAAAATTTATTTTAAAACCATATCAATAGGACATGTGTCATCAGAGGACACGGCAGTGTACAGTTCCGTGTCATCATTTTAACTTGGAAAACTGGCACAGTGTCTTCTGATGACATTCCAATGTGTGATAAAATTATGATTAATTACCTTGGGCCTAATATTGAACCTTGGGGAACCCCATGTTTATTTATTGATTAATTTATTTTTAATGTGGTCTTCAACTGATAAAAGAAACAAGACTACCCAAAAGTTATAAGGTAACTATCGCCTTTTCTTTCAGATTATCAAGGACTTCTACTTGCTGGGGCGTGGTGAACTCTACCAGGTTTTCATTGATCTTGCGCAGCACATGCTAAGGACACCACCGACAGCTGTCACGGAGCATGGTAAAGCAAGTAAAATAAATGTGCTTTCATTGGAATGAAACATACTCAAAAGAAAACATCATTCATGTCATTCATTTCTCAGAGGCTAAAATGTAAAAAGTGCCAATTTTATTTTGAATAAGTTAAATTATTTTCAAATGAGAAAAATGCAACTTAAAACAAACCAAGCTTTCTCTTAATGGAGTAAAGGGTTAATTGCCACGGACAGATCATGGCAAAATATTTACATTTCATTTTATAGTGTTTTCCTCACTACTCATGTTAATTTTCTCTGCAGTTTAATCCATTTAATGCAACATCCGATTTATGCTTGATTATTTTACATAAAAGTCCAATTTCGTGCATTTCATTTTTGACACCTAAAATGTGGCTAAAAGGTGTAAATAGATGGAAAAAAACGTAAAATCTTCTCCAAACATCAACAATATGTGAGACAGAATAGTGACAATAAAACTAAATTCAACATTTTATATTACGCTAGTAAATAACTATTTTCGAAGTAGGTGTTGCAAAAATATTTGCCCGTTCTTCCATACAAAACAGCAGCTCATGTTGCTTAAGGTTTGATGTTGATGGTTTATGCACGGCATTTTTTAGATCTTTCTACAAACGCTCCATAGGATTGAGGGCTGGACTTTGGCCTGGCCATTCGAAAACCTTTATATTGTTGATTTTGCTTTATGTTTAGGGTCGTTGTCCTGTTAGAAGTAAACATGTGCCCCATTATAAGGTCTCTTGCAGGCTTCTACAGATTTTCTGCTAGAATTACCCTCTACTTGGCTCCGTCTTTTCATCGACTCCAATAATATTTCCAGTCCCTGCTGAAGAAAAGCAAGCCTAGAGCATAATGCTAGCACCATGTCAGACAGTGAGGGGGGTGTTTTCAGGGTAATAAGAAGTGTTACTCTTACACCAAACAACGCTTAGCATTCAGACCAAAAAGTTACATGTTGGTCTCTTTTGACAAGAGCACCTTGTTCCACATGTTATTTTTGTCTCCCATGTGGCTTCTTGCAAACCACAAATGGACCTTTATATGGTATTTTTTCAGTAAAAGCTTTCTTCTGGCCACTATTCCATATAGGGCAGATTTGTGCAGAGTATGACTAATAGTTGTTTTATTCACAGATTGTCCTACCTCAGTAGTGTATGCTGGTAGTTCATCCAATGTGATAATGGCTTCTTTATTGCTGATAGGTTCTCTGTTTGGGTCAAAAGTTTAGAGGGACAGACAGTTCTTGGTAGGTTTGCAGTGGTTTTATGCTCTTTCCATTTTTATAATTTTGCTCGCACTGTGCTCCAGGAGATTTTTTTTTTCCTCCTACTTTGAACTTTTCTACAACTTGATCCCGGACCTGCCTGGTGTGTTCTTTGGTCTTTATAATTTTGTTTGTTCTTTCACAGACCTCTGAGGCCATCACAGAGCAGGTGCATTTAAACTGAGACCTCATGACACACAAGTACACGTTTTTGTCATTGTTAGTCAATAGGGTCAACATTAGTTCATCCAGAAGTCATCAGGGAACTTCTGGAGTCAGTTGGCTGAGCTGAGAGAACATGGAGCTAATAGTTTTGCAACACCTACTTTTCAGTTTTTTCTTTGTGAATATAATGTAAAATGTTAATCATTTGGTTCTTATTTTCGACTCGTTCTCCCAAGTTGTTAATTCTTTAAAAATATGTTCGTATTTTAGTTTGAATATTGAAATGTGGCAATATGACAAAGTTCTTGGGAGGGCCAATAATTTTGATGGGCACTGTACTTTGCCAAAGTTACTGCACATAATAAAGAAATTGTACTTGTAATTAAAATGCCTTGCTCAAGGGCATGTTGATTCTGCATGTTCATCTATCTGCAAATAAGGTATACTTTCTACCCAGTTCGAGCCACAGCAGGTCTCAAACTGACTTCCCTGCAGTGTTTAAGTCTCTTTTCATTTCAAAAGGTTAATTCAACCTAATACGCTGTTGTGGCAGGAGCAATGTAACACCTCATCTGTGAAACAATTTTATGGCAAAATATATGTTTTGGGGAAGAGGCTGTACTTGAATGCCTCATCTGTCTGATGTCGATATTGCTGTTTTCCTCACGCAGATGTAAACGTGGCCTTTCAGCAAGCAGCTCACAAGGTGCTGCTGGATGATGACAACCTCCTGCCTTTGTTGCACCTCACCGTTGACTACCAGGGCAAGGACAGTAAAGGTCAGAATGCAATGTTGAACTATATTTGTGATAGACTGAAAAATGGGTAAAAACAAAAGCACTTTTTACTCAAGGTCATTTATGTGTCATTGGATCATTTTGTCTTTATAGTGTTATTTTCAAAATTGTTGATCTGTTTATTCTGGTTGTCTCTGTTTTTATATATTGAACATCTGCAAAGGAGATTGCCTATGATACCAAGGTTGTTCTTTATTTTGACTATTCTACTCTGTTGATACCATTTTTGCTATTGGCTAATAACGTTGCTGTAATTTGAGGATCTGCTTTTTGAAATTGAGGAGATTTAATAAAATGAAAGAGCTAGGGAGGAACTTTTTTAAAAATGATTTGGAATTTTGCATTGTCCTCTCCTGTTCTCCTTACAAGTTTAAAATTTATTCATGTTTTCTCTCTTTATTTTGAGTGTCTACTAAACAATAAACCTTTCAATAGTTCATTTGCATCTTCAGATTTTTGACTCACTCGCTGCTACCGGCATCAATTATCCTTTTTTTTTTATGTTCAGTGGATGTTTTTAGTCCAGTATCTTAAAAAATAAAATTTGTACAGTAAACCTAAAATGTGACTCATAGTACTGATAAAGAAAATAATGTGAAATAATTATAATGACTAAATGATCAAATGTAATGTGTATCTTCAGAGACAGCGGGTCCCAGAGACGGAACTCCTCCACAGGATAGCTCCCCTCGAGAGGTGCCGCTCACTGGCTGGGCTGCGCTAGGCCTCATCTACAAAGTTCAGTGGCCGCTGCACATCCTCTTCACTCCGGCTGTACTGGAAAAGTCCGTCCTCAACTTATTCTCCTAAGCAATTGAAATTACACTGAGTTGCTGTTTGTTGAACTCTTAAGTTTTCCTGTTTTTTCTCTGTTTAGATACAATGTGGTGTTCAGGTACCTTTTGAGTGTGCGCCGGGTTCAGTCCCAGCTCCAGCATTGCTGGGCTTTGCAGATGCAAAGGAAACATCTCAAGTCCAGCCAGACAGACGCTATCAAGTGGAGGCTGCGAAACCACATGGCTTTCCTGATCGATAACTTGCAGTACTACTTGCAGGTAACAGCCAAATTAAAAGCATTGGGGAGAGAATGAGGCATCCTTCCACCTTATGTCAAGTCAAGTCATGTTTATTTGTGAACCCCTTAATCACAAAGAGTCTCAAAGGGCTGCACAGACCACAGATGAATGCAAACCACAGACTATTATTACACCATCCCCTGATCTAAAACCTACATGAAGGCAAGGAAAAACTCAAAAACCTTAACATGAGGAAAATAAAGAAACCTTGAGAAGGGACCACACACGAGGTAATCCCCTTTCCAGGATGACCAGGCTGCAATGGATTTTGCAATAACAAATAATAAACAGATATTGTCAACATAAAATAAAGGTTATTCATATGCTATAGAATAGAAGTGTGTTTTAAGCCTAGATTTAAACACTTCCACTGAGGTTGCAAATTGAATCTCTGGGGGAAGAGCATTCCACAGGACCGGGACCCGAATGGACAACGCTCTCGAACCTGCGGATCTCTTCCTGGTTCTTGGGATCACTAGTAGACCAGCATTTTCAGAGCAAAGGCTCCGGACCGGAACATAGGAGGAAATTAAATCTGAAAGATATGAGGGAGCAAGTCCATGCATGATTTTGTATACTACCAACAGAACCTTAAAATTACATATTAAGCTAACGGGGAGCCAATGCATGTTAGCTAAAATCAGGGTGATGAAATGAAATGATCTGCATTTTATATAGCGCTTTTCAAGTCAATGACTTCTCAAAGCGCTTTACAATGTGCTCCACATTTCCCAATAGCGGCCTTGCAGCCATGTAAGGCGCTAACCTGCTTATTGGGGGTATTAGGGGTTCAGTGTCTTACCCAAGGACACTTCGACATGTAACACAGAAGAGCCGGGATTCGAACTGGGATCCCTTGATCCCAAGACGAGCGCTCTACCTCCTGAGCTACTGATGTGATCAAACTTTTTTTTCTTTAGTTCAAAGCCTTGCTGCAGCATTTTGTACCAGCTGAAGGCTTTTGATTTTGGACTTCAGGAGACAGGAGAGTAGTGCATTACAGTAATCGAGATGGGAGGTAACAAACACGTGAATTACAATCTCCACATCCGACTGAGACAGCATAGGGCGAATTTTAGCAAGGTTGCAAAGATGGAAGAAAGCTGTTCTAGTAATATTCTTAACGTGTGTTTGAAAGGACAAATCTGGGTCAAATATGACTCCTACATTTTTGACTGAGTCACTCTGGGTGATATTACATTTGTCAATGGTCAGAGCAGTTTTTGAGAACAAGTCACGGCATTTAGATGGACCAATAACTAACATTTTGGTCTTTTCAGAGTTAAGGCACAAGAAGTTGAGTGACATCCATTCTTTTATCTCAGTGAGGCAGGCCTCCAAGTTTCCACAGTTTAGTGGGGCAGATTCCTCCTTCGGGAGATATAGTTGAGGGACATCTGCGTAACAATGGAACCTGATATTATACTTGCGAATTATATCCCCTGATGGAAGCATGTAAATGGTGAAAAAAAGGGGGCCAAGTACTGAACCCTGCGGAACACCACAGGTAACACACTTTTTATATATATATATATATATATATATATATATATATACATACATACATACATACAGGTGGAGACTTGAAAAGGTGGACTATTTAAGACAAATATTAGCCAAAAGTACCTTCAGGGTGCAAAATGAAACTCAGAAAAACAAGAATTTTGGTTCTAGCCTTAAAGGTTTGTGAGAAAAAGCCGTTCTTATATGATTGCATTTTTAGCCTGCGGAAAGCGCATTTTCAACAGTTCTGACAGCCAGGTCACAATTTTTATAACAAAAATACAAACTTTTTTTCAACAAATGCCTACTGAAGCCAGCTTCAGAATGTGAAATGCAACTCAGAAAAGCAATATATTTTGTACTCGCCCTCATGATTTGTTAGAAAATGGCGTTCTTATATTGCCTTTTGAGCAGTCAGGGTGCTCATTTTAGGCAGCCGTGTCACACATTAGCACAACAGTTCAAAACTAAAAAAATGTGCACTTTCTTTCATCAAGTTTCTGCTGAAACCAGCTCCAGGATGTGCATTGCACCTTGGAACAGCAAGAACTATGGTTCGGGAGAAAAAGGAGTTATACAGTGGGACCTCGCTACTTCGCGCTTCGATGTTCGCGGGTTCAGAGCTTCGCCGGCCTAAAAAATAATAATAATAAAATATAAAATATTTTTTTTTAAAAAATTTAAAAATAAATATATATATTTTTTAATTATTTTTTTTTTTTTAACCATTTTTGAAGGGGCGTCGCTACTTTGTGGTTCCATGTTCGCGGGTTCACAGCTTCACAGGTCTAAAAAATAATAATAAAATAATTAAAAAAATATATATATTTTTTTTAAGCATTTTTGAAGGGGCGTCGCTACTTTGTGGTTCCACGTTCGCGGGTTCAGAGCTTTGCAGGTCTAAAAAAATAATAATAATAGAATAAAATAATTTATTATTATTATTATTATTTTAAAGATTTTTGAAGGGGCGTCGCTACTTCGCAGATTTTCACTTTTCGCTGGTGGTTTTGGTTCCCATTAACCGTGATAACCAAGGTCCCACTGTATATGATTGCATTTTTAGCCTGTGGGGAACTCATTTTTGACTGTTTTGACAGCCAGGTCGCACTTTGCATAGTGACTCGAAACAACAACAAAAAATGCTGCTGAAAGATGTTAAACAGTTTATGGTGTTTTCATGCACTGATTGTCTGCAGGTGGATGTGTTGGAGTCCCAATTCTCTCAGCTGCTTCAGCAAATCAACTCAACCAGAGATTTTGAGAGCATCAGACTCGCCCATGACCATTTTCTCAGCAACTTGCTGGCCCAGTCCTTCATCTTGCTGAAGCCGGTATGAAATCAAACCACGTTTTCAATAGATCAGGCAAAGAGTTTCTCAACCATGCGCCATAAAACACTGTATGGTGTGCTCAAGATACGGTGCAATTTTATATCATTGGTCTTTGCAAATATACAGCCCGCCATAAATTTCTGAACCGGTCAAAAAAGAAGCTAGTGTCTACATCATTTCTATCAAAAGTCATGATGACTTTTCAATAAAAGAAGACAAAAAGCTCCCTCTGGCCACTAGAGAGCAGTAAAGGATATACTCTCGGCTTTAGTAGGCCCGGCATAGTAGTTTAATCTGATGTAGTCTAATCTTGTTGCCCATGCACTGCCTAAACCTTTATTTCGTATTTCCAGGGTTCCTATGGGTGCTTGAAATTCATGAAAATTCTTGGATTATAATGTTCTGTTTTCAAGGTCAGGAAAATGCTTAAATCTTAGGTGAAGTGATTGAAATTCTTGCCATGTTTCTCAGCAGTCTAACTCGACAGACCACATATCAAACGAAGACAAAGTCTGCTTAAACATGACACCGACATGACAGTAGTATTTATGGCGTTGTCATGTGAAGCATCATGTACAGGTACATCAGCCCAAGATGGCGGGTGGTTGCCGTTATAATGATGGATGGCTTGAAAACTAAAAATGCAAACGATGGTTAAAACGGAGGAAATCCACGCGTGCTGCAGTGTGTGCAAAAAAAGAGAGTCAGTGCTTTCCAGGCATATTAAAGGTAACTCCCGGAGATGACTGGCTTAACTATGTTTTTTTTATTTGCTAACGGTTTGCGACATGATACACTTAAACAGGGAAATATGAAATGTGTATCAGTGCAAGAAATAAATATCAATTATGGACATTAATTAAAGGCTATGTAAATTTTTCAGGTAGCCTTTCCCAGTGGTAAATTGTAATAGGAAGAACCTCATGCAACTGAAGATGTAGGCTACATATTACACTGACATGAATCAATCAATAGCTCTACAGTTTGAGGTCATCAAGTGCCGTATGTTATAAAAATTTGATGCAACAAGTGGCCGAAATGAGCTTCCTCCACAGGGTGTCTTCGTTCTCCCTTAGAGATAAGGTGAGAAGCTCAGTCATCCGGTAGGGTCTCTGTGTAGAGCCACTGCTCCTCCGCATTAAGAGGAGCCAGTTGAGGTGGCTCGGGAATCTAATATGGATGCCTCCTGGACGCCTCCCTCGGGAGGTGTTCCGGGCATGTCCCACCGGCAGGAGGCCCCGGGGGAAACCCAGGACACGCTGTCTCTAGGCTGGCCTGGGAACGCCTCGGGATCCCGTCGGATGAGCTGGAGGAGTTGGCTGGGGAAAGGGAGGACTGGGCTTCTCTTTTAAGGCTGCTTCCCCCGCGACCCGACTCCGGATAAGCAGAAGACAATGGATGGACGGATGGATGAACAGAAACTGCAGCTAATGTGAATGAAATGGAGCACAGATACTCAGTTTATTTTTCTATGCCCCATTCAGTGGCTGGTTTAATAATTGGCTTATGATATTTCCGACGGGCTGCACTTGGTCACCTCAAAACAACAGGATTTCCTCATTTAATGGTACTCAGGCAATTGGAAAGTTGGCCTTGAAAGTCCCTAAAAAATGCTTGAATTTGGCCCGGGAAAAGGCGTACGAACCCTTGGGCTATAAGTTTCAGTGCCCTGCTTTAACAAAATAAATCAAATCGACAATTGCATTTTAATTATATTTATATATTTTTTTTTCAATGTAAAGCGTCGACCTTGTCTCAAAAGGTTGAGAAACTCTATGAACTGATGCTTAACCCGCAACACTAATCTGAGTTTTCCGTTTTCAGGTTTTTCACTGCCTGAATGAGATCCTCGAGCTCTGCCAACACTTTTGTGCTTTGGTTAGTCCGAGTGTGGCGTCTTTGGACGAGAGGGGAAGCGCTCAGTTGGACATCCTCGTCAAGGTGGGCTGATGAGTACTTTAAAGCAGGTTTTTTTTTTTTTTTCCAAAGATTGAAAAGTGCTTAAGTTTGGCTAAAGTTGATGCTGTGTTTCTCAACAAATCTGTTTAAACACTGCTCTCTGGTGGCCTCGCGTTGACATTGCATTTCTTCCCTTGTGTTTATTAACAGCTTGCGTTAGTGAGTTGGGCATTGCCTTATGACGCTTCGTCGCCCCCTACGGGTTGCGTCCAAAAGGGATAGTTTTATGCTCCACCTCAACAGGGCACTATGAAAAGTGTATTTGTGCAGATATAACGTATGAATTACGGATATTTACTATGGGTCATACAAAATATTGAGGTAGTTTTCCAGAGATAAATTAAGGGGAAGACCTTCCTGCAACTGAAAATGTAAGCTACATATTACTGTCATTTTTACCTCACACACCTCAATGGTGAGAGGTTTGTCTCAAAAAATGAATATATTTGCGATTTACTCAAGATCTAAAAATTATGTCTTGATTAAATGCACAGGCAAGACATCGAATTTGTAAATGGTATGTATATCTGTGGATTTGCAAAACCACATGAATCACACCGGGGTTTTTTTTTCTTAATGGTACTGGGGAAATTGGAAAATTGGCTTTGAAAGTCCTTCAAAAGTGCTTTAATTTGGCCATGTATACATGCCAAGTCTATCTGAATCAGGTGAAAGGCTATGTGAACCCGGCGGACTGAGGGTTCATTTATCCGTCCTGAGCGAGGGGGCACAGGTACCGATTAGATGGCGTTAAAAATCAATGAACTGTTTTTAATGAGCAGCGGAGTAACAAATTTATATGAACGCATCACAGTACTCGCCACCGAGAAAAGTAATTGCTTTGTAACGTGTTACTCCCGGTATTGCTCATAACCGTAAAGGGGACTAAACGCATTTACTTTCAGGGCTTTAGACGGCAGTCGTCACTCCTGTTTAAAATTCTGTCAAGCGTACGGAATCATCAGATCAACTCGGATCTTGCTCAGCTGCTGCTGCGACTGGACTACAACAAGTACTACACGCAGGCTGGAGGCACCCTTGGCAGGTGAGTTACAACTTTGATTATTTCAGCTTACTTCAATTGTCAGTCTGACTTTATACCAGACATGTCCAACTCGGTTTTGGCTCCAGACTTTCTGTTCTCAGACGGGCCGGATCAGTCAAAGAATGTAAATTTTTTAGCTTACCATAGTTTTTCAGTATTATCATTAAGCTTACTTTAGAAGCCGACCATACATAATATAATCATGGACGACAAGGCAAGCCGGAATAAATCATCTTGAGGTTGGGAGCAGAACAAAAGCATGAATGTTTGAAAAGACAATGGATGAAAGAAACGCCTTTTTTATCCTCAGAAATTAGACCAGTGTCTGAAATAATGTCTGCCTGGACGCCCGGGGCGTGCATTTTTTACGCTGGGCGTACATCTTACACAATGTCTTTGCCCGGGTGGCCGACAACTTTTCAAGAAAGAAAAAACATTTTTTTTTTTCGGTTTTATTTTATTCATTATTTAAATTATTTTTGAATGATGTTTGCTTTACTCCGATTTCGAAATCTTCGTTTCGGTTTGGAAATTTCGGAATTTCGGAGCGTTGGCAATTTGCATACTTGGCAGCCAATCAGAAGCCTGCATCGAATAACTTCGTGGCTTCGGACTTTCCTGAGTTATAAGGTCGCACATTTGAAAATCATTTTCCGAAGTAGACGCACAAAGAACACAAGAAAAATGGAGAAGTGGTTAGGAATCAAGCCAAAACATCAGCCCCAGAAGAAAGATTCAAAAGAAGCTAACAAAATTTATGGCACAACAAAACGTAAACGTCCATTAAAAGCATCGTGGAAGAGGAGTTCACGTAGCTTGTAGCAAACGACGCAACGCAAACATTGCATGAATGAAGATGAGTGAATACGGGTACATACTGATGGCAGATGGCAAACAGCGATGTCATATCCATTCAATGAATGTTATAAGTAGATTTATAATAAACGGAATTTTGTTGTTCTGTTATATATTCTGATTATCAATCCTTAATACTTTGCAACAATGGTTTTTTTTTTCCTGATTAGTTGTGAAAAATGGGGTAGGCAACTTTTCAGAATTGTCTGCCCTGGTGTCCCATAACTTTTTGTCATGAGTTTCAGACACTGATTGACAATTTTATGAATATTTTTGTGTCCTTTTTGCTTCTTACTAGTGTTTGAGACGAGCCAGTGACTTGCCGTAACAGATGCCCATAAGCTCCCATCGTCCTAAGAAGATTTTTTATTTGATGTTAAAAGTCAAGTCAAGACCGACCTACTTTGGATCAAGCATCCGTTTGGCTATTTCATCAGACTTTCAGCAGCACCAAGTTTGAAGGCTGCTCCCTAATCGCCACAAGAGAAGGCTCATTGTCAAATAAGTCTACAAAAAGGCTTTTCAACGTGGTCCCTCCTAAGAACACCCGAGTACAGGGATTGTACGGATGCTTGAAGTCTTTAAGTTTCAGATTTTCAAGGTTTGAAAAGTGCTTGGATTTTGGGTGGTATGAACTGTAAATATCCCATATAAAAAAGGCAATCCTTAAAAGTGAAACAAAGATCACATTTATTTGGCCATAAAAACACAATCATGTACCCTACAGTAGAGGCATGCGACAGAACAAATACTGAGAAGTTCGTAAGGTAGAAGGCGGCCCAAGCCCGCACACGCTTTACGATGACGACGACGACATAGTTGCCAATGAGTAATTGTAGCAATACTGAGGTTTGCTCCGGTAACCAAGACGCTCGCCACAGATGATGCTTTGGATGAGCCACTCGGGAGACACCAGAGGGAGTTGAAGTGATTTCACATTTTTCTCTAGAAGCGGTGGACAGGTATGGTCTGACACCACCACATCATACTTGCCTTCAGGAACATCTACGACACAAAGTCAGAAAACATGGCTCGCTTTGACGTTTCCCGATTTTGCCGCATTTTTCGTCCTCCTTACCGGAAGCGTCTTTGTCAGCATGGAAGTGTCGGACGGAAGCGGCTCCGGCCAGGTTGACCAGCTGGCCCCAAAGCTCCACCGGTTTCTCAAACACCAGGAAAAAACGCAGGTCCTTGAAGGGACTGCTGCGGTGATGCCTGCGTGAAAGAATCGAGAGAAGGGTGTGGAGGAAAAAGGTTCTGGTACAATGTACAACCCAACAAAATGTTGAGCTTTTCCATAATCTGCAGGAGGCACCATGCACACATACACTAGGGGATATTGCACAAAATCAAATTAAGGGATTAAGCCGCGATGTTTAATTTGGCTAAATTTAGCCTCAAGTTGGTTAAACTTGGCTGTTACCACAGTGATACATTCTCTAAAGCAAGGGTCCCTACCATAGTGCCCGTGTGCACCAGTGTGTCCTTATGAGTATATACAAATAAACATGACTTGACCTGACTCATTATATAATTATAATTTCCTCAAAGTGCCGCTTTGATATAAAGTTGGCGAAGTCCTTAGCTTTCTCACCCAGCGTGAACGAGGAAAAACTTGAAATTTAACGGTGGGAATAAGAATAATTTAAAGAAAGCTGTGTTGGCTAACCGGATTATGGAAAACTTTTTATTGGAGGGATTAATTGCAAGGGTGAATTTGGGGCATAATTACCGTTACGATTATTCTTTGAAAACTGACAGCTCATTGATACGCAGTATCAAAGCCAATAAAAGATTGGGAACATGAGTAAATATGATAACACTACAACATTATACAAATTGTTTTTAATAACCGTTAAGTCCGCCTCAGTTCAGAGGTCCCGGGTTTGATTCCGGCTGCCCGCCTCCCTTTGTGAAACTTACATATTCTCCGTTTTAGGTTTCAGTGGACTATCTGGTATCCTAAGAAATCTCTATTGCAGGTGACCAATATGAAAAAGTTATCAGAGACGTTACCATTCAACTGTGTCTCCGTCCGGTCCCAAGCCAGCAGGCAGCAGATAGTTCCTGTAGTTGAGAAGTTTATTGTCCCTGCAGCAGTCTCGCACCCAAAGATGCGAAACGCACGGCACGCCGCTGGCCAAGCACAGCAAATACTTCCTGGTACGGCAGTGCTGATCAACGATGAGAAGACTCTGGTAGGCTGCTTTGCACTGAAGAGACAATCACAGTGAAGAAAGGCGATATTCAAAACCAATGAGGACTTTCACCTAATCCGGGGGTCGGCAAACCGCGGTTCAGGAACCAGATGCGGCTCTTGAGTGCAAGCGAGTGGTGCCATGGCACTTTTCCAAACACGTTTACAAATTGAAAAAGATGGTAGATTTGTCTTTAATACTGTTTCGGTAGGACATGACACAAAGACTTAATGTTTTACAATGCTGTAAAAATGAAAAGAATAAATATTTAATTTCAACTAAGGGTCGAAGGGAAGATCAGCTGGTACGAATTCCAGTGTGGAAAGTGACAAGTTTGACTGCCAGTCTCTCACGGGTATTGGGTTTGAACATCACAGGATAATGGTTGAATGCGGCAAAATCGTGTATTGTGACGCCATGTCTTAAGCTTGAACTCCTGCCTGGAGAACATAGCTGCAAAAGAACATTCAAGTGCAATTATCTCCAGCTTGTTTTCCTCTCTCCCTTGTTGCCGTTCATAAAAGAGCTGTGCAGGCCCAAACCCCGCCTCTTTTGAGGGGCCTGCTTCACAATCCAGGAAGGTGTGTGATCAGTCATGGACCCCAGAGCTAAAAATAGAAAACTAACTACACAAAATTCAAACTTAAACTGTATTAATGTGATATATTGACCTTTTTTCATAATTCCATGCTGCGTTTAATTGCACTCTTCTTGTTACCCAGATTAAGGGGCACATTATGCACGTTCAATTTTTTTTTCCCGAATCTTCAACATTAAGATGACATAAAAAATTGGATTACTTAGACTATACCATATTGTCAGACTTTAATTTAGGTGTGCATCATTCTCCAAAGGATGAGCTGCATCCAACTTAGTCATTTTGATAGTGGGCTTATGTTGCTATCATAGATACATACAGAATGCATAATAAGGCTTAAATATAAGGCTTTTCATTGTTTCCCGGCTCCAGAAAAAATTGTTTTTGGGTCCAATATAGCTCATACAACATTTTGGGTAGCTGACCCCTGGCCAAATCGGCACTTACCTGTTCTTCATTGAAGTCCGGCAGGACGAAACCTCCGCCCGCCAGGAGTTGAGACTCTGTGTACGCTTTATTAAACGGACCGGTCTGAATGTCATCTGCTCACAAAAAACGTCAAGGGTAAAATCTAGCTGCTCGGATGGTTCTGCCAGCTGTAGTTATCTCAAAGTCTCACCCGCTTCCTCCTGATCGTTACTGAGCAGATTGTTGAGCCGGTCCGTCTCGGACGAAGCCGTGAGCATGAAGGCGAAGCCCATGAAGAGGGTGGCGCTTCGGGGCATGGGGCCGTGCGACTCGGCAGGGTCGCACGGCTGCCCAGGGAGGTCGGTGCCGCTGCCCGATGTGTTACACGTACCGACCGGTTGAACTGCAGGACAACAAGGGTAGTTTTAGAGGACAGCAAATAAAGTAGAAAACCAGATCACATGGAACAGGTGAAAAACATTTCAAATGAAACAGTGGTGGTTGTGGAATTACTGCCAGGAGAAACACCAGTGATGTTCCAAACGTTCTGCTTTATTCCCTTTCACCCTGTGGACGACCAACATCAGCACAGCACAGCACCCCCTGGTGTTCATTTACCAAACAAGCCTCAGCAGCAGGGACGAAAGACTGGAATCAGCACACGACTGGCGTCAGGGTACTTATGCTCAGCACAAAACACATCAAATCTGACCATCATATTTGAAAGCAGCATCATATCAATCATTTGAAAATGAAAAGAAAAAAAACAACAACACACAATTGAGAAAGTGCCAAGGGCTGCAATGAGATAGATATAGATACTTTATGTGAGAAAACGTACAATATTATCAATATTTAAAACACGCTAATTAAAATCTAAATAGAATTTTTAAAATGGTGCTTAAAATTGGATGGCATAAAAATGTTTGGTATCAATTAAAATTGCAAGTCTTGACAGAAGGATGAAATGAAAAAGAAAAAATGGTTGAATCAAAAGCATGACATGGGTCCACTCATGCTTTGGGTGAGAGAGTCTCTGTACCAGCTGTGGCACCCCTGCGACTTCGCTTGGCCGGAGAGCTGTCCTCGTCTGAGGTCCGGATCCTGCGCTTGGAGGGGCCCGGGTTTCGCGGGCTGCTGGACAAATTGCGATCCGGAGTGTTGGCTCCGCCGACGGCTCCTCGGCGCCGCCTTTTACCTTCCACCAGATTATCTACACATTCAACAGGAATGCTTAGCCCTGAATTGTTTTCTCACTTTCGGAAGGACTATGATGACACTTGCCTAGACTGATGTCAGAGGCCTTGGCCAGGGGTGTGGTGGGCTCATAAGGGCCGAGGCTGTGGTGCTCCCTCAGTCGGTTTCCCTGCTCAAGCGAGAGGATGACCGACGTCCTGCTAAACCACTGCTCTTGACCCTCCTGCTCTTGATCCTCCTGCTCCACCTTATAGAAAAGATCTTGGCCTTCTGTCCTGTAACCTTTCACCAAACCTTACAGAAGGACAGATAAACAATATGTATGATCAAAATATACTTCGTGACTGGGTTTAACTCATAAATGTTAAGGTAATGGTCTCGTTTAGACCCAGCACTGGAACGATAATTCTGCTGCGAATTTTTGAATCAATGTGACTTATGGGGTAGGCAAGTGGATGTTTTGTATTAGATCAATACTATTCTCCTGGGATCGATACTTTGCACCTACATTCATTTTTTCAGAAAGTCACATCTGGCCCCCCTCTCGTCCACGCACTCTGCTACCCTCTGAGTCCATGTCTGTGTGAGTAACTGACGGGCATACTTTTAGCCCCTTCCTATACCTGGTCACTGGCTGCCCTGCTGCATCCTGCCTGCTAGGCAGAGAAAAGGGCAATGGGAGCGTAAAAGTGCAGCCAGATCAAGCCGCCTACCCCTACCAGAAAGTAAAAATGACATGAGGAAACAGGAAGCGCAGTGTGGACTTTTTAAGTGGTCTGCTACTGTAGCAACACCACATACTTACATACCCACGTTAAAAAACAGGCATGAAAATTGGTCACGGCCTAAAAAGGTGAAAATGTGGGAATTACCGTACTTATGAATAACGCGCACTCCTAATTTCTTTTATTAAAAAATCAATATATAACTGACTTTCTCAGCTAAAACCAAGCATTGAGAGTGATAATAATTGTTGAATACTAATGATTCTACTCATTTATTTATTATTAACATAAAATTGTAAAAATGTACTTATTAAATGTCCTTCAGAATCAGATTAGTCATTACATACACCAAAGAGTTGTTTCCCTCATCTTGCTTTTTTGCATGTATATCTACACGACTTAGTTTTTTCTTCGTTCTCTAACATTCATCTGTGGTATCGTAAATAAAAATAGTGTAATGATTAAATATAATGTGCGTTACATGAAAATAAATGCAGTACTCATGCCGGCAAGAACTACACTCATTTTAATTCAAACGCATCAACTCAACCGCCCAACTTCAATTTGGGAAATCTCACAATAATCACATCCGCCCTGCCTCCACCCCCACCTCAAAATGTTTTCTCTTTGGATCTATACAATCAAAGTATGTCACCCTTGGGGAGATGTTCAGGCCTCAGAAATACTCACCCTACAGAGAGCAACAGAGTGCAACCAAAAATGTAAACAAGTTACTGTTCCTGAACAAAATACTGTTTATCTGTGGTCACTATGGCAAGAGAGCCAAAGGGCGTTTTTCCTTGTATGAGAGAGCCAAAGGTTGGGAATGAGAGCCAAATGACACTTTATTTGCACTACTGACATTATTTTCCAAATATGGTGCAACATAAGGTATTTTTGTTGTCTTTTTGACATTGGTGAAAATATTTTTTTCTATTTTCATGACATTGCTGCTTTGTCTGGGATGACTCTCTTGACTTTTGTTCTAAAACCCTTTTAATACAAACATTTATATCCTTTTAATACTGTAAAATGTGCATTGTATTTATATAATAAAAACTGAAACATTTGTGTGCCTAAAATCTATATGGTGTGTTTATAGTAAATATAAACCAGGGGTCTCCAACCTTTTCCAAGCTGAGAGCTACTTTTTGTTACTAATTAGAGAAAAAGGCATCCTGTTTGATATGCATTTTTAAGAGAACAACTTATTACTATGCTATTACCGGGCTAATTATTGGAAGTAGGGTCATTCTTTTGTGAAAGCCAATTCCTAGCTCAAACAGTGAAAGTGGTGTTTTGCTCCCATAATTAGTCTGTGAGAATTCCAGCAATCCGACCAGCGTACTTAATTCATTCACTGTGTGCAACTTGCCAACTGACACATGCACTCATGTCATTTGCATTTGTTTGAATAAATTATTTGAGAACGTTAATAAAAATATCCACCACAAAATGTAAATAAATTCCAGACGGACTAGAAATCTACAACACAATATTTTTATCTGTAACTTTTGAAGACTTGAAATTATTACATGGGGAGTATTGTTGGCATCCAAACCAAAACAGGAATTGAAATGACTAATTTGCTTAGCCAATAAAAGTCAGTCATTTTCTGTGTGTGATGCAAGCATTCTGGGATTTAATGTATGTTTTTGCTTCGAATCGGAGTGGAAAATTAGTTTAGGTATGTATAAATCTTACCCACACTGAAGAACTCATCTTCCACCAAAGCAGTGACCTCAGTTTCCAACGGAATGGGATCACACAGCAGGATATCCTTTCCCGCCACTTCACATTCATAGCCGTCGTCGAAGCGTAGGCGAAACCTCCCCTCCCCGGGATCTTTGACAATGCGGCCCGAGTAGAAGTAGCCATTAGATGACCACTTGGCCACCACTCGCAGCCCCACAAAGCTACTGCCTGCCGAGCTTGCCTCCTCTGGGGAGGACCGGAAGGAATTAGAGTGACATGGGACCTCGTTGTCGTCCGTGGGTGTGATTGGGACATGTGGTGGAGGGATGCAAGCTTCGTCCTCCGAGGAAGATAAGGCTTGAGCGCCGACTTGTGGCTGTGGGCGAATACCGCCTCCCCTGAGAGACAAAGAGATTTGCTCAACCCAAAGTACATGAAGAAAACCAACATGGGGAATATTAGTGAGAACTGTCGTGTTAGTTTAAAGAA
Source organism: Urocampus carinirostris (assembly GCF_059441175.1). Taxonomy (NCBI): domain Eukaryota; kingdom Metazoa; phylum Chordata; class Actinopteri; order Syngnathiformes; family Syngnathidae; genus Urocampus; species Urocampus carinirostris. The sequence goes on from NC_142352.1 coordinate 30,054,904, forward strand.
GGTCATGCGGGTGCCCTAAATTAAGGTAAGTTGTGTTAACATGCAAGAGAGCCTCTGGGAGGACTCACCTGGACGAGGCCCGGGCCCGTTTAACCCGTCCTTTTGGGCTGGGTGAAACTAATACCCCGGTCTCTGGGGTACCTTTGTCCTTTGTGACAACTGACCCTGTCTTTTGACCCTTACTGCCCCGCTGTTTCTGCCCGCCTCCCCTTTTAGGACTGTACAAACACAGAGGGAACATAGAGGCAGTAAGCTTGCACAAGCCCCTTCAAATGAGTGATCACAGAGTGATGTCTCAGCGCAATCTACCCTTGAACAAAGACACCATCAGTCAGGCATGAAAATGGGCCAGGGGGTAAAAAAGTTTGACGGATGCTGTTTACCGCGCACCCTCTAATTTTTCATTACAAATTGGTATAAAACTTTGTTTCCCTTATTCTCAACTCAAACTAAACGTTGGAAGTGACAAACGTTGTTGAATATGTGTGTCCAGGGTATCAATTATTTATTGACAATGCATTTATTTAATGTCCTTCTAAGTCTGTATCATCACCATATACACCAAAGAGTTGTCCCCATCGTGCTTTTTTGCTTTCAGGGTGAATTTCTGTCTTCCCCATTCGCTAACATTTTTCTCTAGTACAGTGAAAAAAAACAGTGTGATAATCAGATAATTCTAACTCCTTTTCGTATGTCATCACTGGTGGTCAGGTTTCTGCACTCATCGAAGTGGCCGGAGTTCGATTGCCGTTGCATCCAATGTCTTGCGGCCGGATCAACAAATAACGGTAATTTTTTTACTCTTTCTGGGAGATGGATACAGAGGAGGGGATTCCCAGCCCTCTCCCTCAACTCAACTGATGTTTTGCAACATCTTGTTAGGAGCCATTAAGTCACGGTTATTTACGACCGTAAAATCTTGTGTATAACGCACACCTAAACTTTGAGTTATTTTTAGGTTAAAATGCGTGTCATACACAAATTAATACGAAACTCCCGGCTGCACAAACTTTACTGATTCTGAGTAAAACTAACCGCCTAAAACGTCTGATTCACTATAAGCAAAATCTCTCGAGACCCCCCTGCTCCCAAGACATTTTCTCCTCAGACTCACACAGGTAACCTTGATAAACTTCAAAAATGTGAATTTTGCCAAAAGGTGAGAGATTTTCATGCCTGATCAGTGAATCACTCAGATTGCAGTGTTGGGAAAAAAAAGTTAACAAGTGCCATAGGAAAAGAAAGAGTCCAACCACTTCTACGAATAAGAGAAAACCAAAGAAGACCATGCAGAGATCAAGGGTGAAGCAGTACCTGCTAGATTTATAGCTCCGGCTGGGCGGTATGATAAACTCTGGTCTGGAGAAACCTGTGATGGTACTACTTGCACCCCCAGAACTTTGCTGCAAGCTGGAGGCCTTGGACGACAAGGAGCTGATGTCACCAAGGTCACCGGATGTTAGGGAACTGCTGATTGTGCGGCACGGGGAAACATCGTTTTCCAACACATTGCATTCCACAGTTGGGTCTTCGTTCTCCTGGTTACAATGACAAGACATTCATTTTGGAATGCAGATATATCAATTAGTTCTTTGTTCACTTAGCCAATAATGTCCATTAGATGTGAGTGCATCTAATGGTAGAGACACTTGGAATGCAATCTACACGTTTGTACTGAAGAAAATGTGGTTTGCGCAAATGGCTGCGAGGGGACGCAACAATCCAATGCTGAACTAATGAAACTTGTCTTGCTTTTCTTAAAGCTTAATTAAGTATAGAATTGTCTTTATTATTAATTGCTTCCAACGCAACAAAATTAGACATGGCACTCCAGACTTGGGCAAAATATTTACAAGGTATTGCTTGGAGACTGGTCGAAGTTATAGGTGCAATTTTTTTTCGTAATAGTAGTGAAATGAAAAATATTGCAATGTAACATTGGTGCAATGAAAATTAGTGCAACTACATTTTGAAGCCAACCATTTTCCAATACCACTGGCAATATCCTGGTACAAAAACTGCTGCATCTGAGCCTCACCACATCCAGCTGACAGCAGATAAAGGACTTCATTACAGATTGTCCACAATCCTTCAAGCTGGGTAAACACTGCTACTCCACCATCAAGTTTAGCACCGGTTCTTTACAAGGGTGTGTATTGAGTCCCCTTCTCTTCACTCTCTACACATTCAATTGCACCCTGACCCATCCCTCATATAGCATCAAATTCCCTAATGACACCACCGTGGTCAGACTCATCTTGCGATGAGTCAGACTACCGGAATGAAGTCAAAAGGCCAACGGCAAGGTGTTTAGTGAACAACCTCTCACTGAAAACCACAAAAACAAAGGAAATAATCCTGGACTTCAGGAAGGGCAGAGCAGAACCAGCCAGCTCCACATGAACATGGACCACTCCATCCGATTCCTGGGCGTGCAGATCTATGAGGACCTCTTCTGGTCGGCCAACAACGCAGCCGTGAGATAAAGAAAGCCTTGCTCCCGTGCAGCCCTTTGAGACTTCTAATGATTAGGGCTATACAAATAAACATGACTTGACTATTGTTTTAATATGGTTTCTCCAGCTCCTGAAAGTGCTTTCGAAGGAACAACCTGAAGGGGAAGCTGCTGGTGAACTTCTACAGCGCCACTAGAGAGAGCATCCTAACATACTGCATCACGGTGTGATACGCAGGAAGCTCGGCAGCGGACAGAAAACCCAGCCCGAAAGATAACCTGGTTCCCCCTGCCCAGTGTAGAGGACATTGCCAGCACTCGCTACCTCGGCAATGAAAGACTCATTACGCCCAAACTAACCGTCTTTTTTAACTGTTACCATCAGAAAAAAATGATTTTATCAAATTACAGGTATATTAGGATTACTTTGCAGGATTGTTTAAATACATACATTATTAAATTGCACACCTCACCAGACAATGATGAAATCCAGTGTTAACCTTTTATTTATTTACTCATTCGCATTAGCTTGCTGTTTACATTCGCCCTCTACCTCTCAGCATGTAAGAGACCACCATCTGTTTTGCTATGGGTTTTCAACTCATTGGAGAAGTGTGCTATTTTGAAGCAAGGGCCTAAATTACAGAGTCAAAAAGTCTACATCAACGGAAATCTCACCCAAATGAACACTAAAAACGCCCAGAAAGCACGTCAAATGAAATAAAACAGACTGATAGTTGGCACCTGGATGGCAAATTGCAATGTTTTTGTTCAAACAAAATGAAGTCTCCCAGATCAAATAAAAGCACGGCCTATCAAAAGAATTGAAGACCTAGACAAACTTGAAAAACAACTGAACACAGATAATTTTCGATGATCTCTTTCCATTTTATTTTTTATTACGCAATTTTGATGTGACGCTATAGTATAAATGCTGCCTTTTGGATTGTTCCCCTTTCTTCACAAATTATTAAACAACACAACACCAGATTAAAACTGTCAATAACAGATCACATACAACATAAGGAAGCCCCTCTCACATTTTCAGTGACTGTCACTGAATAAAAACATAATGTGATCTACCGTAACCAAAGTCGGGTCATGAGGTCAAAGGATAATGAAAGAGACCAAAACACTGTGTCTTATTTACCTCAGTGACTTTGCGATCAACTTCTTTGCCATCCTCATAGTAAACATCCGTAATAATGCGGGTGATGGTGGTCCTTACTTCCTGGATAGTCCGCACATGTCGGCGGTGGGAGGGGCCAGAACTTCTACGAAATGGTGGGGTTTCTGGTTCGCCCTGTTAAAAACAAAACTGAAAATATAACAGAAAAAGATGACTCTTAATTCTTAGAGGGAAACCTTAAAAACCTTGCTAGCTGGTGAGCATGTTGTTGGTGTACAAGGGTTGGCTTTCTGGCCAGTCACCTGCTGACGAAAGAACACAAAGTGAAAGTTTTTTTGGATATAGATTGCACTTTTAAAAATACCTGCAACTAGCAAGCTAGTCATCAACCAGTAGGTTATAATGGTACTGTGTTTAATGGTAGCTGAAAGTAGGAGCCAATTTAATAAAAGAAAACAAGAGTTTTCAACAGGTTTAATTTATTGTTGTCATAATTGCTGATATTCAAAAGGTCCAAAAATGTAAACAATGACTGAGGAACCTTGTTTGTCAGGCTTGCGGCAGCTGTGGTTTTCTGCGATGCATCCTCTAGGACTAAAGGCTCCAGTTCTCGCATTTTTTCAACATGCTCCGTTTCCATTTCTTGTGCATCCTCATGTGCAACTGGCAAAAGATCCACTTGCAAATGCTCTGACTGGCTATTGGGCAAGCTGCTACATCCTAGAGATGAAGTCTGGGAGCATCTTTGGGGTGATGTAAAAGGATCTCCCCTGCAGGAGTGGAGAATGGGGTATGGGAATTTTCCAGAGATATTAATGACATTTGAAAATTATCTCAAAAAAGGAAAAAAAAAACAAGAAAAAAAAAAAACCAAGGGCAAGGCTCGATACTTTTGCAAAAACTGTTCCCAAAGGCCTGCTAAACATAGGAAGGTCAACATTGGGACCAATTTATGCCAGCATTAATACTAATAGACGTCCAAGTGAGTAAAAGTTAAAAATACAAATACATCCATGCTGGTTCAAACAAATGAATTGGATTGAATATTTCATTGGGGTAATATATGCAACTTCATACAGCCACTTTACCTGGATGAAACAGCAAGGGTAACACCTTAATGCATTTCGTCAAAAATCGTTTTCGCGACAATAAGGCGCACACTACATTACATTTTCTTTAAATTGTGTGGCGTGCTGGTTGTTGTCAGGTGGACGCAAAAGAGGAGACCATGAGAATGTTTAAGGGGGGAGGGTACGTTGATTGCATGTGAAAGAATGGGTTAAAGGCTGTTTGTTGTATTTGAAAGAACAATAAATGCGTTATGCAGATCATCGTGGTTTTCACGCATCACCTGTGAACTGTGATTCTGCGAGCCCATTTCAAACTCTGCGCACATCTGACACCGTTTGCTAGCGTCGCCACTGATGATCATTATTTTGCTTTCAACAGCTGGTGCAACATTCCTTGTTAAAATAATTATTATTTTCCACGGTATCGTTCCCATCAGCATGCTGTCTTCATTTAGCATTTTTTACATACATCAACCTTTTATTTGTATCTGCAGAAACACTCTTAAATCGCAAAAGTATGCTACATAACCAGTGTCACCATCTTGAAATGTGATGTGATCCTGGACAAATGATCAACGCAATTTTTGTAGCATCTCTAAAAATGGCAAGTCTTGTGCAGGAGACGCCAGCATCTGCTAAAGGCGCTCATCACCGACAGCATCTAGTTAATGGTGCCTCGTCTGCGTGGGGTTTCACAAACCATGTGAAAAATACAAGTGAAGCAAATGAACTCTGAGCTTGTCATCATTCCGGGGGATTGTAGATACTTGGGCTAACACAGTGGTAGGCAACACAGACCAGGAGGGCCACAGTCCTGCATGATTTTGGAGTTTACGTGTTTGCTGGCACTGTTCTTGTGGCATCGTTTCTGAGGAGCGGCATGGCACAGAAAATGACTCTGATCGTGAACCTGCCACGGTTGATGGACATTTGGTGGAGAAGTTTAATACAAAAACAAGATCAAGTAATTTGATGGGTTTAAATGACAACGATTACCAGTAAAAAAGGTTTGTTTTTCGTGATTGTTTTTCACATTATGTTTCACTAGACCTAAGTCTATTGATCATTAAAAATGATAGTATTTTGTAATGAATGCTTAAAAGGCGGTATGGTAACTTTGCTACTCGCTTTCGCCACCTCTAACTTGTGTCAACATTGCAGCCTCTTTCGAGCACATTAATGATCAGCTTGCAAGTAAGTGCATGTTGACAGACCGATGTACTAGGAAGTTGGACAGGGATGCCAGAGCACAAAAATCTCGCCTTATGAGGAATTGTATCTTGATAAATGCAACAGGAAGAATGGATTGCCCATCCAAATGTGCGGTTGTCTGTCATATTTAGCAACTTGATAAAATTTGGGACAATTATGGATATGTTCAGGCAACTATCAACTATTACTTAGTTACAAGGCCAGTTGGAATCAAGCAGTCATTTGATGGGTATCTCCTTTCTGAAAAAACAAGGTACTTGATATTCTTGTCATGAAATATTTTTGTTGTCATTTTCTTTCGGTGCAGAGTTTGTACCCATTTTTATGGCCACTTTCAATGTCAATGTTTCATTTTTTCCAGAAGAAATCACGTGTGGTTGCGTGAATTGTATCTAAAGCCCGGAACCTATTATCAAGTGCGCCTTATGTGTATATTTAACACAGTAATGGCAGCTGTAACTGGTGTGGTGTGCCTTATGGTCGTGGAATTACGGTACTTCATATAAAATGCCCACAGAGTCGTTACTCAAGGTTGACAGTCCTTCAAAAAATATGGGCCAAGACAGCCTCACCTGACAGGTGCGTTGTTGGATTCCTGAAGATTATTCTCTTCATTCTCTGCCTCCTGCTGTCTGTGCACTTGCCTGACGAGAGTGAATACTGATGGACTGCTGTAAAAGAAGGCATTTTAGTCATCGTTTCCATAATCATGTGTAAGTTACTAGTTTTCGTCTCAGAAAACATGGCTTAGTTGGAAACTTAAATCTTGATCATCCTGGGGAGTTAATACGCTTCTGTTTCCAATTTGGGGAGTTAATACTTTTCTGTTTCTAACCTATCACCAAAATGCATAGCTTAGTACATTTTACAAATTAAATAAGGATTGCCGATAATCCTCGATTCAATACTTATATTCTTGTTCATCTTATTTTGGCATGTCATTGCGGTAATAAATAGTCTTCAGGGGAGCAATAAAACGTAACGCATAATTGGTGAAATGTTTTGTTTGTTCAATGTAGTTTCCCCACTCTGTACATCAAAATTTGTATACGTGTTTTAAGTTTTGGAGCACTTGTATGATGTTTAAAAGTGACATCTTTTAAATAAGGAACACACCCATAACCAAACTCATAAGCACATTCTGCGATACCTATAGAGTCATAACAATCTTTATAATATAGTCAATATAGTTATTACTGAAAAAAGATTGATCGATTATCCGAGGTCAGGTCACAGGGGCAGCAACCTCAGCAGGAAAACCCAGTCCTCCCTAATCCCAGCCACTTCATTCAGCTCATCCGACGGGATCCCTAACCGTTCCAAGGCCAGGCTAAATACATGGTCTCTACAGCGTGTCCTGGAGCATACCCTGAGCCTCGTGCCGGTGGGACATACCCAGAACAGGAGGCATCCTTATCAAAGACCCGAGCCACATTAGCTGATCCTCTCAATGCAGAGAAGAAGCGGCTTTGTATTGAGTCCCTCCAGGATGAAAGAGCTTCTCACCCAAGGGAGAGCCCAGCCACCCTATGGAGGAAACTTAATCCAGCGGCTTGTATCCAGGATCTTATTCTTTTAGTCACAACCCAGTTTGTGAACATAGGTGAAGGTAGGAAGGTTGATAAACCATTAAATGGAGAGCTTTGCCTTTCGGCTCATTTCCTTCACCACAACAGATTAGTACAGGGTGATTAATTGATTAAGTCAAACTGTAGTCTCCACCGCTACTTTTTGAGACGTGTTTATCTTTAAAAAGTAAAAAAAAGAAATGATCAGTTATCCATCCTTAAAGGCGTGCCCAAGATAAAAAAAATACATCTTTAATTTCAGTAAGTCTATAGCAGAGGTGGGCAACCTGGGCCTCAAGGGTCCCATGTTGTTGTTTTTGGAAGTTTCCCTTTATCAACCTTATGTGATTCGAATCACCAGCTGATAAACTTTCATTCAGGATCGTTAACAATCCTTTGTTATCTTGCTAATGAGCTAATTTTGCATCACTGAGGTTGAAGAGAAACCTCTAAAAAACATTGACATCTGGCTTTTAAGGAACAGGTTGCCCACCTCTGGTGTAGGGTGTGGTATCCAATTTTATTGCTAATTACCGCCAGATAAAATTGTTACATACACTGCATCTTATAGTGTTGCGCATAAGGAGGAAAATGGAGACACATATTTCAGCTGCAAATATTTGGGATTTTGCAAAAAGAAAAAAAAAAAACATCCGCGATATTGGTTCTTTATCATTTTTGGGTAACTTTTTAATTGTTTATATTATCTTTTTACCAGTTTTTCAAAAGCAAATGTTTGAAGGCAGTGAAGCTGTTTCGACTGGAAAAAAAGATTTTAACTTGTGCTCACTGATAAGTGCCCATGTCCCAAAAAATAACAGCCTCTTCTGGTAGTGGCTGGCTGAATTATTCCATCCATTGCAAAGGAAGATTTGATTAGAAGAACAGATACAATTCGAGCACGCTGTGTGTAAATCTGTCACTCTGTCAGTGAATTAAATTATGACGCAATTTGTCCATCAGCGCATCATCAACACTAAATATAGTTTTAGATAAAATTGTAATTTTGCAAAATAATCCTAATTTCAACTAAATATACTTGAAATTTGATCGTGACCTTTATTAACTGGAACTGAATACAATTATTTTTTTTTGTATGTTAATCACTTAACTCCGTTAAATGTACAGTATTATGTTTGTGATTAGGGGCCAGCCCAGAACACAATATATTTACATAACGGAGAACACTACCACTTTACAAGTTAGACAACCCCTTTTCACCCTTAAAAACCGTCTACCCTCCTTTAAGTGTAAACAAACAAAAAAATAATAAATATATATGTTGACTCAAATATGTTGACTAAAATACTAGTCTATAGCTGCTATATTTTGAATCGAAACACAGTCTTTGAGTCTTTTGCCACTTCAGGTTTTAAACAGTCATATGTTGTGGTTTTCTCAAATATTCTTGGGACGGATCGTGTTTCACACGTGAAAATCTACCATCTGAGATATTCATGTTTGGATTTTCATTGAATGTGTGAACTGCTTTATTTTAACAGTTGGGTGAACGCAGCTTTACCACTAAACCAACTCACCTCACTATATAAACTCAACACTGCCCTTTAGTGGCTGAAGAGTTTCTGTGCATTTATTTTAAAAAGATAATAACTTAATAAAAAACGAGCTAGAGACTCGCTTGTTTTTTTTTTTTGACACCCAGTAATTCATGGCGGGCCCCATTAAATCATCTAATGGGCCAGATCCAGCCCATTTGGTGTATGTTTGACATGCCTGAAATACATTGTCTCAAGTGTGAAGAGTTTAAGAAGGGATCTGAGGATGGCACCTGGTTTTGGCTTTAGTGACAGTGGTAACCATGGCAGCAGATTCATCTTCCTCTGATAAAGCCGGCTCTGCGGACAAAGCGTTGTAGGGGGGAAAGTATTGTAAATACATCATCTCCATGGATACGAGCTCGCCTGAACAGGTTCAGCAGGCCCAACGGCTCTTACTCTGCAGACTGAAGCGTTCAGAGCTGCTCTCTTCAACGGGTGTCACTATCTTCATACTCAAATTCAGCTTGCTGTCCCCCTTCTCCGCCAGCTCGTCTACACATGCTTCCATGACGTCGTCTTTGGCTGCCATCACCGAATCTGCGCTGACGTCCCCAGCAACATCGGACTTTTCAACAAATGTTTCTGTATAAATGAAAAACATTCAAAGAAAGCTTTTAGGTTTACAAAATCAGGTCGCTACTTGATATTCTTGATTGCCTTTTCTTGATTTCGGACACAAGCGTGTGCACACACCGATTGGAGTGCTGTGTCTGGGTGTCCCCTTCAATTGGGTGATAAGAGGAGGAGTTGCTGCAACAACTGGCACGATCATCTCATCCTCTTTAGGCAAAGTAAAATGAAAGGACATGTCTGCAGAAAAGCACAAAAAAATTACCATGATCAACGCAACTCTTTCAGACTGGAGATATAGTGACTAATGAAAAAACTTGTCATATCGCCACATTTTAGGCATCACACCTAAAGCTAAAACTGAAGATATTTTCAAAGAACAATAGTGTAATGGAATCAAATTATTTCAACATTTTATGGTATATTAACATTAACAAAAACTGAAACGTAGGTGTTGCAAATATATTGCCCCCCCTGTTCTTTCAGCTCAGCCAACTGGCTTCAGAAATTCCCTGATGACTCCTGATAGAACAAATGCTGACCTAAAAGACTAACAAGGACAAACAATAAACCTGTGTGTCATTAAGTCTCAGTATAAATGTACCTGCTCTGTGATGGGCTCAGAGGTTTGTGAAAGGAGACACTAGAGAACAGACATTATGAAGACCAAAGAACATACCGGGCAGGTCTGGGATAAAGTTGTGGAAAAGTTCAAAGCAGGAATGGGAAACAATATGTATTTGCAACATTTACACATCTGCTGGAGCATTGTGCAAGCAATATCAAAATCTAGGAATAACAAAACCACTGCAAACCAAGACAGGTCTGTCCCTCAAAACTTGTGCCCAAAAGAGGAGAAAACTAATCAGAGAAGCAACTAAGAGACCCATGATCACATTGGATGACCTTCAGGCATACACAACTGAGGAGGGACAACTATTAGTGTTTTTGTTTGCCCGCGTCCCTGCGTCCTAGATGCATCATTTTTGCTGGGGACGCATTGTGTCAAACCAACGTGTGCCCCCGGGACGCAACTTTTTTGACACCAAATTGTCATTATTACTCGATTCCTTTTTTTTTTTAACAAAGATTTACCGCACTCCTAACTTTTCGTCAGGCAGATTCGCCATTGTTGTTTTGGTCTCGCGCCGATCTCGGCAAACGAGATCTCGTTGCTTTGAGATGACGTTATTGTTTTGGTGGTTGTCGAGTAAAAGAGAAGTATGCCTCCGTAAAAACAGTTGTTATTAGGTGCAAATCAACAAAAAATTGGTAATTTCTTCAGTGTCGATAATAAGTCTAAACATAATACAGAAAGTGGTAACAACGGCAATAATTGCGGCACGAAAAAACGGCGGAAAAATTCTTCAGAATAGAATAGAATATAATATGCCTTTATTGTCATTGTTACAACATGGGATATATTGTATTGTATTTTAACCTCGATAACACTAAATCATACAATATATTATATTGTAACAACGAAATTGGACGACTCCAGTTCCACATTTTACAGTGAGGATAATGAAACAAAGAGATAAAGGAACAAAAAACATGTTTTAACTGTCTTTGTTGTACACAGGCTCTGCTTCCTCCGGGGGGGGGGGGGGGGGGGGGGGGGGATTGTTGATGAGGTTGAGGGACAAACAGAAATGGTGGATCGAACTGGATGTTTGATCTTACAGTACACACAGTCCAGTGTATTTTCTCAAATTGCTCAGTCCACGTATTGAATGGATTTGGGGAGTACAGTCCATAAACATGCCCGATTAAATTCGACGATAAAAGCTCCGTTGGGGTGTGCAAGCTGCTGTTTATTGATAGCAGGAGGCAGGAGATTTAGCGCTATGCTAACGTTAGCATAAAGAGAAGACCACGAAGGCAAGGAAAACACGTGTTTTGAAGCGAACATTCGACGAAAGATAAACAAAAGAATACTCCTAGCAAGAAAAGGACATTTCTGCCTAAATGGACTCAATTATATTCCTGGTTACGCTATGAGGAGGATGATAATGGAGGCTACATGTTCTGTGATGCGTGCACCCAACGTGACAAAAAAACTGGATTGCATAAATCATTTTGCAAGACGAACTTTCTGAAAAGCACATTGGATCAGCACAACGACAATAAAAAACACAGATTAGCTATGGAAATTCCGTTGCTGCAATTGGACCTTGAGAAGGCATTACAACAGTGGCGGGACAGCAAACCACGAAGAATATCTCATCTCATCTCATTAGCCGTATCGCTTAGCCTCATTAGGGTCGCGGGGGGGCTGGAGCCCATCCCAGCCATCTCCGGGCAGTGGGCAGGGGACACCCTGAACTGGTTGCCAGCCAATCGCAGGGCACACAGGGACGGACAACTCATTCGCTCATTCACACCTAGGGACAATTTGGACCGGCCAATTCACCTGAAATGCATGTTTTTGGAACGTGGGAGGAAACCGGAGTGCCCGGAGGAAACCCACGCAAGCACGGGGAGAACATACAAACTCCGCACAGGAAGTCTGGAGCTGGATTTGAACCCACAACAGGTTCCCATGACATGAACTGTGCCGCACAAGCGCTAACCACTGCGCCGCCGTGCTGCCACGAAGAATATATGAACTGAAAAATCTGAAGTGATTATAACTGCATGAATATATAGACTAG